>NW_028139094.1:0-466410 GCF_964270905.1 Leucopleurus acutus | reverse complement strand
GTAACATCATCTCTTTCAGTTCTGATTTATTTGGGCCCTCTCTTTTAAAAAAAGTACTACTGTTGTCTTTTATTCTTTACAGAAGTTTAATAAGTGTTTGATCTACTACCCTTACTCTATGTATACTTTTTGCCGTGAGATTTTTACTTTTGTTTGTTTTCTTGTTACTGTCAATAATTAGTGAGAATTCTTTTAAGCTACCTTCAACATTGCTTATAAAGCTGCTTTATTAGTGATGACAGAGCTTTAATGGAAGTCGTGTTCTGGTTGTAAACTAGAATGCAATGTGCCAGCAAAAAGTCCCTTAAGTGTATGTCTCATTACTTCTTGTTCTTTTTTTTCCTTTTTTCTCTCTTTTTTTCTTGTTCTTTTTTTAATTTTTATTTTTTATCAGAGCAAATTTGATTAAAATGTTTTGTTTGTTCTAGGTGTGTAAGATGTGGTTCTTTTACACATATACATGTATCTATACTTCTTCAGATCGTTTTCTCATGTAGCTTGTGACACAATGTTGAGTAGTCTTCTCTTGGTATTCCGTAGGTCTTTGATGATTATATATTTCACATGTGTTTCTATACCTATGTTAACCCCAATATCCTAATATATCCAGTCCTCACACCTTTCCATTTGGTGAACCTTAACTTTGTTTAATGAATCTGTGATTGCCTTTCTCTGTGGAAATATCTTCATTGGTATCAATTTTTAGCTAACACCTATAAGTGATATTATAGGATATGTGTCTTTTGCTGTCTGACTTAGTACAATTTGCCTGATTACCTCTAGAATCATCTACGGTGCTGCAAATGGCATTGTTTCATTTTTTTCCCTAGATAATATTCCATCTGTACATGTACCAGTTCTTCTTTGTCCACTCACCTCTTGATGGACTTTCTGGTTGCCTCCATGTCTTGGCTATTGTAATACTGCTGCACTGCACATTTGCCTGCCTGTGTCTTTCCAATTCTGTCTTCTTATGTTATAGGCCCAAGAGTGGGCCTCCTGTATCATATAGTATCTCAGGGTTTACCGTTTAAATGCACCATGATTCTGTGCTCATTAGTGGCTCTTTCCAGGTTACATCTCACTTAAAGTTGAGGGTATGCATTTCTCCACAACACCTTCAGCATTTATTTATTTATTTATTTTTAACATCTTTATTGAAGTATAATTGCTTTACAATGGTGTGCTAGCTTGTGCTTTACAACAAAATGAATCAGTTATACATATACATATGTTCCCATATCACTTCCCTCTTGCGTCTCCCTCCCTCCCACCCTCCCTCCCCTCCAGGCGGTCACAAAGCACCGAGCTGATCTCCCTGTGCCATGCTGCTGCTTCCCACTAGCTATCTACCTTACGTTTGGTAGTGTATATATGTTCATGCCTCTCTCTCCCTTTGTCACAGCTTACCCTTCCCCCTCCCCATATCCTCAAGTCCATTCTCTAGTAGGTCTCTGTCTTTACTCCTGTTTTACCCCTAGGTTCTTCATGACATTTTTTTTTCTTAAATTCCAGGTATATGTGTTAGCATATGGTATTTGTCTCTCTCTTTCTGACTTACTTCACTGTGTATGACAGACTCTAGGTCTATCCACCTCATTACAAATAGCTCAATTTTGTTTCTTTTTATGGCTTCAGCAATTATTGTTTGTAGTTTTCTTGCTGATGGATATTCTGACTGGTGTGAGCTGATACCTCTTTGTGGTTGAATTTGCATATGACTCATAATCCTTTGAAATTGAGCTTTAAGACATGTCCTTTTTATTTTTCAAACTGTGATTACAGCTTAGCCCTTCAAAGTGTTTTCTAAAGTATGTGTTACATTTTGAAATTTATTGGCCATTACCTCCCTCAAAACATTTTGAGGGCAGGTTTCATTTACAGCCCTGCAGTACTTGTTCACATGAAGTGACCATTAGCACAGGCTTTAAAGCTGCTTTTGCAGGTAATGGCCAGATTGCGGCAGCCTTTCTTTGTTCCCCATGCTGGTACTAGGGAAACAGAGCTTCCGGCCAGTGGTCTTCCTCGGTTATAAATTAGAGTGGAATGTGCCCGGATAAACCCCCAAAGGCTGATGTCTCCTTATTTTTGTTTCTTTTTTAAATTTAATTTATATTTTTATCGGAGTAATATTCCATTGTGTATATGGACCACTTCTTGGTGCATAGCTCTGTTGAGGGACATTTTCGTTGCTTCCAAGTGTTGGCTATATTAAATATTGCTGGAGTGCAAGATTGCCAGCCTGTGACTTTTTGATTCTCATTTTCTCAGGTGATAGGCCCAGCAGTGGGTGTGACTGATTGACTAGTAGCTCAATGTTTACCTTTTCAAAGCACCTCCATTGTGTTTTCATTAGTGGCTCTTACCATGTCTCCCTTAGAACCGAGGGTACGAACTTCTCCACAATCCCTTCAGCATTTATAGTTTGCAGCATTTTTGCTAATGGCCAGTCTGACTGCTGTGACCTGATAGGTTTTTGTAATTTGGGTTTGCATGACTTTAAAAATTCCTAAAATTCATCATTTTCCACGCCTTTTTCCTTTCTGTTAAAAATCAAGTGTGAGTACAATATATCTCTTGAAGCTCTCTTCTTGGAATGTTGCCCTCTTTTGAATTTTTGGTGGATATTCGACCCCAGGATTTTTTTGGAGGGCAGATGTCATTACAGAACTGCAAGTTTGGTGAATATTTAGTGACCATTAGCACTGGGTTTAAAGCTGCTGTTGTGGGAAACGGCCACAAGGAGGTAGCATTTGTCCTTTCCCAAATCTGAGTACTAGGGCAGCAGAGCCTTTCTGGAAGTCGTGGTCCTAGGTTTTAAGTTAGAATGGAATGTGCCAGGAGGAACGCCCATAAGTTTATGTCTCATTACATCTTGGTTTTTAAAATTTATTTAATCGGGGTAATGATTAGATATTGTTTGTCCAGATGTACACAATCTGGTTCATTTGTACAATATATATGTCTATTCATGTTCAGATCCTCTTCCCATGTAAAATATTACAGTGTTCCGTAGACCTCCCTTGCTATATGGTCCGTCTTTTCGATATATGTTTATTATATGTATTTGTATACGTATGGTAACGTTAATCTTAATTTATCCATTCTGCCCACCTTTCCTTTTAGATAAGCATACTTAATTTCTAAGTCTGTGAGTGTCTTTCTCTGTGGAAATATGTTCATTTGTGTTAGTTATTAGATAACGCCTATAAGTGATATCATAGGATATAGGTCTTTTGCTTTCTGACTTACCTCATATTCTGTGATTATCTCCAAGCTCATCTATGGCACCTCAAATAGCAGTGTTTCATTGTTTTCTATGGCTAATATTCTATTGTGAACGTGGACCACTTCTTCTTCATCCATACATCTGTTGATGGACATTTTGGTGGCTTCACTGTCTTGGCTATTGTGAATAAGGCTGCAGTGTAGCTTTTGCAGCCCGAGTCTTCTCGATTCTGGTCTTCTCAGGTGAGAGGCCCAGTGGTGTGACTGCTGCATCGAATGGTATCTCAACTTTTACTTTTAATCGTAGCTCCTTTCTGTTCTCATTATTGGCTCTTACCACGTTACATCTCACCAGCAGCTAGAGGGTACACAGTTCTCTAAAACCCCTTCAGAATTTATTGTTTGTAGATCTTTTGCTGATGGTCAGTCGACTGGTGTGAGTTGAAACCTTTTTGTACATTAGATTTGCATGAGTCTAATAATTCCTGAGGTTGAGCTTTCACCCATTTTCCTTTTTTTAAACAAGAGAGTGAGTCAAACTTACCTCTTCATACTATCGTCTTGAAAAATTTGTCAGTTTTGAATTTTATTGTCCATTCCCTACCTCAGCACAGTTGTTTAGGGCAGGTGTCCTTTGCAGCCCTGAGTCCTTGTGAATGTTAAGAGAACATTAGCTGTGGGCTTAACGCCACTCTTGCGGAAAACGGCCACAAGGCAGCAGAATTTCTACATTGCCAACTCTGGGTTTTTGGGCAGCAGAGCCTTCCTGGAAATCGTGTTAGTAGGCTGCAAATTAGAGTGGAATGTGCCAGAGCACATCCCCAAGAGCTTATATCTCCTTACTTCTTGTTTGTTTTATAAATTTAATTTTTATTAATTATCAGAGCAAACTTGATAAAAATATTTTGTTTCTCCTAGGTGTACAGAATCTGGTTCATTATATCAATGTATCTGTCATTTATCTTTGCATTCTTTACTGTGTAGGTTATTACAGAGTGTTGCCTAGACCTCTCTTGGTATTCCATAGGTATTTTGTGATTATATATTTCATATGTATTAGTACATGTCTGTTAACCCTCATATCCTAATTCACACATTCCTTACACTTTTCCATTTGGTTAAACATAATTTTTTTTTTCTTAATCCATGCTTTTCCTTCTCTTGGAAATAAGTTCGTGAGTATCAACTTTTAGGTAACACCTAGAAGTGATGTCATAGGATATCTGTCTTTCACTTTCTTTCTTTAATTTGAGTGATTATCTCTAGGTCCTTATATGGTGGTGCAAACGGCACTGTTTCATTGTTTTCCATGGCTAATATTCCATTGTTTATATGGACCACTTCCTCTTTGTGCATTTTTCTGTTGATGGACATTTTGGTTTCTTCCAAGTCTTGGCTATGTTAAATATTCCTGCAGTACAGGATTGCCAGCCTGTGTCTTTTCCATTCTGCTCTGCTCAGGTGATAGGCACATCAAAGGACCTACCAGATCACATGGTAGCTCAATTTTTACCCTTAAACGCACCTCCATTATGTTCTCGCTACTGGCTGTTACCAGTTTACATCCCCCCAGCAGCTGGAGGGTACACAGTTCTCTGAAACCCCTTCAGCATTTATTCTTTGTAGACTTTTTGCTGAAGAACATTCTGACGGCTGTGAGGTGAACATTTCTGTAATTGGATTTGCATGGCTTTATTCATTGCTGATGTTGCGCATTTTTCAATTTCCTTTTATTTTAAAGAGAAAAAAAAGAAAAGACAAAATGTGCGTAAAATATGCCTCTTGACATTGTCTTCTTGAAATGTTGACGTCTTTTGAATTTTCTGGTCGATTACGACCCCAGGACATTTTTTGAGGCCCGGTGTCCTTTACAGTGCTGCACATATTTTGAATATTTTTTGAGGCCCGGTGTCCTTTACAGTGCTGCACATATTTTGAATATTAAGTGAACATTACCTCTTGGTTTAAAGCTGCTGTTGTGTGAAACAGCCACAAGGCGGCAGCATTTCTCCTTTACCAAATCTGGTTACCAGGGCAACAGAGCCTTAATGGAAGTCCTGTTCTAGGTTGAAAATTAGAATGGGATGTGCCAGGAAAAATTCCTTTCAGTTTATGTCTCATTATTTCTTGTTCATATTTTTAATTTAATTTTTATTTTTTATCGCAGCAAATTTGATTACAATGGTTTTTTTTTTGTTCTAGGTGTGCAAGATGTGGTTCTTTCACACACATACATATATCTATTCTTCTTTGGAACCTTTTCCCAGGTAGGTTATGACACAATGTTGAGTAGTCTTCTCTTGGTATTCCATAGGTCTTTGGTGATTATATATTTCACATGTGTTTCTATATCTATGTTAACCCCAATATCGTAATGTATCCAATCCTCACACCTTTCGATTTGGGGAACCATAAGTTTGTTCAATGAATCTGTGATTGCCTTTCTCTGTGGAAATATCTTCATTGTTATCAATTTTCAGGTAACACCTATAAGTGATATACGTTAGGTGTCTTTCGCTTTCTCACTTACTACAAGTTGCATGGTTACCTCTAGACTCATCTATGGTGCTGCAAATGGCATTGTTTCATTTTTTTCCCGAGCTAATATTCCATCTCTATATGTAACAGTTCCTCTTTGTCCACTCATCTGTTGATGGACTTTTGGTTGCTTCCATGTCTTGGCTATTGTAATACTGCTGCAGTGCAGATTTGCCTGCCTGTGTCTTTCCAATTATGTCTTCTTATGTTATAGGCCCAGGAGTGGGCCTGCTGGATCATATAGTAGCTCAATGTTTACCTTTTAAAGGCACCTCCACCCTGTTCCCATTAGTGACTCTTACCAGGTTACGTCCCACTTCAAATTAAGGGTATGCATTTCTCCACAACCTTTTCAGCATTGATCATTTGTAGTTTCTTTCCTGATGGTTATTCTGAATGGTGTGAGCTGATACCTCTGTGTGGTTGGATTTGCATGTGTCTCATAATCCTTTGAAATTGAGCTTTCAGGCATGTCCTTTTATTTTTCAAACGGTTATTACAGCTTAGTTCTTCAAATGGTTTTCTTGAAATATGTGCCACATTTTGAAATACTTTGACCTTTACCTCCTGCAAAACATGATGAAAGCAGGTTTCCTTTACAGCCCTGCAGGACTTGTTCATATGAAGTGAAAATTAGCATAGGTTTTAAAGCTGCTTTTGCAGGTAATGGCCAGAGGGTGGAGCATTTCATAATTCTATGAAACATAACTGAACACACAATATATATTTTTTCTTTTAAATTTCCATTGTTACTTTTTTAAAGTACAATTATAATTGAAGTTCTTTGTAACAAGTGAAATTTAAAAAATTAAAGGAAAAGATAATATTTTACCACTTGCCATCCTTTCCCATTTACTGAAACGACCAGCATAATGTGTAGAGTTCTCATTTTATTCAGGTGTTCTATACATCTGGAATATCATGCTTCTCACTGTAGAAAAACAGATTTAGCTCTCACACTTTTTATAGGCTACATAACAGTCCATAGAACAGAAGTACCAACTATTTCAGACTTAGCTTTTTGAGGGACACTCAGGTTACTTTCTGTTTTATTTTGTTGTTCTTTTTCTGGGGGGGGGTAGGAGTTTATTATTTATTTATTTATTTTTGTTGTGTTGGGTCTGAGTTTCCGTGTGAGGGCTTTCTCTAGTTGTGGCAAGTGGGGGGCCACTCTTGATCTCGGTGCGCGGGCCTCTCACTATTGCGGCCTCTCTTGTTGCAGAGCACAGGCTCCAGATGCGAGGGCTCACTGGTTGTGGCTTATGGGCCTAGTTGCTCCATGGCATGTGGGATCCTCCCAGACCAGGGCTCGAACCTGTGTCCCCTGCATTAGCAGGCAGATTCTAACCACCGCACCACCAGCGAAGCCCCCTATTTTGTTGTTCTGCTAGTTTGTTTTAACCCAAGAAAATATTTTTTTAAATACAAAAAAACTAAATTAAGCTAAGGGTAAGGATTAGGGTTTAGGGTAAGGTTTAGGGTTAGGATACGGGTTAGGATTATTGTACGGCTTAGAGTATGGTTTAAGGTTATGGTTGTGGTATGGGTTAGTGTTAGGGTACAGTTTAGGGTATGGCTATGGTTTAGTGTTAGGGTACGGGTTAAGGTATGGGTTAGTGTTAGGGTATGGGTTAGGATTAGGGTATGGTTTACATTCAGGGTTATGGTTAGGTTTAGTGTATGGGTTAGTGTTAGGTATGGGTTAGGGTAAGGGTTAGGGTTAGGTTTAGTGTTAAGGAAGGGGTACAGTTTAGGGTACAGTATAGGGAACAACAAAGGGTTAGGGTTAGGGTACAGTTTAGTGTTAGTGTACGGGTTAGGATTAAGGTATGGTTTAGGGTAAGGTTTAGGGTTAGGGTTAGGGAACGGGTATGGTTTGGGGTACAGTTTAGGGTATGACCACGGGTTAGGAGTAGGGTAAGTGTTAAGGTATAGTTTAGTGTTAGTGTACAGGTTAGGATTATGGTACGGGATAGTGTAAGGGTTAGGGTTAGGGTTAGGGAATGGGTACAGATTAGGTTACAGGTTAGGGTATGACAACGGGTTAGGGTTAGGGTACGTGTTAGTGTATGGGTTAGGATTAGGGTACGGGTTAGGTTATGGGTTAATGTTAGGGGATGGGTTAGGATTAGGGTACGGGTTATGGTACGGTTTAGGGAAAGGGTTAGGATATGGGGTAGGGTAAGGATAAAGTTTAGTGTATGACTATGTGTTACTGTTAGGGTACATGTTAGTGTACGGGTTAGTGCTTGTGTACAGCTTACGGTAAGGGTTAGGGTTAGGGAACGGGTACGGTCTCAGGTACAGGTTAGGGTACGGTAGCGGGATAGGGTTAGGGTACGTGTTAGGATGAGACTTCTTTGTAGTGTAGATTTGAATTTCCCGCTTGCTTGGTTGGCCAAAAAGGGCGTATGCGTTTTATCCTGAATATATTCAGGAAAAAACGCATACGCCCTTTTTGGCCAAGTGCATCGTTGCCGAAGATCTGCCGCTTTTCATATGCTTTAAATGCAATTCCAATCTACCTCCTGAAATCTGTTTCCTGCAATTGTGCCTTGTTTCAAGTCCTCTTCACAGCCATACCTCAATACATTTTTGGACAATAGTTGTCCTTTATAACTCTGCAGGTTTGTGAATTGCAGTGCCCCTGAGCTCGTTTTTTCAACTCGCTTTCTGTGAGCTGGCCACAAATCAACAGGATTGCTTCAGGCCCTATTCTGGTTCCGGCACGGCATGCTGAGTCTTTGGTTAATTCTACATCCTGGTGGGAAATTAGAGTGAAATGTGCCCGTCCAAACACCTACAGCTAGTCTCTCATTGGTTCTCCCTATTCCCGTTCATCCTCCGCAGAAATTGCAGAGTGTGCCAAACAGGAGGTTACAAGCACTGACTCTCCAAGTGGGGAGATTGTTAGTAAAGCGCCTGGAATGGCGAACCCGAGTACCAGCGGACGAATAATGAGATGCGTTTTAGAAACCTTGCCCGATCACACTGTGGACCATCCTCTGGGTTTCCCACACATGTTTTAGCTGTAGGAAGAATCCCTTAAACCTGGAGAGTTGGGACCCATGGAATGGGTAGCACGCAGTACTACTTCAAAGGGTTTGCATTTGCTCACCGAACCTCACCAATCCTCACAGCCCCAAGTGTCCAGCCTTATGTCTCTCCCAGCTGTGGGTGTAGATGTGGTAAATCCAGGTTTCGTCACAAGCCCTGAACGAATTATTTAAGAATTTATCTCTCTTTCACTGTCTTTGTGTTTTGATTTTGAAATTTATTTTTATAATGGGGTTTAGCTGATTTTCACTGCTGTGTTTATGCCGCTCGATGCACACTTGATCCTCTTATGGAGACATATAAACACATAGGTTTTAAGATTCTTACTAGTCAGATATATTCCTCTGCAGTGAATAGGGGGTGTTGAGTCCACTTCGTTGAACAAGGAGTATATCTTGTCTATTACTGGCTTATGGAACGGTATCTGTGCTCATTTCAATCTCTGGTTTTATGCAGCACCCCAACTCACCTTTCCCCTTAAGCAAGCATAAGTTGGTTTTCTAAATGTGAGACTCTGTTCTGTTTTGTAATTCAGTTCATGTGTAGCCAAGTTTACATTCCCTCTATAAGTGATATCTTATGACTAGTTTCTTTTTCTGTGTGACTTATTTCACTCAGAATCATCTTACCTAAATCCACTCATTATGCTGCTATGGGCCTGATGACATTGATTTCATTGCAGAGTGATATTCCATTCTATGTAAGTACCACAACTTCTTTATCCATTTTTCTCTTTCTGGGATACTTAAGTTGTTCCGTTGTCGAGGTTCTTGTAAACACAGCAGCCCTAAACTTTGGGGTGGCTGAGTCTTGTTGATTTTAATTTTCCTAAGCTATAGGGTCATAGGTGGAAGTGCCCGGGTCTCTGTAGCTTTGTTTTTTAGAGGTTTCAGGAAACACCATACACTTCTCCAGAGTGGCTGTTGGCCATTTACATCCCGCCCATCAGCACAACAAGGCTCCCTGTTCTCCATGGCCTGTCCTGCCTTTCCGGTTTTTACACTTTTTTCAGATGGCCCATTTGACCGGTGGGAAGTGAGACTTCATTGTAGTGTGGATTTCCATTGCACGCTTCCTTGGTTGGCTACAAAGGCCGTATGCGTTTTTTCCTGGATATATTCAGGAAAAAACGCATGTGCATTTTTTGGCCAAGTGCATCATTGTCGAAGTTCTGCCGCTTTTCATATGTTTTAATGCAGTTTCCATCTACCTCCTGAAATATATTTCCTGCAATTGTGCCGTGCTTTCAAGTCCTCTTTGCAGCCTTACTTCAGTATATTTTTGGACGATAGCTGTCATTTATAACTCTGCAGGTTTATGAATTACAGCGCCCCTAAGGTCCTTTCTTCAACTCGCTTTCTTGTGAGCTGGCAGGAAAACCACAGGATTGCTTCAGGCCCTAATCTGGTTTCATCACGGCATGCTGAGCCTTTTGTTAATTCCTCTTCCTGGTGGGAAATTAGAGTGAAATGTGACCGTCCAAACACCTACAGCTAGTCTCTCATTGGTTCTCCCTATTCCCGTTCAACCTCTGCAGAAACTGCTAACTGTGCTAAACAGGAGTTTTAAGGCACAGACTCTCCACTTGGGGAGATTTTTAGTAAAGCATCTGGAATGGCGAACCCGTGTACCAAGGGACAAAAAATGAGATGCGGTTTAGAAACGTTGCCCGATCACATGGTGTACAATCCTCTGGGTTTCCCATGCATGTTTTAGCTGTAGGAAGAATCCCTTAAACCAGGAGAGTTGGGACCCATGGAATGGGTAGCATACAGTATTACTTCAAAGGGTCTCCATTTGCTCACCGAACCTCACCAATCCTCTCAGCCCCAAATGTCCTGCCTTATGTCTCACCCAGCTGTGGGTGTGGATGTGGTAAATCCAAGTTTCATCACAAGCCCTGAACGAATTATTTAAGAACTTTCTCTCCTTCACTGTCTTTGTTTTTGAAATTTATTTTAATAATGGGGTTTAGTTGATTTTCATGGCTGTGTATACTGCTCTACACACACTTGATTCTCTTACGGAGACATATAAATACATATGTTTTAATATTCTTATTGTCAGATATATTCCTCTGCAGTGAATAGGCGGTGTTGAGTCTAATTCGTTGAGCAAGGAGTATATCTCGTCTATTACATATTTGGCTTATGGAATAGTATCTGTGCTAATTTCAATCTCTGGTTTTACGTAGCACCCCAACTCATCATTCCCCTTAAGAAAGCATAAGTTTGTTTTCTAAATGTGAGACTCTGTTCTGTTTTGTAATTCAGTTCATGTGTAGCCAAGTTTACATTCCCTCTATAAGTGATATCTTATGATAAGTTTCTTTATCTGTGTGACTTATTTCCTTTGAATCATTGTACCTAAATCCATTCATTATGCTTGTACAGGCCGGACGACATTGATTTCATTGCTGAGTGATGTTCCATTGTACGTAAGTATGAAAACGTCTTTATCCATTTCTCTCTTTCAAGGATATTTAATTTGTACCGTAGTCGAGACTCTTGTAAACAGAGCAGCCCTAAACTTTGGGGTGGTTGTTTCTTGTTATTTTAATTTTCCTGAGTTATAGTGCTATAAGTAGGTTTAGGGTTAGGGTTAAGGTTAGGGTTAGGGAACGGGTATGGTTTAGGATGCGACAATGGTTTAGGGTGAGTGAAAGTGTTAGGGTACAGGTCAGTGTTAGTGTACCGTTTAGGATTAGGGTAAGTGTTAGGGTAATGCTTCAGGTTAGGGTTATGTTTAGGGAATGGGGATGGTTTAGGGTAGAGGTTAGGGTACGACAACAGTTTAGGGATAGCGTACATGTAAGGGTAAGGGTTAGTGTTAGCGTACGGGTGAGGATTAGGGGACGGGTTAGGGTAAGGCTTCGGGTAAGGGTTAGGGTTAGCGTTAGGGATAGGGGACGGTGACCGTTTAGGGAACAGGTTAGGGTATGACAATGGTTGAGAGTCAGCATTCGTGTTAGGGTATGAGTTAGAGTTAGCGTATGGGTTAGGATTAGGGGACCGGATAGGGTAAGATTTCAGGTAAGGGTTAGGGGACGGGGAAAGTTTAGGGTACAGGTTAGGGTACGACAAGAGTTTAGGGTGAGCGTACATGTTAGGGTATGTGTTAGTGTTAGAATATGGGTTAGAATTAGGGGACGGGTTAGGGTAAGGCTTCAGGTAAAGTTTAAGATTAGGATTAGGGGACTGGGAAGGTTTAGGGTACAGGTTAGGGAACGACGATGGTTTAGGGTGAGTGTACATGTTAGGGCATGGGTTAGTGTTAGCATACGGGTTAGGATTAGTGGACAGGTTAAGGTAAGGCTTCGGGTAAAGGTTAGGGTTAGGCTTATGGGACAGGGACGGTTTAGGGTACATGTTAGGGTACAACAACGGTTTAGGGTGAGCATAGGTATTAGAGTACAGGTTAGTGTTAGGGTATGGCTTAGGATTAGGGGACGAGTTAGTGTAAGGCCTCGGGTAAGTGTTAGGGTTAGGGGACAGGGTCGGATTAGGGTACAGTTTAGGGTACGACAATGGTTAAGGGTGAGCATACATGTTAGGGTACAGGATAGTGTCAGTGTACGGGTAAGGATTAGGGGAAAGTTTAGGGTACGGCTTCCAGTAAGGGGTACGGTTAGGGTTAGGGAATGGAGACGGTTTAGGGCACAGGTTAGTGTACAACAACGGTTTAGGGTGAGCATAAGTGTTAGGATATGGGTTAGTGTTAGCGTACGGGTTAGGATTAGGGGACGGGTTAGGGTAAGGCTTCGGGTAAGGGTTAGGGTTACGGTTAGGGGACGGGGACGGTTTACGGTACAGGTTAGGATACGACAAAGGTTTAGGGTGAGGCGTACGTGTTAGGGTATGGGTTAGTGTTAGCGTACTTGTTAGGATTAGGGGACGGGTTAGGGTAAGGCTTCGGGTAAGGGTTAGGGATAGGGTTAGGGGACGGGGACAGTTTAGGGGACAGGTAAGTGTACAACAACGGTTTAGGGTGTGCGTAAGTGTGAAGGCACGGGTTAGTGTTATTGTACGGGTTAGGATTAGGGGACGGGTTAGGGTAAGGCTTCGCTAGGGGTTAGGGTTAGGTAAGGGTTAGGGTTACTGTTAGGATTAGGTGGACAGGGACGGTTTTGGGTACAGGTTAAGGTACGACAATGGTTTAGGGTAAGCATACGTGTGAGGGCACGGGTTAGTGTGAGCGCACGGGTTAGGATTAGGGGACGGGTGAGGGTTAGGGTTAGGGGACGGGGACGGTTTAGGGGACAGGTTAGGGTACGACAACGGTTTAGGGTGAGCGTACGTGTGACGGCAAAGGTTAGTGTTAGCGAACAGGTAAGAATTAGGGAATGGGTTAGGGTAAGGCTTCAGGTAAGGGTTAGGGTTAGGGTTAGGGGATGGGGATGGTTTAAGGGACAGGTTAGGGTACGACAACGGTTTAGGGTGAGCATACGTGTGAGGGCTCGGATTAGTGTTAGAGTATGGGTTAGTATTAGGGTAGGGTTAGGGTAAGGCTTCAGGTAAGGGTTAGGGTTAGGGGACGGGGACGGTTTAGGGGACACGTTAGGGTATGACAATGGTTTAGGGTGAGCGTACGTGTGAGGGCATGGGTTAGTGTTAGCGTACGCGTTAGGATTAGGGAATGGGTTAGGGTAAGGCTTCGGGTAAGGGTTAGGGTTAGGGTTAGAGTTAGGGGTCGGGGACGGTTTAGGGGACAGGTTAGGGTACGACAACGGTTTAGGGTGAGCGTATGCGTGAGGGCACGGTTTAGTGTTAGCGTAAGGGTTAGGATTAGTGGATGGGTTAGGTTACGTCTTCGGGTAAGGGTTAGGGTTAGTGTTAGGGTTAGGGGATGGGTATGGTTTAGGGGACAGGTTAGGGTACATCAACAGTTTACGGTAAACGTACGTGTAATGGCACGGGTTAGTGTTAGCATACGGGTTAGGATTAGGGGATGGTTTAGGGTAAGGCTTCGGGAAAGGGTTAGGGTTAGGGTTAGGGTTAGGGAATTGGGACGGTTTAGGGCACAGGTTAGGGTACGACAACGGTTTAGGGTGAACGTACATGTGAGGGCACGGATTAGTGTTAGTGTACGGGTTAGTATCAGGGGACGGGTTAGGGTAAGGCTTCAGCTAAGGGTTAGGGTTAGGGGACGGGGACGGTTTAGGGGACAGGTTAGGGTACGACAACAGTTTAGGGTGAGCATACGTGTGAGGGCACGGGTTAGTGTTAGCATACGGGTTAGGATTAGGGGACGGGTTAGGATAAGGCTTCTGGTAAGGGTTAGGGTTAAGGTTAGGGTTATTGGATGGGGACGGTTTAGGGGACAGGTTAGGGTACGACAACGTTTTAGGTTGAGCGTACGTGTGAGGGCACAAGTTAGTGTTAGCATATGGGTTAGGATTAGGGGACGAGTTAGGGTTAGGATTAGAGTTAGGGTTAGGGGACGGGGACGGTTTAGGGGACAGGTTCGGATATGACAACGGTTTAGGGTGAGCGTACGTGTGAGGGCATGGGATAGTGTTAGCGTACGGGTTAGGATTAGGGGACGGGTTAGGGTAAGGCTTTGGGTAAGGGTTAGGTTTAGGGTTAGTGTTAGGGGACAGGGATGGTTTAGGGGACAGGTTAGGGTACGACAACGGTTTAGGGTGAGCGTACGTGTGAGGGCACTAGTTAGTGTTAGCGTATGGGTTAGGATTAGGGGACGGGTTAGGGTAAGGCTTTGGGTAAGCGTTAGGGTTAGGTTTAGGGTTAGGGTTAGGGTTAGGGAACGGGGATGGTTTATGGGACAGGTTAGGGTACGTCAATGGTTTAGGGTGAGTGTACGTGTGAGGGCACGTGTTAGTGTTAGCGTACGGGTTAGGATTAGGGGACGATTAGGATAAGGCTTCGGGTAAGGGTTAGGGTTAGGTTTAGGGTTAGTGTTAGGGGATGGGGACGGTTTAGGGGACAGGTTAGGGTACGACAACGGTTTAGGGTGAGCGTACATCTGAGGGCATGGGTTAGTGTTAGCATACAGGTTAGGATTAGGGGACGGGATAGATTAAGGCTTTGGGTACGGGTTAGGGTTAGGGTTAGGGTTAGGATTATGGTGAGGGTTAGGGGAAGGGGATGGTTTAAGGGACAGGTTAGGGTACGCCTACGGTTTAGGGTGAGCATACGTGTGAGCGCACGGGTTAGTCTTAGCGTTCGGTTTAGGATTAGGGGGCGGGTTAGGGTAAGGCTTCGGGTAAGTGTTAGGGTTAGGGTTAGGGTTAGGGGATGGGGACGGTTTAGGGTATATGTTAGGGTATGAAAACGGTTTAGGGTGAGCGTACGTGTGAGGGCACGAGTTAGTGTTAGCATATGGGTTAGGATTAGGGGACGAGTTAGGGTTAGGATTAGAGTTAGGGTTAGGGGACGTGGACGGTTTAGGGGACAGGTTAGGATATGACAATGGTTTAGGGTGAGCGTATGCGTGAGGGCACGGGATAGTGTTAGCGCACGGGTTAGGATTAGGGGACGGGTTAGGGTAAGGCTTTGGGTAAGGGTTAGGTTTAGGGTTAGGGTTAGGGGACGGGGATGGTTTAGGGGACAGGTTAGGGTACGACAACGGTTTAGGGTGAGCGTACATCTGAGGGCATGGGTTAGTGTTAGCATACAGGTTAGGATTAGGGGATGGGATAGAGTAAGGCTTTGGGTACGGGTACGGGTTAGGGTTAGGGTTAGGGTTATGGTGAGGGTTAGGGGATGGAGATGGTTTAGGGGACAGGTTAGGGTACACCAACGGTTTAGGGTGAGCGTACGTGTGAGGGCACGGGTTAGTGTTAGCGTACGGGTTAGGATTAGGGGACGGGTTAGGGTAAGGCTTTGGGTAAGGTTTAGGATTAGGGTTAGGGTTAGGGATCAGGGATGGTTTAGGGGACAGGGTAGGGTATGACAACGGTTTAGGGTGAGCGTACGTGTGAGGGCATGGGTTAGTGTTAGCGTATGGGTTAGGATTAGGGAACGGGTTAGGGTAAGGTTTCGGGTAAGGGTTAGGGTTAGTGTTAGGGTTAGGGTTAGGGGACGAGGACGGTTTAGGGTTCAGGTTAGGGTATGAAAACGGTTTAGGGTGAGCGTACGTGTGAGGGCACAAGTTAGTGTTAGCGTATGGGTTAGGATTAGGGGTTGAGTTAGGGTTAGGATTAGGGTTAGGGTTAGGGGACGGGGACGGTTTAGGAGACAGGTTAGGTTACGACAACGGTTTAGGGTGAGCGTACGCATGAGGACACGGGATAGTGTTAGGGTTCGGGTTAGGAATAGGGGACAGGTTAGGGTAAGGCTTCGGGTAAGTGTTAGGTTTAGGGTTAGGGCTAGGGGACGGGGACGGTTTAGGGGACAGGTTAGGGTACGACAACGTTTTAGGGTGAGCGTACTTGTTAGGGCACTGGTTAGTGTTAGCGTACTGGTTAGGATTAGGGGACGGGTTAGGGTAAGGCTTCGGGTAAGCGTTAGGTTTAGGGTTAGGGTTAGGGAATGGGGACGGTTTAGGGGACAGGTTAGGGTACGACAATGGTTTAGGGTGAGCGTACATGTGAGGGCACGGGTTAGTGTTAGCGTACGGGTTACGATTAGGTGACAGGTTAGGATAAGGCTTCGGGTAAGGGTTAGGGTTAGGGTTAGGGGACGGGGACGGGGACTGTATAGGGGACAGGTTAGGGTACGCCAATGGTTTAGGGTGAGCGTACATGTGAGGGCACGGGTTAGTGTTAGCGTACGGGTTAGGATTAGGGGACGGTTTACGGTAAGGCTTCGGGTAAGGTTTAGGGGTAGGGTTAGGGGATGGGGATGGTTTAGGGGATAGGTTAGGGTACGACAATGGTTTAGGTTGAGCGTACTTGTGCGAGAATGGGTTAGTGTTAGCGTACGGGTTAGGTTTAGGGGACGGGTTAGGGTAAGGCTTTGGGTAAGGGTTAGGGTTAAGGTTAGGGTTATGGGATGGGGACGTTTTAGGGGACAGGTTCGGGTATGACAATGGTTTAGGGTGAGCGTAAGTGTGAGGGCACGTGTTAGTGTTAGCGTATGGGTTAGGATGAGGGCACGGGTAAGGTTAAGGCTTCGGGTTAGGTTAGGGTTAGGGGACGGTGATGGTTTAGGGTACAGGTTAGGGTACGACAACGGTTTAGGGTGAGTGTACGTGTCAGGGCACAGGTTAGTGTTAGCGTACGGTTTGGTATTAGGGGACTGGTTAGGGTAAGGCTTCTGGTAAGGCTTAGGGTTAGGGTTAGGGTTAGGGGACGGGGATGGTTTAGGTGACTGGTTAGGGTACGATAATGTTTTAGGGTGAGCGTACATGTGAGGGCACGGGTTAGTGTTAGCGTACGGTTTAGGATTAGGGGACGGGTTAGGGTAAGGCTTCGGGTAAGGTTTAGGGTTAGGGTTAGGGTTAGGGGACTGGGATGGTTTAGGGGACACGGTAGGGTATGACAACGGTTTAGGGTGAGCGTACGTGTTAGGGTATGTGTTAGTGTTAGCGTACGGGTTTGCATTAAGGGACGGGTTAAGGTAAGGTTTCGGGTAAGGGTTAGGGTTAGTGTTAGGGTTAGCGTTAGGGGACGGGGATGGTATAGGGGACAGGTTAGGGTACGACAATGGTTTAGGGTCAGCGTACGTGTGAGGGCCCAGGTTAGTGTTAGCGTACGGGTTAGGATTATGGGACGGGTTAGAGTAAGGCTTTGGATAAGTGTTAGGGTTAGGGTTAGGGTTAGGGTTAGGGGACCGGGACGGTTTAGGGTACAGGTAACTGTATGAAAACAGTTTAGGGTGAGCGTACGTGTGAGGGTATGAGTTAGTGTTAACGTATGGGTTAGGATTAGGGGACCAGTTAAGGTGAGGATTAGGGTTAGGGTTAAGGGACGGGGACAGTTTAGGGGACAGGGTAGGGTACGACAACGGTTTAGGGTGAGCGTACGTGTGAGGGCATGGGATAGTGTTAGCGTACGTGTTAGGATTAGGGGACAGGTTAGGGTAAGCTTTCGGGTAAGTGTTAGGGTTAGGTTTAGGGTTAGGGCTAGGGTTACGGGATGGGGACGGTTACGGGACAGGTTAGGGTACGATAATGGTTTAGGGTGAGCATACGTGTGAGGGCACGGGTTGGTGTTAGCGTACGGGTTAGGATTATGGGACGGGTTCGTGTAAGGCTTCGGGTAAGGGTTATGGTTAGGGTTATGGTTAGGGTTAGGGGACGGGGACGGTTTAGGGGACAGGTTAGGGTACGCCAACAGTTTAGCATGAGTGTACGTGTGACGGCACGGGTTAGTGTTAGCAAACGGGTTAGGATTAGGGGATGGGTTAGGGTAAGGCTTCGGGTAACGGTTAGGGTTAGGGTTAGGGTTAGGGTTAGGGTTATTGGATGCGGACGGTTTAGGGGACAGGTTAGGGTACGACAACGTTTTAGGTTGAGCGTACGTGTGAGGGCATGGGTTAGTGTTAGCGTACGGGTTAGGGTAAGTTTTCGGGTAAGGGTCAGTGTTAGGGTTAGGGGAAGGGAACGTTTAGGGAACAGGTTAGGGTACGACAGTGGTATAGGGTAAGCGTACGTGTGAGGGCACGGGTTAGTCTTAGCGTACGGGTTAGGATTAGGGCACGGTTTAGGGTAAGGCTTCGGGTAAGTGTTAGGGTTAGGGTTAGGATTAGGGGACGGGGACGGGGACAGTTAGGGGACATGTTAGGGTACGACAATGGTTTAGGGTGAGCGTACGTGTGAGGGCATGGGTTAGTGTTAGCGTACGCGTTAGGATTAGGGAATGGGTTAGGGTAAGGCTTCGGGTAAGGGTTAGGGTTAGGGTTAGAGTTAGGGGTCGGGGACGGTTTAGGGGACAGGTTAGGGTACGACAACGGTTTAGGGTGAGCGTACGTGTGAGGGCACGGGTTAGTGTTAGCGTACGGGTTAGGATTAGGGGATGGGTTAGGGTAAGGCTTTGGGTAAGGTTTAGGATTAGGGTTAGGGTTAGGGATCAGGGATGGTTTAGGGGACCCGGTAGGGTATGACAACGGTTTAGGGTGAGCGTACGTGTGAGGGCACGGGTTAGTGTTAGCGTACGGGTTAGGATTAGGGGACGGGTTATGTTAAGGCTTCAGGTTAGGGTTGGTTAGGGGACGGGGATGGTTTAGGAGACAGGTTAGGGTACGACAACGGTCTGTGGTGAGCGTACGTGTGAGGGCACAGGTTAGTGTTAGAGTACGGTTTGGGATTAGGGTACGGGTTAGGGTAAGACTTCTGGTAAGGGTTAGGGTTAGGGTTAGGGGATGGGGATGGTTTAGGGGACAGGTTAGGGTACGACAATGGTTTAGGGTGAGCGTAAGTGTGAGGGCATGGGTTAGTGTTGGCATACAGGTTAGGATTAGGGGACGGGTTAGATTAAGGCTTCGGGTAAGGTTTAGGGTTAGGGTTAGGGTTAGGGTACGGGGATGGTTTAGGGGACAGGGTAGGGTACAACAACGGTTTAGGGTGAGCGTACGTCTGAGAGCACAGGTTAGTGTTAGCGTATAGATTAGCATTAGCGGACGGGTTAGGGTTAGTGTTAGGGTTAGGGGACGGGGATGGTTTAGGGGACAGGTTAGGGTAAGTCAACGGTTTAGGGTGAGCGTACGTGTAAGGGCACGGGTTAGTGTTAGCATACGGGTTAGGATTTGTGGATGGTTTAGGGTAAGGATTCGGGTAAGGGTTAGGGTTAGGTTTAGGGTTAGGGGACGGGGACGGTTTAGCGGACAGGTTACGGTACGACAACGTTTTAGGGTGAGCGTACGTGTGAGGGCACAGGTTCGTGTTAGCGTATGGATTAGGATTAGGGGATGGTTTAGGGTAAGGCTTCAGGTAAGGGTTAAGGTTAGGGTTAGGGTTAGGGGTCGGGGATGGTTTAGGGTACAGGTTAGGGTATGAAAACGGTTTAGGGTGAGTATACGTGTGAGGGCACGAGTTGGTGTTAACATATGGGTTAGGATTAGGGGACGAGTTAGGGATAGGATTAGGGTTAGTGTTAGGGGACGGGGACGGTTTAGGGGACAGGTTAACGTACGACAATGGTTTAGGGTGAGGGTACGTTTGAGGGCACGGGTTAGTGTTAGCTTACGGGTTAGGATTAGGGGACGGGTTAGGGTAAGGCTTTGGGTAAGGGTTAGGGTTAGGGTTAGGGGACGGGGACGGTTTAGGGTACAGGTTAGGGTACGACAACGGTTTAGGGTGAGCGTACATGTGAAGGCAGGGGTTAGTGATAGCCTACGGGTTAGGATTAGGTGATGGGTTAGGGTAAGGCTTCGGGTTAGGGTTAGTGTTAGTATTAGGGGACGGGGACTGTTTAGGGAACAGGTGTGGGTACGACAATGGTTTAGGGTAGGCATACGTGTGAGGGAACGGGTTAGTCTTAGCGTACAGGTTAGGATAAGGGGACGGGTTAGGGTAAGGCTTCGGGTAAGTGTTAGGGTTAGGTTTAGGGTTAGGGTTAGGGGACGGGGATGGTTTAGGGGACAGGTTAGGGTACGACAACGGTTTAGGGTGAGCGTACATCTGAGGGCATGGGTTAGTGTTAGCGTACGGGTTAGGATTAGGGGACGGGATAGAGTAAGGCTTTGGGTATGGGTTAGGGTTAGGGTTATGGTGAGGGTTAGGGGACGGGGATGGTTAACGGGACAGGTTAGTGTACGCCAACGGTTTAGGGTGAGTGTACGTGTGAGGGCACGGATTAGTGTTAGCGTATGGGTTAGCAATAGGGGACGGTTTAGGGTAAGGCTTAGGGTAAGTGTTAGGGTTAGGGGACGGGGATGGTTTAGGGGACAGGTTAGGGTATGACAACGGTTTAGGGTGAGCGCACGCATGAGGGCACGGTTTAGTGTTAGCGTAAGGGTTAGGATTAGTGGACGTGTTAGGTTACGTCTTTGGGTAAGGGTTAGGGTTAGGGTTAGGGGACGGGGATGGTTTATGGGACAGATTAGGGTACGACAATGGTTTAGGGTGAGCATACGTGTGAGGGCACGGGTTAGTGTTAGCGTATGGGTTAGGATTAGGTGACAGCTTAGGATAAGGCTTCGGGTAAGGGTTAGGGTTAGGGTTAGGGTTAGGGTTAGGGGATGGGGAGGGTTTAGGGTTAGGGTTAGGGTTGGGGGACGGGGACGCTTTAGGGGACAGGTTAGGGTATGATAACGGTTTAGGGTGAGCGTACATGTGAGGGCACAAGTTAGTGTTAGCGTATGGTTTAGGATTAGGGGACGGGTTAGTGTAAGGCTTCGGGTAAGGGTTAGGGTTAGGGTTAGAGTTAGGGTTAGGGTTAGGGGACGGGGACGGTTTAGGGGACAGGTTAGGGTATGACAATGGTTTAGGGTGAGCGTATGTGTGAGAGCATGGGTTAGTGTTAGCGTACGGATTAGGATTAGGGGACGGGTTAGGGTAAGGCTTTGGGTAAGGTTTAAGATTAGGGTTAGGGTTAGGGATCAGGGATGGTTTAGAGGACAGGGTAGGGTACGACAACGGTTTAGGGTGAGCGTACGTGTGAGGGCACCGGTTAGTGTTAGCGTATGGGTTAGGATTAGGGAACGGGTTAGGGTTAGGGTTTGGGTAAGGGTTAGGGTTAGTGTTAGGGTTAGGGTTAGGGGACGGGGACGGTTTAGGGTTCAGGTTAGGGTATGAAAACGGTTTAGGGTGAGCGTACGTGTTAGGGCACAAGTTAGTGTTAGCGTATGGGTTAGGATTAGGGTTAGAGTTAGGGTTAGGATTAGGGTTAGGGTTAGGGGACGGGGACGGTTTAGGGGACCGGTTAGGTAACGACAACGGTTTAGGGTGAGCGTACACATGAGGACACGGGATAGTGTTAGCGTTCGGGTTAGGATTAGGGGACGGGTTAGGGTAAGGCTTCAGGTAAGGGTTAGGTTTAGGGTTAGGGTTAGGGGACGGGGACGGTTTAGAGGACAGGTTAGGGTACGACAACGTTTTAGGGTGAGCATACTTGTTAGGGCACTGGTTAGTGTTAGAGTACGGGTTAGGATTAGGGGATGGGTTAGGGTAAGGGTTCGGGTAAGCGTTAGGGTTAGGGTTAGGGTTAGTGGATGGGGACGGTTCAGGGGACAGGTTAGGGTACGACAATGGTTTAGGGTGAGCGTACGTGTGAGGGTATGGGTTAGTGTTAGCGTACGGGTTAGGATTAGGTGACGGGTTAGGATAAGGCTTCGGGTAAGGGTTAGGGTTAGGGTTAGGGGATGGGGACGGTTTAGGGGACAGGATAGCATACGCCAATGGTTTAGGGTGAGCATACGTGTGAGGGCAGGGGTTAATGTTAGCGTACGGCTTAGGATTAGGGGACGGGTTAGGGTAAGGCTTCGGTTAAGGATTAGGGTTAGGGTTAGTGTTAAGGTTACGGTTAGGGGACGGGGACGGTTTAGGGGATAGGTTAGGGTCCGACAACGGTTTAGGTTGAACATACGTGTGAGAGAATGGGTTAGTGTTAGCGTACGGGTTAGGATTAGGGGACGGGTTAAGGTAAGGCTTCGTTTAAGGGTTAGGGTTAGGGTGAGTGTTAAGGTTAGGGTTAGGGGACAGGGACGGTTTAGGGGACAGGTTAGTGTACAACAACGGTTTAGGGTGAGCGTACGTGTGAGGGCACGGGTTAGTGTTAGCGTATGGGTTAGGATTAGGGGACGGGTTAGGGTAAGGCTTCGGGTAAGTGTTAGGTTTAGGGTTAGGGTTAGGGGACGGGGACGGTTTAGGGGACAGGATAGTGTATGACAATGGTTTAGGGTGAGAGTACATGTCAGGGCATGGGTTAGTGTTAGCGTTCGGGTTAGGATTAGGGGACGGGTTAGGGTAAGGCTTCGGGTAAGGGTTAGGGTTAGGGTTATGGGACGGGGACGTTTTAGGGGACAGGTTCGGGTATGACAATGGTTTAGGGTGAGCGTAAGTGAGAGGGCACGTGTTAGTGTTAGCGTACGAGTTAGGATGAGGGGACGGGTAAGGTTAAGGCTTTGGGTTAGGGTTAGTGTTAGGGGACGGAGACGGTTTAGGGGACTGGTTAGGGTACGACAACGGTTTAGGGTGAGTGTACGTGTCAGGGCACAGGTTAGTGTTAGCGTACGGTTTGGTATTAGGGGACTGGTTAGGGTAAGGCTTCTGATAAGGCTTAGGGTTAGGGTTAGGGGACGGGGATGGTTTAGGTGACTGGTTAGTGTACGATAATGTTTTAGGGTGAGTGTACGTGTGAGGGCACGGGTTGGTGTTAGCGTACGGGTTAGGATTATGGGACAGGTTCGTGTAAGGCTGCGGGTAAGTGTTAGGGTTAGGGTTAGGGTTAGGGGACTGGGATGGTTTAGGGGACACGGTAGGGTATGACAACGGTTTAGGGTGAGCATACGTGTTAGGGTATGGGTTAGTGTTAGCGTACGGGTTAGCATTAGGGGACGGGTTAAGGTAAGGGTTCGGGTAAGGGTTAGGGTTAGGGTTAGGGTTAGGGGACGGGGATGGTATAGAGGACAGGTTAGTGTACGAAAACGGTTTAGGGTCAGCATACGTGTGAGGGCACGGGTTAGTATGGGTGTACGGGTTAAATTATGGGACGGGTTAGAGTAAGGCTTCGGATAAGTGTTAAGGTTAGGGTTAGGGTTAGGGTTAGGGGACCGGGACGGTTTAGGGTACAGGTAAGTGTAGGAAAACAGTTTAGGGTGAGCGTACGTGTGAGGGCATGAGTTAGTGTTAACGTATGGGTTAGGATTAGGGGTTCAGTTAGGTTGAGGATTAGGGTTAGGGTTAAGGGACAGGGACGGTTTAGGGGACAGGGTAGGGTATGACAACAGTTTAGGGTGAGCATACGCTTGAGGGCATGGGATAGTGTTAGCGTACGTGTTAGGAATAGGGGACGGGTTAGTGTAAGGTTTCGGGTAAGTGTTAGGGTTAGGTTTAGGGTTAAGGTTAGGGTTAGGGGACGGGGACGGTTTACGGGACAGGTTAGGGTACGATAATGGTTTAGGGTGAGCGTACGTGTGAGGGCACGGGTTGGTGTTAGCGTACGGGTTAGGATTATGGGACGGGTTCGTGTAAGGCTTCGGGTAAGGGTTAGGGTTAGGGTTAGGGGACTGGGATGGTTTAGGGGACATGGTAGGGTACGACAACGGTTTAGGGTGAGCGTACGTGTTAGGGTATGGGTTAGTGTTAGCATATGGGTTAGCATTAGGGGATGGGTTAAGGTAAGGGTTCGGGTAAGGTTTAGGGTTAGTGTTAGGGTTAGGGTTAGGGGACGAGGATGGTGTAGGGGACAGGTTAGTGTACGACAACGGTTTAGGGTCAGCATACGTGTGAGGGCACAGGTTAGTGTTAGCGTACGGGTTAGGATTATGGGACGGGTTAGAGTAAGGCTTCGGATAAGTGTTAGGGTTAGGGTTAAGGTTAGGGTTAGGGGACCAGGACGGTTTAGCGTACAGGTAAGTGTATGAAAACAGTTTAGGGTGAGCGTACGTGTGAGGGCATGAGTTAGTGTTAACGTATGGGTTAGGATTAGGGGTTCAGTTAGGGTGAGGATTAGGGTTAGGGTTAAGGGACGGGGACGGTTTAGGGGACAGGGTAGGGTACGACAACGGTTTAGGGTGAGCGTACGCGTGAGGGCATGGGATAGTGTTAGCGTACGTGTTAGGAATAGGGGACGGGTTAGTGTAACGTTTCGGGTAAGTGTTAGGGTTAGGTTTAGGGTTAAGTTTAGGGTTAGGGGATGGGGACGGTTTAGGGGACAGGTTAGGGTACGACAACGGTTTAGGGTGACCGTACGTATGAGGGCATGGGTTAGTGTTAGCGTACGGGTTAGGATTAGGGGACGGGTTAGGGTAAGGCTTTGGGTATGGGTTAGGGTTAGGGGACAGGGACAGTTTAGGGGATAGATTAGGGTACAACAACGGTTCAGGGTGAGCGTACGTGTGAGGGCACGGGTTAGTGTTAGCGTACGGGTTAGGATTAGGGGACGGGTTAGGGTAAGGTTTCGTGTAAGGGTTAGGGTTAGGATTAGAGTTAGGGTTAGGAGACAGGGACAGTTTAGGGGACAGGTTAGGGTACGACAACTGTTTAGAGTGAGCGTACATGTGAGGGCATGGGTTAGTGTTAGCGTACGGGTTAGGATTAAGGGACGGGTTAGGGTGAGGCTTCGTTTAAGGTTTAGGGTTAGGGTTAGTGTTAAGGTTAGGGTTAGGCGATGGGGACGGTTTAGGGGACAGGTTAGGGTACGACAACGGTTTAGGGTGAGCGTACGTGTGAGGGTATGGGTTAGTGTTAGCGTCTGGGTTAGGATTAGGGGATGGTTTAAGGTAAGGCTTCGGGTAAGTTTAGGGTTAGGGTTAGGGTTAGGGTTAGGGTTATGGGATGGGGACGGTTTAGGGGACAGGTTAGGGTACGACAGCGCTTTAGGGTGAGCATACGTTTGAGACCACAGGTTAGTGTTAGCATACGGGTTAGGATTAGGGGACGGGTTAGTGTAAGGTTTTGGGTAAGGGTTAGGTTTAGGGTTAAGGTTAGGTGACGGGGACGGTTTAGGGGACAGGTTAGGGTACGACAAGGTTTTAGGGTGAGCGTACGTGTGACGGCGCCGGTTAGTGTTAGCGTATGGGTTAGGATTAGAGGACGGGTTACGGTAAGGCTTAAGGTAAGGGTTAGGTTTAGGGTTAGGTTTAGGGTTAGGGAATGGGGACGGTTTAGGGGACAGGTTAGGGTACGACAACGGTTTATGGTGAGCTTACGTGTGAGGGCACGGGTTAGTGTCAGCGTATGGTTTAGGATTAGGGGACAGGTTAGGGTAAGGCTTCGGGTAAGGGTTAGGTTTAGGGTTAAGGTTAGTGTTAGTGGACGGGGATGGGGACGGTTTAAGGGACAGGTTAGGGTACAACAAAGATTTAGGGTGAGCGTACGTGTAAGGGCACGGTTTAGTGTTAGCGTACGGGTTAGGTTTAGGGATCGGGTTACTGCAAGGCTTCGTGTAAGGGTTAGGGTTAGGGTTAGGATTAGGGGACGGGTTAGGGGACAGGTTACTGTACGACAACGGTTTAGGGTGAGCGTACGTGTGAGGGCACGGGTTAGTGTTAGCGTACCGGTTAGGATTTGGGGACGGGTTAGCGTAAGGCTTCGGGTAAGGGTTAGTGTTAGCTTTAGGGTTAGGGTAAGGGGATGGGGATGGTTTACAGGACAGGTTAGGGTACGACAACGGTTTAGGATGAGCGTATGTGTGAGGGCACGGGTTAGTGTTAGCTTACGGGTTAGGATTAGGGGACGGGTTAGGGTAAGTCTTCGGGTAAGGGTTAGGGTTAGGGTTAGGGTTAGGGGACGGAGACGGTTTAGGGGATAGGTGAGGGTATGAAAACGGTTTAGGGTGAGCGTACGTGTGAGGGCATGGGTTAGTGTTAGTGTACGGTTAGGATTAGGGGACTGGTTATGGTAAGACTCTGGGTAAGGGTTTGGGTTAGGTTAGGCTTAGGGTTAGGGGACGGAGACGGTTTAGTGGACAGGTTAGGGTATGACAACGGTTTAGGGTGAGCGTACATGTGAGGGCACAGGTTATTGTGAGCGTACGGGTTAGGATTAGGGGACGGGTTAGGGTAAGGCTTCGGGTAAGGGTAAGGGTTAGGGTTAGGGTTAGGGTTAGGGGACGGGGACATTTTAGTGGACAGGTTAGGGTACGACAACGGTTTAGGGTGAGCGTACGTGTGAGGGCATGGGATAGTGTTGGCATACAGGTTAGGATTAGCGGACGGGTTAGGGTAAGGCTTTAGGTAAGAGTTAGGGTTAGGGTTATGGGGACGGGGACTGTTTAGGGTCCAGGTGAGGGTATGACAATGGTTTAGGGGGAGCGTACGTGTGAGGGCATGGGTTAGTGTTAGCGTACGGGTTAGGATTAGGGGACGGGTGAGGGTCAGGCTTCGGGGAAGGGTTAGGGTTATGGTTCGGGCTAGGGTTAGGGTTAGGGGACGGGGACTGTTTGGGGTACAGGTTAGGGTACCACATTGGTTTAGTGTGAGTGTATGTGTGAGGGCATGGGTTATCGTTTTGGTACAGGTTAGGATTAGGGGACGGGTTAGGGTAAGGCTTTGGGTAGGTGTAGGTTTAGGGTCAGGGGATGGGGACCATTTCGGGGACAGGTTAGGGTACGACAATGGTTTAGGGTGAGTGTACGTGTGAGGGCACGGTTTAGTGTTAGCGTACGGGTTAGGATTAGGGGACGGGTTAGTGTAAGGCTTCGGGTAAGTGTTAGGGTTAGGGTTAGGGGACTGGGACGGGGACGGTTTAGAGTCCAGGTGAGGGTACGACAATGGTTTAGGGTGAGCGTACGTGTGAGGGCACAGGTTAGTGTTAGCGTACGGCTTAGAATTACGGGATGGGTGAGGGGAAGGCTTCGGGGAAGGGTTAGGTTTAGTGTTCGGGCTAGGGTTAGGGTTAGGGGACAGAGACGGTTTAGGGTCCAGGTGAGGGTACGACAACGGTTTAGGGGGAGCGTACGTGTAAGGCCACGGGTTAGTGTTAGTGTACGGGTTAGGATTAGAGGACGGGTGAGGGGAAGGCTTCGGGGAAGGGTTAGGTTTAGGGTTCGGGCTAGGCTTAGGGTTAGGGGACGGGGAAGGTTTAGGGTCCCGGTGAGGGTACGACAACGGTTTACGGGGAGCGTACGTGTGAGGGCAGGGACTAGTGTTAGCGTACGGGTTAGGATTAGGGGACGGGTTAGGGTAAGGCTTCGGGAAAGGGTAAGGGTTAGGGTTACGGTTAAGGTTAGGGGACGGGGACATTTTAGGGGACAGGTTAGGGTACGACAGTGGTTTAGACTGAGCGTACGTGTGAGGGCATGGGTTAGTGTTGGTGTACAGGTTAGGATTAGCGGACGTGTTAGGGTAAGGCTTCGGTTAAGGGTTAGGGTTATCGTTAGGGGACGGGGACCTTTTAGGGTCCAAGTGAGGGTAGGACAACGGTTTAGGGGGAGCAAACGTGTGAGGGCACGGGTTAGTGTTAGCTTACGGGTTAGGATTAGGGGACAGGTGAGGGGAAGGCTTCGGGGAAGGGTTAGGATTAGGGTCCGGGCTAGGGTTAAGGTTAGGGGACGGGAACGGTTTAGGGTCCAGGTGAGGGTACAACAATGGTTTAGGGTGAGCGTACGAGTGAGGGCATGGGTTAGTGTTAGCGTACGGGTTAGGATTAGGGTACGGGTGAGGGGAAGGCTTCGGGGAAGGGTTAGGTTTAGGGTTCGGGCTAGGGTTAGGGTTAGGGGACGGGGACGGTTTAGAGTCCAGGTGAGGGTACGACAACGGTTTAGGGTGAGCGTACGTGTGAGGGCACGGGTTAGTGTTAGCGTACGGCTTAGGTTTACAGAACGGGTGAGGGTCAGGCTTCGGCGAAGGGTTAGGGTTAGGGTTCGGGCTAGGGTTAGGGTTAGGGGACGGGGACGGTTCAGGGACCATATGAGGGTACGACAATTCTTTAGGGGGAGTGTACGTGTGAGGGCGCGGGTTATCGTGAGCATACGGGTTAGGATTAGGGGACGGGTGAGGGTCAGGCTTCGGGGAAGGGTTAGGGTTAGGGACACGCTAGGGTTAGGGTTAGGGGACGGGGACGGTTTAGGGTACAGGTGAGTGTATGACAACGCTTTAGGGGGAGCGTACGTGTGAGGGCGTGGGTTAGTGTTAGCGTACGTGATAGGATTAGGGTACGGGTGAGGGTCAGGCTTCGGGGAAGGGTTAGGGTTAGGGTTCGTGTTAAGGTTAGGGTTAGGGGACGGGGAAGGTGTAGGGTCCAGGTGAGGGTACGACAACGTTTTAGGGGGAGCGTACGTGTGAGGGCGCGGGTTAGTGTTAGCGTACGGGTTAGGATTAGGGGACGGGTGTGGGTCAGGATTCGGGGAAGTGTTAGGGTTAGGGTTCGGGGTAGGATTAGGGTTAGGGGACCGGGACGGTTTACGGTCCAGATGAGGGTATGACAACGCTTTAGGGGGAGCGTAAGTGTGAGGGCGCGGGTTATTGTGAGCGTACGGGTTAGGATTAGGGGACGGGTGAGGGTCAGGCTTCGGGGAAGGGTTAGGGTTAGGGAGAGGCTAGGGTTAGGGATAGGGGACGGGGACGGTTTAGGGTCCAGGTGAGGGTACGACAACGCTTTAGGGGGAGCGTACGTGTGAGGGCGAGGGTTAGTGTTAGAGTACGGGTTAGGATTAGGGGACGGGGGAGGGTCAGGCTTCGGGGAAGTGTTACGGTTAGGGTTCGGGCTAGGGTTAGGTTTAGGGGACGGGGACGGTTTAGGGTCCAGGTGAGGGTACGACAACGCTTGAGTGGGAGCGTAGTTGTGAGAGCGCGGGTCAGTGTTAGCGTACTTGTTAGGATTAGGGGACGGGTGAGGGTCAGGCTTCGGGGAAGGGTTAGGGTTAGGGATCGGGCGAGGTTTAGAGTTAGGGGACAGGGACGGTTTAGGGTCCAGGTGAGGGTACGACAACACTTTAGGGGGAGCGTACGTGTGAGGGCGCGGGTTAGCGTTCGCGTGCGGGTTAGGATTAGGGGACGGGGGAGGGTCAGGCTTCGGGGAAGGGTTAGTGTTAGGGTTCGGGCTAGAGTTAGGGTTAGGGGACGGGGACGGTTTAGGGTCCAGGTGAGGGTACGAGAACGCATTAGGGGGAGAGTAAATGTGAGGGCGCGCGTTAGCGTTAGCTTTCGGGTTAGGATTAGGGTACGGGTGAGGTTCAGGCTTCGGGGAAGGGTTAGGGTTAGGGTTCGGGCTAGGGTTAGCGTTAGGGGACGGGGACGGTTTAGGGTCCACGTGAGGGTACGACAAAGCTTTAGGGGGAGTGTACGTGTGAGGGCGCGTGTTAGTGTCAGCGTACGGGTTAGGATTAGGGGATTCGTGAGGGTCAGGCTTCGGGGAAGGGTTAGGGTTAGGGACAGGCTAGGGTTAGGGTTAGGGGACGGGGACGGTTTAGGGTACAGGTAAGGGTACGACAACGCTTTAGGGGGAGCGTAAGTGTGAGGGCGTGGGTTAGTGTTAATGTACGTAATAGGATAAGGGGACGGGTGAGGGTCAGGCTTCGAGGAAGGGTTAGTGTGATGGTTCGGGCTAGGGTTACGGTTAGGGGACAGGGACGGTTTAGGGTCCAGGTGAGGGTACGAGAACGCTTTAGGGGGAGCGTACATGTGAGGGCGCGTGTTAGTGTCAGCGTACGGGTTAGGATTGGGGACGGGTGAGGGTCAGGCTTCGGGGAAGGGTTAGAGTTAGGGACAGGCTAGGGTTAGGGTTAGGGGACAGGGACGGTTTAGGGTACAGGTGAGGGTATGACAGTGCTTTAGGTGGAGCGTACGTGTGAGGGCGTTGGTTAGTGTTAGCGTACGTGATAGGATTAGGGTACGGGTGAGGGTCAGGCTTCGGGGAAGGGTTAGGGTTAGGGTTCGGACTAAGGTTAGGGTTAGGGGACGGGGACGGTTTAGGGTCCAGGTGAGGGTACGACAACGCTTTAGGGGGAGCGTACGTGTGAGGGCGCGGGTTAGTGTTAGCGTACGGGTTAGGATTAGGGGACGGGTGTGGGTCAGGTTTCGGGGAAGTGTTAGGGTTAGGGTTCGGGGTAGGATTAGGGTTAGGGGCCCGGGACGGTTTAGGGTCCAGGTGAGGGTACGACAACGCTTGAGGGGGAGTATAGTTGTGAGAGCGCAGGTCAGTGTTAGCGTACTTGTTAGGATTAGGGGACGGGTGAGGGTCACGCTTCGGGGAAGGGTTAGGGTTAGGGATCGGGCGAGGTTTAGGGTTAGGGGACAGGGATAGTTTAGGGTTCATGTGAGGGTGCGACAACGCTTTAGGGGGAGCGTACATGTGAGGGCGTGGATTAGCGTTAGCGTACAGGTTAGGATTAGGGGACGTGTTGGGTCAGGCTTCGGGGAAGGGTCAGGCTTAGGGTTCTGTCTAGGGTTAGGGTTAGGGGAAGGTGATGGTTTAGGGTCCAGGTGAGGGTACGACAATGCTTTAGGGGGAGCGTACATGTGAGGGCGTGGGTTAGCATTAGCGTGCGGGTTAAGATTAGGGGACGGGTGAGGGTCAGGCTTCGGGGAATGGTTAGGGTTAGGGTTCGGGCTAGGGTTAGGGTTATCGGACGGGGACGGTTTAGGGTCCAGGTGAGGGTACGACAACGCTTTAGGGGGAGCGTACGTGTGAGGGCGCAGGTTAGTGTTAGCGTACGGCTTAGGTTTACAGAACGGGTGAGGGGAAGGCTTCGGGGAAGGGTTAGGTTTAGTGTTCGGTCTAGGGTTAGGGTTAGGGGACGGGGACGGTTTAGGGTCCACGTGAGGGTACGACAATGGTTTAGTGGGAGCGTACGTGTGAGGCCATGGGTTAGTGTTAGCATACGGGTTAGGATTAGAGGACGGGTGAGGGGAAGGCTTCGGGGAAGGTTTAGGGTTAGGGTTCGGTCTAGGGTTAGGGTTAGGGGACGGGGACAGTTTAGGGTCCAGGAGAGGGTACGACAACGTTTTAGGGAGAGCGTACGTGTGAGGGCGCGGGTCAGCGTGAGTGAACGGGTTTGGATTAGGGGACGGGTGAGTGTCAGGCTTCGGGGAAGGGTTAGGGTTAGGGTTCTGGCTAGGGTTAGGGTTAGGGGACGGGGACGGTTTAGGGTCCAGGTGAGGGTACGACAACGCTTTAGGGGGAGCGTACGTGTGAGGGCACGGGTTAGCGTGAGCGTACTGTTTAGGATTAGGGGACGGGTGAAGGTCAGGCTTCGGGGAAGGGTTAGGGTTAGGGTTTTGGCTAGGGTTAGGGTTAGGGGACGTGGACGGTTTAGGGTCCAGGTAAGGGTACGACAACGCTTTAGGGGGAGCGTCCGTGTGAGGTCATGGGTTAGTGCTAGCGTATGGGTTAGGATTAGGGGACGGGTGAGGGTCAGGCTTCGGGGTAGGGTTAGGTTTAGGGTTCGGGCTAGGGTTAGGGTTAGGGGACGGGGACGGTTCAGGGACCATATGAGGGTACGACAATTCTTTAGGGGGAGCGTACGTGTGAGGGCGCGGGTTATCGTGAGCATACGGGTTAGGATTAGGGGACGGGTGAGGTTCAGGCTTTGGGGAAGTGTTAGGTTTAGGGACAGGCTAGGGTTAGGGTTAGGGGACGGGGACGGTTTAGGGTCCAGGTGAGGGTACGACAATGCTTTACGGGGAGCGTATGTGTGAGGGAGTGGGTTATTGTGAGCGTACGGGTTAGGATTAGGGGACGGGTGAGGGTCAGGCTTCGGGGAAGATTTAGGTTTAGGTTTTGGTCTAGGGTTAGGGTTAGGGGACGGGGACGGTTTAGGTTTCAGGTGAGGGTATGATTACGCTTTAGGGGGAGCGTACGTGTGAGGGCGCGGGTTAGCGTGAGCATACGGGTTAGGATTAGGGGACGCGTGAGTATCAGGCTTTGGGGTAGGGTTAGGGTTAGGGTTCGGGCTAGGGTTAGGCTTAGGGGTCGGGGACGGTTTAGGGTCCAGGTGAGGGTACGACAACGTTTTAGGGGAGCGTATGTGTGAGAGTGCGGGTTAGTGTTAACGTACAGGTTAGGATTAGGGGACGGGTGAGGGTCAGGCTTCGGGGAAGGGTAAGGGTTAGGGTTCGGGCTAGGGTTAGGGTTAGGGGACAGGGACGGTTTAGGGTCCACGTGAGGATATGACAACGCTTTAGGGGGAGCGTACGTGTGAGGGCGTGGGTTATTGTTAGCCTACGGGTTAGGATTAGGGGCCGGGTGAGGGTCAGGCTTCGGGGAAGGGTTAGGGTTAGGGACAGGCTAGGGTTAGGGTTAGGGGACGGGGACGGTTTAGGGTACAGTTGAGGGTACTACAACGCTTTAGGGGTAGCGTACGTGTGAGGGCGTGGGTTAGTGTCAGCGTACGGGTTAGGATTAGGGGACGGGTGAGGGTCAGGCTTCGGGGAAGGGTTAGGTTTAGGGACAGGCTAGGGTTAGGGTTAGGGGACGGGGACGGTTTAGGGTCCAGGTGAGGGTACGACAACGCTTTAGGGGGAGCGTACGTGTGAAGGTACGGGTTAGTGTTAGCGTACGGGTTAGGATTAGGGGACGGGTGAGGGTCAGGATTCGGGGAAGTGTTAGGGTTAGGGTTCGGGGTAGGATTAGGGTTAGGGGCCCGGGACGGTTTAGGGTCTAGGTGAGGGTACGACAACGCTTTAGGGGGAGCGTACGTGTGAGGGCACGGTTTAGTGTGAGCGTACGGGTTAGGAATAGGGGACGGGTGAGGGTCAGGCTTCGGGGAAGGCTTAGGGTTAGGGACTGGCTAGGGTTAGGGATAGGGGACGGGGACGGTTTAGGTTCCAGGTGAGGGTACGACAACGCTTTAGGGGGAGCGTATGTGTGAGGGCGCGGGTTAGTGTTAGAGTACGGGTTAGGATTAGGGGACGGGTGAGGGTCAGTCTTCGGGGAAGGGTTACGGTTAGGGTTCAGGCTAGGGTTAGGTTTAGGGGATGGGCACGGTTTAGGGTACAGCTGAGGGTACGACAACGCTTTAGGGGGAGCGTACGTGTGAAGGCGCAGGTTAGCGTGAGCGTGCGGGTTAGGATTAGGGGACGGGTTTGGTTCAGGCTTCGGGAAGGGTTAGGGTTAGGGTTCGGTCTAGGGTTAGGGTTAGGGGACAGGGACGGTTTAGGGTCCAGGTGAGGGTACGACAAAGCTTTAGGGGGAGGGAACGTGTTAGGGGGCGGGTTAGCGTTAGCATACAGGTTAGGATTAGGGGACGGGTGAGTGTCAGGCTTCGGGGAAGGGTTAGGGTTAGGGTTCAGCCTAGGGTTAGGGTTAGGGGACGGGGACGGTTTAGGGTCCAGGTGAGGGTACGACAACGCTTTAGGTGTAGCGTACGTGTGAGGGCGCGGATTAGCGTTAGCGTACGGGTTAGGATTAGGGGACGGGTTGGGTCAGGCTTCGGGGAACGGTTAGGGTTGGGGTTGGGCTAGGGTTCCGGTTAGGGGATGGGGATGGTTTAGGGTTCAGGTGAGGGTACGACAACGCTTTAGGGGGAGCGTACGTGTGAGGGCGCGGGTTAGTGTTAGCGTATGGGTTAGGATTAGGGGACGGGTGAGGGTCAGGCTTCGGGGAAGGGTTAGGTTTAGGGTTCGGGCTAGGGTTAGGGTTAGGGTTTGGGATGGTTTAGGGTCCAGGTGAGGGTACAACAACGCTTTAGGGGGAGCGTACGTGTGAGGGCATGGGTTAGCGTTCGCGTGCAGGTTAGGATTAGGGGACGGGTGAGGGTCAGGCTTCGGGGAAGTGTTAGTGTTAGGGTTCGGGCTAGGGTTAGGGTTAGGGGATGGGGACGGTTTAGGGTGCAGGAGAGGGTACGAGAACGCTTTAGGGGGAGCGTACATGTGAGGGCGCGGGTTAGCGTTAGCGTACCGGTTAGGATTAGGGTACAGGTGAGGTTCAGGCTTCGGGGAAGGGTTAGGGTTAGGGTTCGGGCTAGGGTTAGGGTTAGGGGACAGGGACGGTTTAGGGTCCACGTGACGGTACGACAAAGCTTTAGGGGGAGCGTACGTGTGAGGGCGCGTGTTAGTGTCAGCGTACGGGTTAGGATTAGGGGACGGGTGAGGGTCAGGCTTCGGGGAAGGGTTAGGTTTAGGGACAGGCTAGGGTTAGGGTTAGGGGACGGGGACGGTTTAGGGTCCAGGTGAGGGTACGACAACGTTTTAGGGGGAGCGTACGTGTGAAGGTACCGGTTAGTGTTAGCGTACGGGTTAGGATTAGGGGACGGGTGAGGGTCAGGATTCGGGGAAGTGTTAGGGTTAGGGTTCGGGGTAGGAATAGGGTTAGGGGCCCGGGACGGTTTCGGGTCTAGGTGAGGGTAAGACAACGCTTTAGGGGGAGCGTACGTGTGAGCGCATGGGTTAGTGTGAGCGTACGGGTTAGGATTAGGGGACGGGTGAGGGTCAGGCTTCAGGGAAGGCTTAGGGTTAGGGACAGGCTAGGGTTAGGGATAGGGGACGGGGACGGTTTAGGGTCCAGGTGAGGGTACGACAACGCTTTAGGGGGAGCGTACGTGTGAGGGCGCGGGTTAGTGTGAGCGTACGGGTAAGGATTAGGGGACGGGTGAGGGTCAGTCTTCGGGGAAGGGTTACGGTTAGGGTTCGGGTTAGGGTTAGGTTTAGGGGATGGGCACGGTTTAGGGTACAGCTAAGGGTACGACAACGCTTTAGGGGGAGCGTACGTGTGAGGGCGCGGGTTAGCGTGAGCGTGCGGGTTAGGATTAGGGGACGGGTTAGGTTCAGGCTTCGGGAAGGTTTAGGGTTAGGGTTCGGTCTAGGGTTAGGGTTAGGGGACAGGGACGGTTTAGGGTCCAGGTGAGGGTACGACAAAGCTTTAGGGGGAGGGAACGTGTTAGGGGGCGGGTTAGCGTTAGCATACAGGTTAGGATTAGGGGACGGGTGAGTGTCAGGCTTCGGGGAAGGGTTAGGGTTAGGGTTCAGCCTAGGGTTAGGGTTAGGGGACGGGGACGGTTTAGGGTCCAGGTGAGGGTACGACAACGCTTTAGGGGGAGCGTACGTGTGAGGGCGCGGGTTAGTGTTAGAATGCGGGTTAGGATTAGGGTACGGGAGAGGGTCAGGGTTTGGGGAAGGTTTAGGGTTAGGGTTTGGGCTAGGGTTAGGGTTAGGGGACGGGGACAGTTTAGGGTCCAGCTGAGGGTACGACAACGCTTTAGGGGGAGCATACGTGTGAGGGCACGGGTTAGCGTTAGCGTGCGGCTTAGGATTAGGGAACGGGTGAGGGTGAGGATTCGGGGAAGGGTTAGGGTTAGGGTTCCGGCTAGGGTTAGGGTTAGGAGACGGGGATGGTTTAGGTTCCAGGTGAGGGTACGACAACGCTTTAGGGAGAGCGTACGTGTCAGGGTGCGGGTTAGCGTGAGCGTACGTGTTAAGATTAGGGGACGGGTGAGGGTCAGGATTCAGGGAAGTGTTAGGGTTAGGGTTCGGGCTAGGGTTAGGTTTAGGGTATGGGGACGGTTTAGTGTCCAGCTGAGGGTACAACAACGCTTTAGGTGTAGCGTACGTGTGAGGGCGCGGATTAGCGTTAGCGTACGGGTTAGGATTAGGGGACGGGTTGGGTCAGGCTTCGGGGAACGGTTAGGGTTGGGGTTGGGCTAGGGTTACGGTTAGGGGATGGGGATGGTTTAGGGTTCAGGTGAGGGTACGACAACGCTTTAGGGGGAACCTACGTGTGAGGGCACGGGTTCGCGTTAGCATGCTGGTTAGGATTAAGGGACGGGTGAGGGTCAGACTTCGGGGAATGGTTAGGGTTAGGGTTCGGGCTAGGGTTAGGGTTATCGGACGGGGACGGTTTAGGGTCCAGGTGAGGTTACGACAACGCTTTAGGGGGAGCGTACGTGTGAGGGCGCGGGTTAGTGTTAGCGTACGGGTTAGGATTAGGGGACGGGTGAGTGTCAGGCTTCGGGGAAGTGTTAGAGTTAGGGTTCGGGCTAGGGTTAGGGTTAGAGGACGGGGATGGTTTAGGGTCCAGGTGAGGGTATGACAACGCTTTAGGGGGAGCGTACTTGTGACGGCGTGGGTTAGTGTTAGCGTACGGGTTAGGATTAGGGGACGGGTGAGGGTCAGGCTTCAGGGAAGTGTTAGGTTTAGGGTTCGGGCTAGGGTTAGGGGACGGGGACGGGGAAGGTTGAGGGTCCAGGTGAGGGTATGACAACGCTTTAGGGGGAGCGTAGTTGTGATAGCGCGGGTCAGTGTTAGCGTACTTGTTAGGATTAGGGGACGGGTGAGGGTCAGGCTTCGGGGAAGGGTTAGGGTTAGGGATCGGGCTAGGTTTAGGGTTAGATGACCGGGACGGTTTAGGGTCCAGGTGAGGGTACGACAATGCTTTAGGGGGAGCGTACGTGTGAGGGCGCGGGTAAGCGTTCACGTGCGGGTTAGGATTAGGTGACGGGTGTGGGTCAGGCTTCGGGGAATGGTTAGGGTTACGGTTCGGGCTAGGGTTAGGGTTATCGGACGGGGACGGTTTACGGTCAAGGTGAGGGTATGACAACGCTTTACGGGGAGCGTACGTGTGAGGGCGCGGGTTAGTGTTAGCGTACGGGTTAGGATTAGGGGACGTGTGAGGGTCAGGCTTCGGGGAAGGGTTAGTGTTAGTGTTCGGGCTAGGGTTAGGGTTAGGGGACGGGGACGGTTTAGGGTCCAGGTGAGGGTACGAGAACGCTTTAGGGGGAGCGTACATGTGAGGGCGTGGGTTAGCGTTAGCATACGAGTAAGGATTAGGGGACGGGTGAGGGCCAGGCTTCAGAGAAGGGTTCGGTTTAGGGTTTGGGCTAGCGTTAGTGATAGGGGACGGGGACGGTTTAGGGTCCAGGTGAGGGTACGACAACGATTTAGGGTAACGTATGTGTGAGAGCGCGGGTTAGTGTTAGCGTACGGGTTAGTATTAGGGGACGGGTGAGGGTCAGGCATCGGGGAAGGTTTAGCATTAGGGTTCGGGCTAGGGTTAAGGTTAGTGAACGGGGACGATTTAGGGTCCAGGTGACTGTACGACAACACTTTAGGGGGAGCTTACGTGTGAGGGCGCGGGTTATTGTTAGCGTACGTGTTAGGATTAGGGCACGGGTGAGGTTTAGGCTTCGGGGAAGGGTTAGGGTTCGGGCTAGGGTTAGGGTTAGGGAACAGGGACGGTTTAGGGTCCACGTGAGGGTACGACAAAGCTTTAGGGGGAGCGTATGTGTGAGGGCGCGTGTTAGTGTTAGCGTACGGGTTAGGATTAGGGGACTGGTGAGGGTCAGGCTTCGGGGAACTGTTAGGGTTAGGGACACGCTAGGGTTAGGGTTAGGGGACGGGGACGGTTTAGGGTACAGGTGAGGGTACGACAACGCTTTTGGGGAAGCGTACGTGTGAGGGTGTGGGTTAGCGTTTGCGTACGGGTTAGGATTAGGGGACGGGTGAGGGTCATGCTTCGGGGATGGGTAAGTGTTAGGGTTCGGGCTAGGGTTAGGGTTAGGGGACGGGAACGGTTTAGGGTCCAGGTGAGGGTACGACAACACTTTAGGGGGTGCGTACGTGTCAGGGCGTGGGTTAGTGTTAGCGTACGTGATAGGATTAGGGTACGGGTGAGGGTCAGACTTTGGGGAAGGGTTAGGGTTAGGGATCGGGCTAAGGTTAGGGTTAGGGGACGGGGAGGGTTTAGGGTCCAGGTGAGGGTACGACAACGCTTTAGGGGGAGCATACGTGTGAGGGCGCGGGTTAGTGTTAGCGTACGGGTTAGGATTAGGGGACGGGTGAGGGTCAGGATTCGGTGAAGTGTTAGGGTTAGGGTTCGGGCTAGGGTTAGGGGACGGGGACTGGGACGGTTGAGGGTCCAGGTTAGGGTATAACAACGCTTTAGGCGTAGCGTACTTGTGAGGGCGCATGTCAGTGTTGAGCGTACAGGTTAGGATTAGGGGAAGGGTGAGGGTCAGGCTTCGGGGAAGGGTTAGGGTTAGGGATCAGGCTAGGGTTAAGTTTAGGGGACCGGGACGGTTTAGGGTTCATGTGAGGTTACGACAACGCTTTAGGGGGAGCGTACATGTGAGAGCGCGGGATAGTGCTAGCGTACGGGTTAGGAATAGGTGACGGGTGAGGGTCAGGATTCAGGGAAGGGTTACGGTTAGGGTTCGGCCTAGGGTTAGCGTTAGGGGACGGGGATGGTTTAGGGTCCAGGTGAGGGTACGACAACGGTGTAGGGGGAGCGTACGTGTGAGCGTGAGGGTTACTGTGAGCATATGGGTTAGGATTAGGGGAAGGGTGAGGGGAAGGTTTCAGAGAAGGTTTAGGGTTCGGGCTAGGGTTAGGGTTAGGGGACAGGGACGGTTTAGGGTCCAGGTGAGGGTACGACAACGGTTTAGGTGGAGCGTACGTGTGAGGGCGTGGGTTAGTGTGAGCGTACGGGTTAGGATTAGGTGACGGGTGATTGGAAGGCTTCGGGGGAGGGTTAGGGTTAGGGTTCGGGCTAGGTTTAGGGTTAGGGGACGGGGACGGTTTAGGGTCCAGGTGAGGGTACGACAACGGTTTAGGGGGAGTGTACGTTTGAGGGCGCGGGTTTGTGTGAGCGTACGGGTTAGGATTAGGGGACGGGTGAGGGGAAGGCTTCAGGGAAGGGTTAGGGTTAGGGTTCGGGCTAGGTTTAGGGTTAGGGTTAGGGGACAGGGACGGTTTAGGGTCCAGGTGAGGGTACGACAATGGTTGAGGGGGAGCGTACATGTGAGGGCGCAGGTTAGTGTGAGCGTACAGGTTAGGATTACGGGACGGGTGAGGGGAAGGCTTTGGGGAAGGTTTAGTGTTAGGGTTCGGGCTAGGGTTAGGGTTAGGCGACGGGGACGGTTTAGGGTCCAGGTGAGGGTACAACACAGCTTTAGGGGAGCATACGTGTGAGGGCGTGGGTTAGTGTGAGCGTACGGGTTAGGGTAGTGGACGGGTGAGGGGAAGGATTCAGGGAAGGGTTAGGGTTAGGGTTCGGGCTCGGGTTAGGGTTAGGGGACGGGGACTATTTAGGGTCCAGGTGAGGGTATGACAATGGTTTAGCGGGAGCGTACGTGTGAGGGCGCGGGTTAGTGTGAGCGTACGGTTTACGATTAGGGGATGGGTGAGGGGAAGGCTTCGGGGAAGGGTTAGGGTTAGGGTTCGGGCTAGGGTTAGGTTTAGGGGATTGGGACGGTTTAGTGTCCAGGTGAGGGTACGACAACGGTTTAGTGGGAGCGTACGTGTGAGGGCGTGGGTTAGTGTGAGCGTACGGGTTAGGATTGGGGACGGGTGAGGGGAAGGTTTCGGGGAAGGGTTAGGGTTAGGGTTCGGGCTAGGGTTAGGTTTACGGGATGGGGACGGTTTAGGGTACAGGTGAGGGTATGACAACGGTTTAGAGGGAGCGTACATGAGAGGGCGCGGGTTAGTGTGAGCGTACGGGTTAGGATTACGGGACGGGTGAGGGGAAGGCTTTGGGGAAGGTTTAGGGTTAGGGTTCGGGCTAGGGCTAGGGTTAGGGGACGGGGACGGTTTAGGGTCCAGGTGAGGGTACGACAACGGTTTAGGGGGATCGTACGTGTGAGGGCGTGGGTTAGTTTGAGCGTACGGTTTAGGATTAGGGGACGGGTGAGGGGAAGGTTTCGAGGAAGGGTTAGGGTTAGGGTTCGGGCTAGGGTTAGGGTTAGGGGCGGGGACGGTTTACTGTCCAGGTGAGGGTACGACAACGGTTTAGCAGGAGCGTACGTGTGAGGACGCGAGTTAGTGTGAGCGTACGGGTTAGGATTAGGGGACGGGTGAGGGGAAGGCTTCGGGGAATGTTAGGGTTAGGGTTCGGGCTAGGATTAGGCTTAGGGGACGTGGACAGTTTAGGGTCTAGGTGAGGGTACGACAAAGATTTACGGGGAGCATACGTGTGAGGGCACGGGTTAGTGTGAGCGTATGGGTTAGGATTCGGTGACGGGTGAGGGGAAGGCTTCGGGGAAGGGTTAGGGTTAGGATTCGGGCTTGGGTTAGGGTTAGGGGACGGGGACGGCTTAGTGTCCAGTTGTGGGTACGACAACGGTTTAGGGGGAGCGTACGTGTGAGCGTGAGAGTTAGTGTGAGCGTATGGGTTAGGATTAGGGGAAGGGTTAGGGGAAGGCTTCAGGGAAGGGTTAGGGTTCGGGCTAGGGTTAGGGTTAGGGGACAGGGACGGTTTAGGGTCCAGGTGAGGGTACGACAACGGTTTAGTGGGAGCGAACGTGTGAGGGCGCGGGTTAGTGTGAGCGTACGGGTTAGGATTAGGGGACGGGTGAGGGGAAGGCTTCGGGGAAGGGTTGGGGTTAGGGTTCGGGCTAGGGTTAGGGTTAGGGGACGGGGACGGTTTAGGGTCCAGGTGAGGGTACGACAACGGTTTAGGGGGAGCGTACGTGTGAGGGCGCGGGTTAGTGTGAGCGTACGGGTTAGGATTAGGGGACGGGTGAGGGGAAGGCTTCGGGGAATGGTTAGAGTTAGGGTTCGGGCTAGGGTTAGGGTTAGGGGACAGGGACGGTTTAGGGTCCATGTGAGGGTACGACAAAGATTTAGGGGGAGCGTACGTGTGAGGGCACGGGTTAGTGTGAGCGTATGGGTTAGGATTCGTGGACGGGTGAGGGGAAGGCTTCGGGGAAGGGTTAGGGTTACGGTTCGGGCTAGGGTTAGGGTTAGGGGACGGGGACGGTTTAGGGTCCAGTTGAGGGTACGACAACGGTGTAGGGGGAGCGTACGTGAGAGCGTGAGGGTTACTGTGAGCGTATGGGTTAGGATTAGGGGAAGGGTGAGGGGAAGGTTTCAGGGAAGGTTTAGGGTTCGGGCTAGGGTTAGGGTTAGGGGACAGGGACGGTTTAGGGTCCAGGTGAGGGTACGACAACGGTTTAGGTGGAGCGTACGTGTGAGGGCGCGGGTTAGTGTGAGCGTACGGGTTAGGATTAGGTGACGGGTGAGGGGAAGGCTTCGGGGGAGGGTTAGTGTTAGGGTTCGGGCTACGGTTAGGGTTAGGGGACGGGGACGGTTTAGGGTCCAGGTGAGGGTACAACAATGGTTTAGGGGGAGCGTACGTGTGAGGGCGCGGGTTTGTGTGAGCGTACGGGTTAGGATTAGGGGACGGGTGAGGGGAAGGCTTCGGGGAAGAGTTAGGGTTAGGGTTCGGGCTAGGGTTAGGGTTAGGGGACGGGGACGGTTTAGGGTCCATGTGAGGGTACGACAACGGTTTAGGGGGAGCGTACGTGTGAGGGCACGGGTTAGTGTGAGCGCACGGGTTAGGATTAGGGGACGGGTGAGGGGAAGGCTTCGGGGAAGGGTTAGGGTTAGGGTTCGGGTTAGGGTTAGGGGACAGGGACGGTTTAGGGTCCAAGTGAGGGTATGACAACGGTTTAGGGTGAGCGTACGTTTGAGGACGCGGGTTAGTGTGAGCGTACGGGTTAGGATTAGGGGACGGGTGAGGGGAAGGCTTCGGGGAAGGGTTAGGGTTAGGGTTCGGGCTAGGGTTACGGTTAGGGGACGGGGACGGTTTAGGGTCCAGGTGAGGGTACGACAACGGTTTAGGGGAAATGTACGTGTGAGGGCGCGGGTTAGTGTAAGCGTACGGGTTAGTATTAGGGGATGGGTGAGGAGAAGGCTTCGGGGAAGTGTTAGGGCTAGGGTTCGGGCTAGGGTTAGGTTTAGGGGATGGGAACGGTTTAGGGTCCAGGTGAGGGTACGACAACGGTTTACGGGGAGCATACATGTGAGAGCGCAGGTTAGTGTGAGCGTACGGGTTAGGATTAGGGGACGGGTGAGGGGAAGGCTTCGGGGAAGGGTTAGCGTTAGGGTTCGGGCTAGGGTTAGGGTTAGGGGACGGGGACGGTTTAGGGTCCAGGTGAGGGTACGACAACGGTTTGGGGGAGTGTACGTTTGAGGGCGCGGGTTAGTGTGAGCGTACGGGTTAGGATTAGGGGACGGGTGAGGGGAAGGCTTCAGGGAAGGGTTAGGGTTAGGGTTCGGGCTAGGTTTAGGGTTAGGGTTAGGGGACAGGGACGGTTTAGGGTCCAGGAGAGGGTACGACAATGGTTGACGGGGAGCGTACATGTGAGGGCGCAGGTTAGTGTGAGCGTACGGGTTAGGATTACGGGACGGGTGAGGGGAAGGCTTTGGGGAAGGTTTAGGGTTAGGGTTCGGGCTAGGGTTAGGGTTAGGCGACGGGGACGGTTTAGGGTCCAGGTGAGGGTACAACAGAGCTTTAGGGGGAGCATACGTGTGAGGGCGCGGGTTAGTGTGAGCGTACGGGTTAGGGTAGTGGACGGGTGAGGGGAAGGATTCAGGGAAGGGTTAGGGTTAGGGTTCGGGCTAGGGTTAGGGTTAGGGGACGGGGACTATTTAGGGTCCAGGTGAGGGTATGACAACGGTTTAGCGGGAGCGTACGTGTGAGGGCGCGGGTTAGTGTGAGCGTACGGTTTACGATTAGGGGATGGGTGAGGGGAAGGCTTCGGGGAAGGGTTAGGGTTAGGGTTCGGGCTAGGGTTAGGTTTAGGGGATTGGGACGGTTTAGTGTCCAGGTGAGGGTACGACAACGGTTTAGGGGGAGCGTACGTGTGAGGGCGTGGGTTAGTGTGAGCGTACGGGTTAGGATTGGGGACGGGTGAGGGGAAGGTTTCGGGGAAGGGTTAGGGTTAGGGTTCAGGATAGGGTTAGGTTTACGGGATGTGGACGGTTTAGGGTACAGGTGAGGGTACGACAACGGTTTAGAGGGAGCGTACATGTGAGGGCGCGGGTTAGTGTGAGCGTACGGGTTAGGATTACGGGACGGGTGAGGGGAAGGCTTTGGGGAAGGGTTAGGGTTAGGGTTCGGGCTAGGGTTAGGGTTAGGGGACGGGGACGGTTTAGGGTCCAGGTGAGGGTACAACAGAGCTTTAGGGGGAGCGTACGTGTGAGGGCGCGGGTTAGTGTGAGCGTATGGTTTAGGATTAGGGGACGGGTGAGGGGAAGGCTTCGGGGAAGGGTTAGGGTTAGGGTTCGGGCTAGGGCTAGGATTAGGGGACGGGGACGGTTTAGGGTCCAGGTGAGGGTACGACAACGGTTTAGAGGGAGCGAATGTGTGAGGGTGCGTGTTAGTGTGAGCGTACGGGTTAGGATTACGGGACGGGTGAGGGGAAGGCTTCGGGGAAGGGTTAGAGCTAGGGTTCGGGCTAGGGTTAGGTTTAGGGGATGGGAACGGTTTAAGGCCCAGGTGAGGGTACGACAACGGTCTAGGGGGAGCGTACATGTGAGGGCGCGGGTTAGTGTGAGCGTACGGGTTAGGATTAGGGGACGGGTGATGGGAAGGCTTTGGGGAAGAGTTAGGGTTAGGGTTCGGGCTAGGGTTAGGGTTAGGGGACGGGGACGGTTTAGGGTCCAGGTGAGGGTACGACAACGGTTTAGGGGGATCGTACGTGTGAGGGCGTGGGTTAGTTTGAGCGTACGGGTTAGGATTAGGGGATGGGTGAGGGGAAGGCTTCGAGGAAGGGTTAGGGTTAGGGTTCGGGCTAGGGTTAGGGTTAGGGGACGGGGATGGTTTAGGGTCCAGGTGAGGGTACGACAACGGTTTAGCAGGAGCGTACGTGTGAGGACGCGGGTTAGTGTGAGCGTACGGGTTAGGATTAGGGGACGGGTGAGGGGAAGGCTTCGGGGAATGTTAGGGTTAGGGTTCGGGCTAGGGTTAGGGTTAGGGGACGGGGACGGTTTAGGGTCCAGGTGAGGGTACGACAAAGATTTACGGGGAGCATACGTGTGAGGGCACGGGATAGTGTGAGCGTATGGGTTAGGATTCGGTGACGGGTGAGGGGAAGGCTTCGGGGAAGGGTTAGGGTTACGGTTCGGGCTAGGGTTAGGGTTAGGGGACGGGGACGGCTTAGTGTCCAGTTGTGGGTACGACAACGGTTTAGGGGTTGCGTACGTGTGAGCGTTAGTGTGAGCGTATGGGTTAGGATTAGGGGAAGGGTTAGGGGAAGGCTTCAGGGAAGGGTTAGGGTTCGGGCTAGGGTTAGGGTTAGGGGACAGGGACGGTTTAGGGTCCAGGTGAGGGTACGACAACGGTTTAGTGGGAGCGAACGTGTGAGGGCGCGGGTTAGTGTGAGCGTACGGGTTAGGATTAGGGGACGGGTTAGGGGAAGGCTTCGGGGAAGGGTTGGGGTTAGGGTTCGGGCTAGGGTTAGGGTTAGGGGACGGGGACGGTTTAGGGTCCAGGTGAGGGTACGACAACGGTTTAGGGGGAGCGTACGTGTGAGGGCGCGGGTTAGTGTGAGCATACGGGTTAGGATTAGGGGACGGGTGAGGGGAAGGCTTCGGGGAATGGTTAGAGTTAGGGTTCGGGCTAGGGTTAGGGTTAGGGGACAGGGACGGTTTAGGGTCCATGTGAGGGTACGACAAAGATTTAGGGGGAGCGTACGTGTGAGGGCACGGGTTAGTGTGAGCGTATGGGTTAGGATTCGTGGACGGGTGAGGGGAAGGCTTCGGGGAAGGGTTAGGGTTACGGTTCGGGCTAGGGTTAGGGTTAGGGGACGGGGACGGTTTAGGGTCCAGTTGAGGGTACGACAACGGTGTAGGGGGAGCGTACGTGAGAGCATGAGGGTTACTGTGAGCGTATGGGTTAGGATTAGGGGAAGGGTGAGGGGAAGGTTTCAGGGAAGGTTTAGGGTTCGGGCTAGGGTTAGGGTTAGGGGACAGGGACGGTTTAGGGTCCAGGTGAGGGTACGACAACGGTTTAGGTGGAGCGTACGTGTGAGGGCGTGGGTTAGTGTGAGCGTACGGGTTAGGATTAGGTGACGGGTGAGGGGAAGGCTTCGGGGGAGGGTTAGGGTTAGGGTTCGGGCTACGGTTAGGGTTAGGGGACGGGGATGGTTTAGGGTCCAGGTGAGGGTACAACAACGGTTTAGGGGGAGCGTACGTGTGAGGGCGCGGGTTAGTGTGAGCGTACGGGTTAGGGTAGTGGACGGGTGAGGGGAAGGATTCAGGGAAGGGTTAGGGTTAGGGTTCGGGCTAGGGTTAGGGTTAGGGGACGGGGACTATTTAGGGTCCAGGTGAGGGTATGACAACGGTTTAGCGGGAGCGTACGTGTGAGGGCGCGGGTTAGTGTGACCGTACGGTTTACGATTAGGGGATGGGTGAGGGGAAGGCTTCGGGGAAGGGTTAGGGTTAGGGTTCGGGCTAGGGTTAGGGTTAGGGGACGGGGACGGTTTAGGGTCCAGGTGAGGGTACGACAACAGTTTAGCAGGAGCGTACGTGTGAGGACGCGGGTTAGTGTGAGCGTACGGGTTAGGATTAGGGGACGGGTGAGGGGAAGGCTTCGGGGAATGTTAGGGTTAGGGTTCGGGCTAGGGTTAGGGTTAGGGGACGGGGACGGTTTAGGGTCCAGGTGAGGGTACGACAAAGATTTACGGGGAGCATACGTGTGAGGGCACGGGTTAGTGTGAGCGTATGGGTTAGAATTCGGTGATGGGTGAGGGGAAGGCTTCGGGGAAGGGTTAGGGTTAGGATTCGGGCTAGGGTTAGGGTTAGGGGACGGGGACAGCTTAGTGTCCAGTTGTGGGTACGACAACGGTTTAGGGGGAGCGTACGTGTGAGCGTGAGTGTTAGTGTGAGCGTATGGGTTAGAATTAGGGGAAGGGTTAGGGGAAGGCTTCAGGGAAGGGTTAGGGTTCGGGCTAGGGTTAGGGTTAGGGGACTGGGACGGTTTAGGGTCCAGGTGAGGGTACGAAAACGGTTTAGGGGGAGCGTACGTGTGAGGGTGCGGGTTAGTGTGAGCGTACGGGTTAGGATTAGGGGACGGGTGAGGGGAAGGCTTCGGGGAAGGGTTGGGGTTAGGGTTCGGGCTAGGGTTAGGGTTAGGGGACGGGGACGGTTTAGGGTCCAGGTGAGGGTACGACAACGGTTTAGGGGGAGCGTACGTGTGAGGGCGCGGGTTAGTGTGAGCGTACGGGTTAGGATTAGGGGACGGGTGAGGGGAAGGCTTCGGGGAATGGTTAGAGTTAGGGTTCGGGCTAGGGTTAGGGTTAGGGGACAGGGACGGTTTAGGGTCCATGTGAGGGTACGACAAAGATTTAGGGGGAGCGTACATGTGAGGGCACGGGTTAGTGTGAGCGTATGGGTTAGGATTCGTGGACGGGTGAAGGGAAGGCTTCGGGGAAGGGTTAGGGTTACGGTTCGGGCTAGGGTTAGGGTTAGGGGACGGGGACGGTTTAGGGTCCAGTTGAGGGTACGACAACGGTGTAGGGGGAGCGTACCTGTGAGCGTGAGGGTTACTGTGAGCGTATGGGTTAGGATTAGGGGAAGGGTGAGGGGTAGGTTTCAGGGAAGGTTTAGGGTTCGGGCTAGGGTTAGGGTTAGGGGACAGGGACGGTTTAGGGTCCAGGTGAGGGTACGACAACGGTTTAGGGGGAACGTACGTGTGAGGGCGCGGGTTAGTGTGAGCGCACGGGTTAGGATTAGGGGACGGGTGAGGGGAAGGCTTCGGGGGAGGGTTAGGGTTAGGGTTCGGGCTAGGGTTAGGGTTAGGGGACGGGGACGGTTTAGGGTCCAGGTGAGGGTACAACAACGGTTTAGGGGGAGCGTACGTGTGAGGGCGCGGGTTAGTGTGAGCGTACGGGTTAGGATTAGGGGACAGGTGAGGGGAAGGCTTCGGGGAAGGGTTAGGGTTAGGGTTCGGGCTAGGGTTAGGGTTAGGGGACGGGGACGGTTTAGGGTCCATGTGAGGGTACGACAACGGTTTAGGGGGAGCGTACGTGTGAGGGCGCGGGTTAGTGTGAGCGCACGGGTTAGGATTAGGGGACGGGTGAGGGGAAGGCTTCGGGGAAGTGTTAGGGTTAGGGTTCGGGCTAGGGTTAGGGTTAGGGGACGGGGACGGTTTAGGGTCCAAGTGAGGGTATGACAACGGTTTAGGGGGAGCGTACGTTTGAGGACGCGGGTTAGTGTGAGCGTACGGTTTAGGATTAGGGGACGGGTGAGGGGAAGGCTTCAGGGAAGGGTTAGGGTTAGGGTTCGGGCTAGGGATAGGGTTAGGGGACGGGGACGGTTTAGGGTCCAGGTGAGGGTACGACAACGGTTTAGGGGAAATGTACGTGTGAGGGCGCGGGTTAGTGTGAGCGCACGGGTTAGGATTAGGGGACGGGTGAGGGGAAGGCTTCGGGGAAGGGTTAGGGTTAGGGTTCGGGCTAGGGTTAGGTTTAGGGGATGGGAACGGTTTAGGGTCCAGGTGAGGGTACGACAACGGTTTAAGGGGAGCGTACATGTGAGAGCGCAGGTTAGTGTGAGCGTACGGGTTAGGATTAGGGGACGGGTGAGGGGAAGGCTTCGGGGAAGGGTTAGGGTTAGGTTTCGGGCTAGGGTTAGGGTTAGGGGACGGGGATGGTTTAGGGTCCAGGTGAGTGTACGACAACGGTTTAGGGGGAGTGTACGTTTGAGGGCGCGGGTTAGTGTGAGCGTAGGGGTTAGGATTAGGGGACGGGTGAGGGGAAGGCTTCAGGGAAGGGTTAGGGTTAGGGTTCGGGCTAGGTTTAGGGTTAGGGTTAGGGGACAGGGACGGTTTAGGGTCCAGGTGAGGGTACGACAATTGTTGAGGGGGAGCGTACATGTGAGGGCGCAGGTTAGTGTGAGCGTACGGGTTAGGATTAGGGGACAGGTGAGGGGAAGGCTTTGGGGAAGGTTTAGGGTTAGGGTTCGGGCTAGGGTAAGGGTTAGGGGACGGGGACGGTTTAGGGTCCAGGTGAGGGTAACTCTATGGTTTAGGGGGAGCGTACGTGTGAGGGTGCGGGTCAGTGTGAGTGTACGGGTTAGGATTAGGGGACGGGTGAGTGGAAGGCTTTGCGGAATGGTTAAGGTTAGGGTTCGGGCTAGGGTTAGGGTTAGGGGACGGGGATTGTTTAGGGTCCAGGTGAGGGTACGACAACTGTTTAGGTGGAGCGTATGTGTGAGGGTGCGGGTTAGTGTGAGCGTACGGGTTAGGATTAGGGGACTGGTGAGGGCAAGGCTTCCGGGAAGTGATAGGGTTAGGGTTCGGGCTAGGGTTAGGGTTAGGGGACGGGGACGGTTTAGGGTCCAGGTGAGGGTACGACAACAGTTTAGGGGGAGCGTACGTGTGAGGGCGTGGGTTAGTGTGAGCGTACGGGTTAGGATTGGGGACGGGTGAGGGGAAGGTTTCGGGGAAGGGTTAGGGTTAGGGTTCGGGCTAGGGTTAGGTTTACGGGATGGGGACGGTTTAGGGTACAGGTGAGGTTACGACAACGGTTTAGAGGGAGCGTACGTGTGAGGGCGCAGGTTAGTGTGAGCGTACGGGTTAGGATTACGGGACGGGTGAGGGGAAGGCTTTGGGGAAGGTTTAGGGTTAGGGTTCGGGTTAGGGTTAGGGTTAGGGGACGGGGACGGTTTAGGGTCCAGGTGAGGGTACAACAGAGCTTTAGGGGGAGCGTACGTGTGAGGGCGCGGGTTAGTGTGATCGTATGGTTTAGGATTAGGGGACGGGTGAGGGGAAGGCTTCGGGGAAGGGTTAGGGTTAGGGTTCGGGCTAGGGCTAGGATTAGGGGACGGGGACGGTTTAGGGTCCAGGTGAGGGTACGACAACGGTTTAGAGGGAGCGAATGTGTGAGGGTGCGGGTTAGTGTGAGCGTACGGGGTAGGATTACGGGACGTGTGAGGGGAAGGCTTCAGGGAAGGGTTAGAGCTAGGGTTCTGGCTAGGGTTAGGTTTAGGGGATGGGAACGGTTTAGGGTCCAGGTGAGGGTACGACAACGGTTTAGGGGGAGCGTACATGTGAGGGTGCGGGTTAGTGTGAGCGTACGGGTTAGGATTAGGGGACGGGTGATGGGAAGGCTTTGGGGAAGAGTTAGGGTTAGGGTTCGGGCTAGGGTTAGGGTTAGGGGACGGGGACGGTTTAGGGTCCAGGTGAGGGTACGACAACGGTTTAGGGGGATCGTACGTGTGAGGGCGTGGGTTAGTTTGAGCGTACGGGTTAGGATTAGGGGACGGGTGAGGGGAAGGCTTCGAGGAAGGGTTAGGGTTAGGGTTCGGGCTAGGGTTAGGGTTAGGGGACGGGGACGGTTTAGGGTCCAGGTGAGGGTACGACAACGGTTTAGCAGGAGCGTACGTGTGAGGACGCGGGTTAGTGTGAGTGTACGGGTTAGGATTAGGGGACGGGTGAGGGGAAGGCTTCGGGGAATGTTAGGGTTAGGGTTCGGGCTAGGGTTAGGGTGAGGGGACGGGGACGGTTTAGGGTCCAGGTGAGCGTACGACAAAGATTTACGGGGAGCATACGTGTGAGGGCACGGGTTAGTGTGAGCGTATGGGTTAGGATTCGGTAACGGGTGAGGGGAAGGCTTCGGGGAAGGGTTAGTGTTAGGATTCGGGCTAGGGTTAGGGTTAGGGGACGGGGACGGCTTAGTGTCCAGTTGTGGGTACGACAACGGTTTAGGGGGAGCATACCTGTGAGCGTGAGGGTTACTGTGAGCGTATGGGTTAGGATTAGGGGAAGGGTTAGGGGAAGGCTTCAGGGAAGGGTTAGGGTTCGGGCTAGGGTTAGGGTTAGGGGACAGGGACGGTTTAGGGTCCAGGTGAGGGTACGACAACGGTTTAGGGGGAGCGTACGTGTGAGGGCGCGGGTTAGTGTGAGCGTACGGGTTAGGATTAGGGGATGGGTGAGGGGAAGGCTTCGGGGAAGGGTTGGGGTTAGGGTTCGGGTTAGGGTTAGGGTTAGGGGACGGGGACGGTTTAGGGTCCAGGTGAGGGTACGACAACGGTTTAGGGGGAGCGTACGTGTGAGGGCGCGGGTTAGTGTGAGCGTACGGGTTAGGATTAGGGGACGGGTGAGGGGAAGGCTTCGGGGAATGGTTAGAGTTAGGGTTCGGGCTAGGGTTAGGGTTAGGGGACAGGGACGGTTTAGGGTCCCTGTGAGGGTACGACAAAGATTTAGGGGGAGCGTACGTGTGAGGGCACGGGTTAGTGTGAGCGTATGGGTTAGGATTCGTGGACGGGTGAGGGGAAGGCTTCGGGGAAGGGTTAGGGTTACGGTTCGGGCTAGGGTTAGGGTTAGGGGACGGGGACGGTTTAGGGTCCAGTTGAGGGTACGACAGCGGTGTAGGGGGAGCGTAAGTGTGAGCGTGAGGGTTACTGTGAGCGTATGGGTTAGGATTAGGGGAAGGGTGAGGGGAAGGTTTCAGGGAAGGTTTAGGGTTCGGGCTAGGGTTAGGGTTAGGGGACAGGGACGGTTTAGGGTCCAGGTGAGGGTACGACAACGGTTTAGGCGGAGCGTACGTGTGAGGGCGCGGGTTAGTGTGAGCGTACGGGTTAGGATTAGGTGACGGGTGAGGGGAAGGTTTCGGTTGAGGGTTAGGGTTAGGGTTCGGGCTAGGGTTAGGGTTAGGGGACCGGGACGGTTTAGGGTCCAGGTGAGGGTACAACAACGGTTTAGGGGGAGCGTACGTGTGAGGGCACGGGTTAGTGTGAGCGTACGGGTTAGGATTAGGGGACGGGTGAGGGGAAGGCTTCGGGGAAGGGTTAGGGTTAGGATTCGGGCTAGGGTTAGGGTTAGGGGACGGGGACGGTTTAGGGTCCAAGTGAGGGTACGACAACGGTTTAGGGGGAGCGTACGTGTGAGGGCGCGGGTTAGTGTGAGCGCACGGGTTAGGATTAGGGGACGGGTGAGGGGAAGGCTTCGGGGAAGTGTTAGGGTTAGGATTCGGGCTAAGGTTAAGGTTAGGGGACGGGGACGGTTTAGGGTCCAAGTGAGGGTATGACAACGGTTTAGGGGGAGCGTACGTTTGAGGACGCGGGTTAGTGTGAGCGTACGGGTTAGGATTAGGGGACGGGTGAGGGGAAGGCTTCGGGGAAGTGTTAGGGTTAGGGTTCGGGCTAGGGTTAGGGTTAGGGGACGGGGACGGTTTAGGGTCCAGGTGAGGGTACGACAACGGTTTAGGGGAAATGTACGTGTGAGGGCGCGGGTTAGTGTATGCGTACAGGTTAGTATTAGGGGATGGGTGAGGAGAAGTCTTCGGGGAAGTGTTAGGGCTAGGGTTCGGGCTAGGGTTAGGTTTAGGGGATGGGAACGGTTTAGGGTCCAGGTGAGGGTACGACAACGGTTTACGGGGAGCGTACATGTGAGAGCGCAGGTTAGTGTGAGCGTACGGGTTAGGATTAGGGGACGGGTGAGGGAAAGGCTTCGGGGAAGGGTTAGGGTTAGTGTTCGGGCTAGGGTTAGGGTTAGGGGACGGGGACGGTTTAGGGTCCAGGTGAGGGTACGACAACGGTTTAGGGGGAGTGTACGTTTGAGGGCGCGGGTTAGTGTGAGCGTACGGGTTAGGATTAGGGGACGGGTGAGGGGCAGGCTTCGGGGAAGTGTTAGGGTTAGGGTTCGGGCTAGGGTTAGCGTTAGGTTTAGAGGACGGGGACAGTTTACCGTCGAGGTGAGGGTACGACAACGGTTTAGGGGGAGTGTACGTTTGAGGGTGCTGGTTAGTGTGAGCGTACGGGTTAGGATTAGGGGACGGGTGAGGGGAAGGCTTCAGGGAAGGTTTAGGGTTAGGGTTCGGGCTAGGGTTAGCGTTAGGGTTAGGGGACGGGGACGGTTTAGGGTCCAGGTGAGGGTACGACAACGGTTTAGGGGGAGCGTACGTGTGAGGGCGCGGGTTAGTGTGAGCGTACGGGTTAGGATTAGGGGACGGGTGAGGGGAAGGCTTCGGGGAAGGGTTAGGGTTAGGGTTCGGGCTAGGGTTAGGGTTAGGGGACGGGAACGGTTTAGGGTCCAGGTGAGGGTACGACAATGATTTAGGGGGAGCGTACGTTTCAGGGCGCGGGTTAGTGTGAGCGTACGGGTTAGGATTAGGGTACGGGTGAGGGGAAGGCTTCGGGGAAGGGTTAGGGTTAGGGTTCGGGCTAGGGTTAGGGTTAGGGGACGGGGACGGTTTAGGGTCCAAGTGAGGGTACGACAACGGTTTAGGGGTAGCGTACGTGTGGGGACGCGGGTTAGTGTGAGCGTACGGGTTAGGATCAGGGGACGGGTGAGGGGAAGGCTTCGGGGAAGTGTTAGGGTTAGGGTTCGGGCTAGGGTTAGGGTTAGGGCACGGGGACGGTTTAGGGTCCAGGTGAGGGTACGACAACGGTTTAGGGGAAATGTACGTGTGAGGGCACGGGTTAGTGTGAGCGTACGGGTTAGTATTAGGAGATGGGTGAGGAGAAGGCTTCGGGGAAGTGTTAGGGTTAGGGTTCGGGCTACGGTTAGGTTTAGGGGATGGGAACGGTTTAGGGTCCAGGTGAGGGTACGACAACGGTTTAGGGGGAGCGTACATGTGAGAGCGCGGGTTAGTGTGACCGTACGGGTTAGGATTAGGGGACGGGTGAGGGGAAGGCTTCGGGGAAGGGTTAGGGTTAGGTTTTGGGCTAGGGTTAGGGTTAGGGGAAGGGGACGGTTTAGGGTCCAGGTGAGGGTACGACAACGGTTTAGGGGGACTGTACGTTTGACGGCGCGGGTTAGTGTGAGCGTACGGGTTAGGATTAGGGGACGGGTGAGGGGAAGGCTTCAGGGAAGGGTTAGGGTTAGGGTTCGGGCTAGGTTTAGGGTTAGGGTTAGGGGACGGGGACGGTTTAGGGTCCAGGTGAGGGTACAACAGAGCTTTAGGGGGAGCATACGTGTGAGGGCGCGGGTTAGTGTGAGCGTACGGGTTAGGGTAGTGGACGGGTGAGGGGAAGGATTCAGGGAAGGGTTAGGGTTAGGGTTCGGGCTAGGGTTAGGGTTAGGGAATGGGGACTATTTAGGGTCCAGGTGAGGGTATGACAACGGTTTAGTGGGAGCGTACGTGTGAGGGCGCGGGTTAGTGTGAGCGTACGGTTTACGATTAGGGGATGGGTGAGGGGAAGGCTTCGGGGAAGGGTTAGGGTTAGGGTTCGGGCTAGGGTTAGGGTTAGGGGACGGGGACGGTTTAGGGTCCAGGTGAGGGTACAACAGAGCTTTAGGGGGAGCGTACGTGTGAGGGCGCGGGTTAGTGTGAGCGTACGGGTTAGTATTAGGGGATGGGTGAGGAGAAGGCTTCGGGGAAGGGATAGAGCTAGGGTTCGGGCTAGGGTTAGGTTTAGGGGATGGGAACAGTTTAGGGTCCAGGTGAGGGTACGACAACGGTTTAGGGGGAGCGTACGTTTGAGGGCGCGGGTTAGTGTGAGCGTAAGGGTTAGGATTAGGGGACGGGTGAGGGGAAGGCTTCGGGGAAGTGTTAGGGATAGGGTTCTGGTTAGGGTTCAGGTTAGGGGACGGGGACGGTTTAGGGTCCAGGTGAGGGTACGACAACGGCTTAGGGGGAGCGTACCTGTGAGGGCGTGGGTTAGTGTGAGCATACGGGTAAGGATTAGGGGGCAGGTGAGGGGAAGGCTTCGGGGAAGTTTTAGGGTTAGCGTTCGGGCTAGGGTTAGGGTTAGGGGACGGGGACGGTTTAGGGTCCAGGTGAGGGTACGACAATGCTTTAGGGGGAGCGTACGTGTGATGGCGTGGGTTAGTGTGAGCGTAAGGGTTAGGATTAGGGGACCAGTGAGGGGAAGGCTTCGGGAAAGGGTTCGGGTTAGGGTTCGGGCTAGGGTTAGGATTAGGGGACGGCGACAGTTTTGGGTCCAAGTGAGGGTATGACAACGGTTTACGGGGAGCGTACGTGTGAGGGCGTGGGTTAGTGTGAGTGTACGGGTTAGGATTAGGGGATGGGTGAGGGGAAACCTTCGGAGAAGAGTTAGGGTTAGGGTTCTGGCTAGGGTTAGGTTTAGGGGAAGGGGACGGTTTAGGGTCTACGTGAGGGTACGACAACGGTTTAGGGGGAGCGTACGTGTGAGGGCGCGGGTTAATGTGAGCGTACGGGTTAGGATTAGGGGATGGGTGAGGGGAAGGCTTCGGGGAAGTTTTAGGGTTAGGGTTCGGGCTAGGGTTAGGTTTAGGGGATGGGGACGGTTTAGGGTCCAGGTGAGGGTACGGCAACGGTTTAGGGGGAGCGTACGTGTGAGGGCGCGGGTTAGTGTGAGCGTACGGGTTAGGATAAGGGTACGGGTGAGGGGAAGGCTTCGGGGAAGTTTTAGGGTTAGGGTTCGGGCTAGGGTTAGGCTTAGGGGACGGGGACGGTTTAGGGTCCAGGTGAGGGTACGACAACGCTTTAGGGGTAGTGTACGTGTGATGGCGCGGGTTAGTGTGAGCGTACGGGTTAGGATTAGAGGACGGTTGAGGGGAAGATTTTGGGGAAGTGTTAGGGTTAGGGTTCGGGCTAGGGTTAGGGTTAGGGGATGGGGACGGTTTAGGGTCCAGGTGAGGGTACGACAACGGTTTATGGGGAGCGTACGTGTGAGGGCGCGGGTTAGTGTGAGCCTACGGGTTAGCATTAGGGGACGGGTGAGGGGAAGGCTTCGGGGAAGGGTTAGGGTTAGGGTTCGGGCTAGGGTTAGGGTTAGGGGACGGGGACGGTTTAGGGTCCAGGTGAGGGTACGACAACGGTTTAGGGGGAGCGGACGTGTGAGGGTGCGGGTTAGTGTGAGCGTATGGGTTAGGATTAGGGGACGGGTGAGAGGAAGGCTTCGGGGAAGGTTTAGGGTTAGGTTTCGGGCTAGGGTTAGGGTTAGGGGACGGGGACGGTTTAGGGTCCAGGTGAGGGTACGACAAAAGTTGAGGGGGAGCGTACATGTGAGGGCACGGGTTAGTGTGAGCGTATGGGTTACGATTAGGGGACGGGTGAGGGGAAGGCTTCGGGGAAGGGTTAGGGTTAGGGTTCGGGCTATGGTTAGGGTTAGGGGACGGGGACGGTTTAGGGTCCAGGTGAGGGTACGACAACGCTTTAGGGGGATGGTACCTGTGATGGCGCGTGTTAGTGTGAGCGTACGGGTTACGATTACGGGACAGGTGAGGGGAAGGCTTCGGGGAAGGGTTAGGGTTAGGGTTCGGGCTAGGATTAGAGTTAGTGGACGGGGACGGTTTAGGGTCCAGGAGAGGGTACGACAACAGTTTAGGGCGAGCGTACGTGTGAGGGCGTGGTTTAGTGTGAGCGTACGGGTTAGGATTAGGGGACAGGTGAGGGGAAGATTTCAGGGAAGGGTTAGGGTTAGGGTTCGGGCTAGGGTTAGGGTTAGGGAACGGGGATGGTTTAGGGTCCAGGTTCGGTTACGACAATGGTTTATGGGGAGCGTACGTGTGAGGACGCGGGTTAGTTTGAGCGCACGGGTTAGGATTAGGGGACGGGTGAGGGGAAGGCTTCGGGGAAGTGTTAGGGTTAGGGTTCGGTCTAGGGTTAGGGTTAGGGGACGGGGACGGTTTAGGGTCCAAGTGGGGGTATGACAACGGTTTAGGGGGAGCGTACGTTTGAGGACGCGGGTTAGTGTGAGCGTACGGGTTAGGATTAGGGGATGGGTGAGGGGAAGGCTTCGGGGAAGGGTTAGGGTTAGGGTTCGGGCTAAGGTTAGGGTTAGGGGACGGGGACGGTTTAGGGTCCAGGTGAGGGTACAACAACGGTTTAGGGGAAATGTACGTGTGAGGGCGCGGGTTAGTGTAAGCGTACGGGTTAGTATTAGGGGATGGGTGAGGAGAAGGCTTTGGGGAAGTGTTAGGGCTAGGGTTCGGGCTAGGGTTAGGTTTAGGGGATGGGAACGGTTTAGGGTGCAGGTGACGGTACGACAACGGTTTACGGGTAGCGTACATGTGAGAGCGCAGGTTAGTGTGAGCGTACGGGTTAGGATTAGGGGACGGGTTAGGGGAAGGCTTCGGGGAAGGGTTAGGGTTAGGGTTCGGGCTAGGGTTAGGGTTAGGGGACGGGGACGGTTTAGGGTCCAGGTGAGGGTACGACAACGGTTTAGGGGGAGTGTACGTTTGAGAGCGCGGGTTAGTGTGAGCGTACGGGTTAGGATTAGGGGACGGGTGAGGGGAAGGCTTCAGGGAAGTGTTAGGGTTAGGGTTCGGGCTAGGTTTAGGGTTAGGGTTAGGGGACAGGGACGGTTTAGGGTCCAGGTGAGGGTACGACAATGGTTGAGGGGGAGCGTACATGTGAGGGCGCAGGTTAGTGTGAGCGTACGGGTTAGGATTACGGGACGGTTGAGGGGAAGGCTTTGGGGAAGGTTTAGGGTTAGGGTTCAGGCTAGGGTTAGGGTTAGGCGACGGGGACGGTTTAGGGTCCAGGTGAGGGTACAACAGAGCTTTAGGGGGACCATACGTGTGAGGGCGCGGGTTAGTGTGAGCGTACGGGTTAGGGTAGTGGACGGGTGAGGGGAAGGATTCAGGGAAGGGTTAGGGTTCGGGCTAGGTTTAGGGTTAGGGTTAGGGGACAGGGACGGTTTAGGGTCCAGGTGAGGGTACGACAACGGTTTAGTGGGAGCGAACGTGTGAGGGCGCGGGTTAGTGTGAGCGTACGGTTTAGGATTAGGGGACGGGTGAGGGGAAGGCTTCGGGGAAGGGTTGGGGTTAGGGTTCGGGCTAGGGTTAGGGTTAGGGGACGGGGACGGTTTAGGGTCCAGGTGAGGGTACGACAACGGTGTAGGGGGAGCGTACGTGTGAGCGTGAGGGTTACTGTGACCATATGGGTTAGGATTAGGGGAAGGGTGAGGGGAAGGTTTCAGGGAAGGTTTAGGGTTCGGGCTAGGGTTAGGGTTAGGGGACAGGGACGGTTTAGGGTCCAGGTGAGGGTACGACAACGGTTTAGGTGGAGCGTACGTGTGAGGGCGCGGGTTAGTGTGAGCGTACGGGTTAGGATTAGGTGACGGGTGAGGGGAAGGCTTCGGGGGAGGGTTAGGGTTAGGGTTCGGGCTAGGGTTAGGTTTAGGGGACGGGGACGGTTTAGGGTCCAGGTGAGGGTACAACAACGGTTTAGGGGGAGCGTACGTGTGAGGGCGCGGGTTAGTGTGAGCGTACGGGTTAGGATTAGGGGACGGGTGAGGGGAAGGCTTCGGTGAAGGGTTAGGGTTAGGGTTCGGGCTAGGGTTAGGGTTAGGGGACGGGGACGGTTTAGGGTCCATGTGAGGGTACGACAATGGTTTAGGGGGAGCGTACGTGTGAGGGTGAGGGTTAGTGTGAGCGCACGGGTTAGGATTTGGGGACGGGTGAGGGGAAGGCTTCGGAGAAGGGTTAGGGTTAGGGTTCGGGCTAGGGTTAGGGTTAGGGGACGGGGACGGTTTAGGGTCCAGGTGAGGGTACGACAACGGTTTAGGGGAAATGTACGTGTGAGGGCGCGGGTTAGTGTAAGCGTACGGGTTAGTATTAGGGGATGGGTGAGGAGAAGGCTTCGGGGAAATGTTAGGGCTAGGGTTCGGGCTAGGGTTAGGTTTAGGGGATGGGAACGGTTTAGGGTCCAGGTGAGGGTACGACAACGGTTTACGGGGAGCGTACATGTGAGAGCGCAGGTTAGTGTGAGCGTACGGGTTAGGATTAGGGGACGGGTGAGGGGAAGGCTTCGGGGAAGGGTTAGGTTTAGGGTTCGGGCTAGGGTTAGGGTTAGGGGACGGGGACGGTTTAGGGTCCAGGTGAGGGTACGACAACGCTTTAGGGGTAATGTACGTGTGATGGCGCGGGTTAGTGTGAGCGTACGGGTTAGGATTAGAGGACGGTTGAGGGGAAGATTTTGGGGAAGTGTTAGGGTTAGGGTTCGGGCTAGGGTTAGGGTTAGGGGATGGGGACGGTTTAGGGTCCAGGTGAGGGTACGACAACGGTTTATGGGGAGCGTACGTGTGAGGGCGCGTGTTAGTGTGAGCGTACGGGTTAGGATTAGGGGACCGGTGAGGGGAAGGCTTCGGGAAATGGTTCGGGTTAGGGTTCGGGCTAGGGTTAGGGTCAGGGGACGGGGACGGTTTAGGGTCCAGGTGAGGGTATGACAAAGGTTTAGGGGGAGCGTACGTGTGAGGGCGTGGGTTAGTGTAAGCGTACGGGTTAGGATTAGGGGACGGGTGAGGGGAAGGCTTCGGGGAAGGGTTAGGGTTAGGTTTCGGGCTAGGGTTAGGTTTAGGGGATGGGGACGGTTGAGGGTCGAGGTGAGGGTATGACAACGGTTTAGGGGGAGCATACGTGTGAGGGCGCGGGTTAGTGTGAGCCTACGGGTTAGCATTAGGGGACGGGTGAGGGGAAGGCTTCGGGGAAGGGTTAGGGTTAGGGTTCGGGCTAGGGTTAGGGTTAGGGGACGGGAATGGTTTAGGGTCCAGGTGAGGGTACGACAACGGTTTAGGGGGAGCGGACGTGTGAGGGTGCGGGTTATTGTGAGCGTATGGGTTAGGATTAGGGGACGGGTGAGAGGAAGGCTTCGGGGAAGGTTTAGGGTTAGGTTTCGGGCTAGGGTTAGGGTTAGGGGACGGGGACGGTTTAGGGTCCAGGTGAGGGTACGACAACGGTTTAGGGGGAGCGTACGTGTGAGGGCGCGGGTTAGTGTGAGCGTACGGGTTAGAATTAGGGGACGGGTGACGGGAAGGCTTCGGGGAAGGGTTACGGTTAGGGTTCGGGCTAGGGTTAGGGTTAGGAGATGGGGACGGTTTAGGGTCCAGGTGAGGGTACGACAAAGGTTGAGGGGGAGCGTACATGTGAGGGCGCGGGTTAGTGTGAGCGTACGGGTTACGATTAGGGGACGGGTGAGGGGAAGGCTTCGGGGAAGGGTTAGGGTTAGGGTTCGGGCTATGGTTAGGGTTAGGGGACGGGGACGGTTTAGCGTCCAGGTGAGGGTACGACAACGCTTTAGGGGGATGGTACCTGTGATGGCGCGTGTTAGTGTGAGCGTACGGGTTAGGATTACGGGACAGGTGAGGGGAAGGCTTCGGGGAAGGGTTAGGGTTAGGGTTCGGGCTAGGATTAGAGTTAGTGGAAGGGGACGGTTTAGGGTCCAGGAGAGGGTACGAGAACAGTTTAGGGCGAGCGTACGTGTGAGGGCGTGGTTTAGTGTGAGCGTACGGGTTAGGATTAGGGGACAGGTGAGGGGAAGATTTCAGGGAAGGGTTAGGGTTAGGGTTCGGGCTAGGGTTAGGGTTAGGGAACGGGGATGGTTTAGGGTCCAGGTTCGGTTACGACAACGGTTTATGGGGAGCGTACGTGTGAGGGCGCGGGTTAGTGTGAGCGTACGGGTTAGGATTATGGGACCGGTGAGGGGAAGGCTTCAGGGAAGGGTTAGGTTTAGGGTTCGGGCTAGGGTTAGGGTTAGGGGACGGGGACGGTTTAGGGTCCAGGTGAGGGTACGACAACGGTTTACGGGGAGCGTACGTGTGAGGGCGCGGGTTAGTGTGAGCGTACGGGTTAGGATTAGGGGACGGGTGAGGGGAAGGCTTCGGGGAATGGTTAGAGTTAGGGTTCGGGCTAGGGTTAGGGTTAGGGGACAGGGACGGTTTAGGGTCCATGTGAGGGTACGACAAAGATTTAGGGGGAGCGTACGTGTGACGGCATGGGTTAGTGTGAGCGTATGGGTTAGGATTCGTGGACGGGTGAGGGGAAGGCTTCGGGGAAGGGTTAGGGTTACGGTTCGGGCTAGGGTTAGGGTTAGGGGACGGGGACGGTTTAGGGTCCAGTTGAGTGTACGACAACGGTGTAGGGGGAGCGTACGTGTGAGCGTGAGGGTTACTGTGAGCGTATGGGTTAGGATTAGGGGAAGGGTGAGTGGAAGGTTTCAGGGAAGGTTTAGGGTTCGGGCTAGGGTTAGGGTTAGGGGACAGGGACGGTTTAGGGTCCAGGTGAGGGTACGACAACGGTTTAGGCGGAGCGTACGTGTGAGGGCGTGGGTTAGTGTGAGCGTACGGGTTAGGATTAGGGGACGGGTGAGGGGAAGGCTTCGGGGAAGGGTTAGGGTTAGGGTTCGGGCTAGGGTTAGGTTTAGGGGACGGGGACGGTTTAGGGTCCATGTGAGGTTACGACAACGGTTTAGGGGGAGCGTACGTGTGAGGGTGCGGGTTAGTGTGAGCGCACGGGTTAGGATTAGTGGACGGGTGAGGGGAAGGCTTCGGAGAAGGGTTGGGTTAGGGTTCGGGCTAGGGTTAGGGTTAGGGGACGGGGACGGTTTAGGGTCCAAGTGAGGGTATGACAACGGTTTAGGGTGAGCGTACGTTTGAGGACACGGGTTAGTGTGAGCGTACGGGTTAGGATTAGGGGACGGGTGAGGGGAAGGCTTCGGGGAAGGGTTAGGGTTAGGGTTCGGGCTAGGGTTAGGGTTAGGGGACGGGGACGGTTTAGGGTCCAGGTGAGGGTACGACAACGGTTTAGGGGAAATGTACGTGTGAGGGCGCGGGTTAGTGTAAGCGTACGGGTTAGTATTAGGGGATAGGTGAGGAGAAGGCTTCGGGGAAATGTTAGGGCTAGGGTTCGGGCTAGGGTTAGGTTTAGGGGATGGGAACGGTTTAGGGTCCAGGTGAGGGTACGACAACGGTTTACGGGGAGCGTACATGTGAGAGCGCAGGTTAGTGTGAGCGTACGGTTTAGGATTAGGGGACGGGTGAGGGGAAGGCTTCGGGGAAGGGTTAGGGTTAGGGTTCGGGCTAGGGTTAGGGTTAGGGGACGGGGACGGTTTAGGGTCCAGGTGAGGGTACGACAACGGTTTAGGGGGAGTGTACGTTTGAGGGCGCGGGTTAGTGTGAGCGTACGGGTTAGGATTAGGGGACGTGTGAGGGGAAGGCTTCAGGGAAGGGTTAGGGTTAGGGTTCGGGCTAGGTTTAGGGTTAGGGTTAGGGGACAGGGACGGTTTAGGGTCCAGGTGAGGGTACGACAATGGTTGAGGGGGAGCGTACATGTGAGGGCGCAGGTTAGTGTGAGCGTACGGGTTAGGATTACGGGACGGGTGAGGGGAAGGCTTTGGGGAAGGTTTAGGGTTAGGGTTCGGGCTAGGGTTAGGGTTAGGCGACGGGGACGGTTTAGGGTCCAGGTGAGGGTACAACAGAGCTTTAGGGGGAGCATACGTGTGAGGGCGCGGGTTAGTGTGAGCGTACGGGATAGGGTAGTGGACGGGTGAGGGGAAGGATTCAGGGAAGGGTTAGGGTTAGGGTTCGTCTAGGGTTAGGGTTAGGGGACGGGGACTATTTAGGGTCCAGTTGAGGGTATGACAACGGTTTAGCGGGAGCGTACGTGTGAGGGCGCGGGTTAGTGTGAGCGTACGGTTTACGATTAGGGGATGGGTGAGGGGAAGGCTTCGGGGAAGGGTTAGGGTTAGGGTTCGGGCTAGGGTTAGGTTTAGGGGATGGGGACGGTTTATTGTCCAGGTGAGGGTACGACAACGGTTTAGGGGGAGCGTACGTGTGAGGGCGTGGGTTAGTGTGAGCGTACGGGTTAGGATTGCGGACGGGTGAGGGGAAGGTTTCGGGGAAGGGTTAGGGTTAGGGTTCGGGCTAGGGTTAGGTTTACGGGATGGGGACGGTTTAGGGTACAGGTGAGGGTATGACAACGGTTTAGAGGGAGCGTACGTGTGAGGGCGCGGGTTAGTGTGAGCGTACGGGTTAGGATTACGGGACGGGTGAGGGGAAGGCTTTGGGGAAGGTTTAGGGTTAGGGTTCGGGCTAGGGTTAGGGTTAGGGGACGGGGACGGTTTAGGGTCCAGGTGAGGGTACAACAGAGCTTTAGGGGGAGCGTACGTGTGAGGGCGCGGGTTAGTGTGAGCGTATGGTTTAGGATTAGGGGACGGGTGAGGGGAAGGCTTCGGGGAATGGTAAGGGTTAGGGTTCGGGCTAGGGCTAGGATTAGGGGACGGGGACGGTTTAGGGTCCAGGTGAGGGTACGACAACGGTTTAGAGGGAGCGAATGTGTGAGGGTGCGGGTTAGTGTGAGCGTACGGGTTAGGATTACGGGACGGGTGAGGGGAAGGCTTCGGGGAAGGGTTAGAGCTAGCGTTCGGGCTAGGGTTAGGTTTAGGGGATGGGAACGGTTTAGGGTCCAGGTGAGGGTACGACAATGGTTTAGGGGGAGCGTACATGTGAGGGCGCGGGTTAGTGTGAGCGTACGGGTTAGGATTAGGGGACGGGTGATGGGAAGGCTTTGGGGAAGAGTTAGGTTTAGGGTTCGGGCTAGGGTTAAGGTTAGGGGACGGGGACGGTTTAGGGTCTAGGTGAGGGTATGACAACGGTTTAGGGGGTTCGTACGTGTGAGGGCATGGGTTAGTTTGAGCATTCGGGTTAGGATTAGGGGACGGGTGAGGGGAAGGCTTCGAGGAAGTGTTAGGGTTAGGGTTCGGGCTAGGGTTAGGGTTAGGGGACGGGGACGGTTTAGGGTCCAGTTGAGGGTACGACAACGGTTTAGCAGGAGCGTACGTGTGAGGACGCGGGTTAGTGTGAGCGTACGGGTTAGGATTAGGGGACGGGTGAGGGGAAGGCTTCGGGGAATGTTAGGGTTAGGGTTCGTGCTAGGGTTAGGGTTAGGGGACGGGGACGGTTTAGGGTCCAGGTGAGGGTACGACAAAGATTTACGGGGAGCATACGTGTGAGGGCACGGGTTAGTGTGAGCGTATGGGTTAGGATTCGGTGACGGGTGAGGGGAAGGCTTCGGGGAAGGGTTAGGGTTAGGATTCGGGCTAGGGTTAGGGTTAGGGGACGGGGACAGCTTAGTGTCCAGTTGTGGGTACGACAACGGTTTAAGGGGAGCGTACGTGTGAGCGTGAGGGTTAGTGTGAGCGTATGGGTTAGGATTAGGGGAAGGGTTAGGGGAAGGCTTCAGGGAAGGGTTAGGGTTCGGGCTAGGGTTAGGGTTAGGGGACAGGGACGGTTTAGGGTCCAGGTGAGGGTACGACAACGGTTTAGGGGGAGCGTACGTGTGAGGGCGCGGGTTAGTGTGAGCGTACGGGTTAGGATTAGGGGACGGGTGAGGGGCAGGCTTCGGGGAAGGTTTGGGGTTAGGGTTCGGGCTAGGGTTAGGGTTAGGGGACAGGGACGGTTTAGGGCCCAGGTGAGGGTACGACAATGGTTGAGGGGGAGCGTACATGTGAGGGCGCAGGTTAGTGTGAGCGTACGGGTTAGGATTACGGGACGGTTGAGGGGAAGGCTTTGGGGAAGGTTTAGGGTTAGGGTTCGGGCTAGGGTTAGGGTTAGGCGACGGGGACGGTTTAGGGTCCAGTTGAGGGTACAACAGAGCTTTAGGGGGAGCATACGTGTGAGGGCGCGGGTTAGTGTGAGCGTACGGGTTAGGGTAGTGGACGGGTGAGGGGAAGGATTCAGGGAAGGGTTAGGGTTAGGGTTCGGGCTAGGGTTAGGGTTAGGGGCCGGGGACTATTTAGGGTCCAGGTGAGGGTATGACAACGGTTTAGCGGGAGCGTACGTGTGAGGGCGTGGGTTAGTGTGAGCGTACGGGTTAGGATTGGGGACGGGTGAGGGGAAGGTTTCGGGGAAGGGTTAGGGTTAGGGTTCGGGCTAGTGTTAGGTTTACGGGATGGGGACGGTTTAGGGTACAGGTGAGGGTACGACAACGGTTTAGAGGGAGCGTACGTGTGAGGGCGCGGGTTAGTGTGAGCGTACGGGTTAGGATTACGGGACGGGTGAGGGGAAGGCTTTGGGGAAGGTTTAGGGTTAGGGTTCGGGCTAATGTTAGGGTTAGGGGACGGGGACGGTTTAGGGTCCAGGTGAGGGTACGACAACGGTTTAGGGGGATCGTACCTGTGAGGGCGTGGGATAGTTTGAGCGTACGGTTTAGGATTAGGGGACGGGTGAGGGGAAGGCTTCGAGGAAGGGTTAGGGTTAGGGTTCGGGCTAGGGTTAGGGTTCGGGGCGGGGACGGTTTAGGGTCCAGGTGAGGGTACGACAACGGTTTAGCAGGAGCGTACGTGTGAGGACGCGGGTTAGTGTGAGCGTACGGGTTAGGATTAGGGGACGGGTGAGGGGAAGGCTTCGGGGAATGTTAGGGTTAGGGTTCGGGCTAGGGTTAGGCTTAGGGGACGGGGACGGTTTAGGGTCCAGGTGAGGGTACGACAATGATTTACGGGGAGCATACGTGTGAGGGCACGGGTTAGTGTGAGCGTATGGGTTAGGATTCGGTGACGGGTGAGGGGAAGGCTTCGGGGAAGGGTTAGGGTTAGGATTCGGGCTAGGGTTAGGGTTAGGGGACGGGGACGGCTTAGTGTCCAGTTGTGGGTACGACAACGGTTTAGGGGGAGCGTACGTGTGAGCGTGAGGGTTAGTGTGAGCATATGGGTTAGGATTAGGGGAAGGGTCAGGGGAAGGCTTCAGGGAAGGGTTAGGGTTCCGGCTAGGGTTAGGGTTAGGAGACAGGGACGGTTTAGGGTCCAGGTGAGGGTACGACAACGGTTTAGTGGGAGCGAACGTGTGAGGGCGCGGGTTAGTGTGAGCGTACGGTTTAGGATTAGGGGACGGGTGAGGGGAAGGCTTCGGGGAAGGGTTGGGGTTAGGGTTCGGGCTAGGGTTAGGGTTAGGGGACGGGGACGGTTTAGGGTCCAGGTGAGGGTACGACAACGGTTTAGGGGGAGCGTACGTGTGAGGGCGCGGGGTAGTGTGAGCGTACGGGTTAGGATTAGGGGACGGGTGAGGGGAAGGCTTCGGGGAATGGTTAGAGTTAGGGTTCGGGCTAGGGTTAGGGTTAGGGGACAGGGACGGTTTAGGGTCCATGTGAGGGTACGACAAAGATTTAGGGGGAGCGTACGTGTGAGGGCACGGGTTAGTTTGAGCGTATGGGTTAGGATTCGTGGACGGGTGAGGGGAAGGCTTCGGGGAAGTGTTAGGGTTACGGTTCGGGCTAGGGTTAGGGTTAGGGGACGGGGATGGTTTAGGGTCCAGTTGAGTGTACGACAATGGTGTAGGGGGAGCGTACGTGTGAGCGTGAGGGTTACTGTGAGCGTATGGGTTAGGATTAGGGGAAGGGTGAGGGGAAGGTTTCAGGGAAGGTTTAGGGTTCGGGCTAGGGTTAGGGTTAGGGGACAGGGACGGTTTAGGGTCCAGGTGAGGGTACGACAACGGTTTAGGTGGAGCGTACGTGTGAGGGCGCGGGTTAGTGTGAGCGTACGGGTTAGGATTAGGGGACGGGTGAGGGGAAGGCTTCGGGGGAGGGTTAGGGTTAGGGTTCGGGCTAGGGTTAGGTTTAGGGGACGGGGAAGGTTTAGGGTCCAGGTGAGGGTACAACAACGGTTTAGGGGGAGCGTACGTGTGAGGGCGCGGGTTAGTGTGAGCGTACGGGTTAGGATTAGGGGACGGGTGAGGGGAAGGCTTCGGGGAAGGGTTAGGGTTAGGGTTCGGGCTAGGGTTAGGTTTAGGGGACGGGGACGGTTTAGGGTCCATGTGAGGGTACGACAACGGTTTAGGGGGAGCGTACGTGTGAGGGTGCGGGTTAGTGTGAGCGCACGGGTTAGGATTAGGGGACGGGTGAGGGGAAGGCTTCGGGGAAGGGTTAGGGTTAGGGTTCGGGCTAGGGTTAGGGTTAGGGGACGGGGACGGTTTAGGGTCCAGGTGAGGGTACGACAACGGATTAGGGGAAATGTACGTGTGAGGGCGCGGGTTAGTGTAAGCGTACGGGTTAGTATTAGGGGATGGGTGAGGAGAAGGCTTCGGGGAAGGGTTAGGGTTAGGGTTCGGGCTAGGGCTAGGATTAGGGGACGGGGACGGTTTAGGGTCCAGGTGAGGGTACGACAACGGTTTAGAGGGAGCGAATGTGTGAGGGTGCGGGTTAGTGTGAGCGTACGGGTTAGGATTACGGGACGGGTGAGGGGAAGGCTTCGGGGAAGGGTTAGAGCTAGCGTTCGGGCTAGGGTTAGGTTTAGGGGATGGGAACGGTTTAGGGTCCAGGTGAGGGTACGACAACGGTTTAGGGGGAGCGTACATGTGAGGGCGCGGGTTAGTGTGAGCGTACGGGTTAGGATTAGGGGACGGGTGAGGGGAAGGCTTCGGGGAAGGGTTAGGGTTAGGATTCGGGCTAGGGTTAGGGTTAGGGGACGGGGACAGCTTAGTGTCCAGGTGTGGGTACGACAACGGTTTAGGGAGAGCGTACGTGTGAGCGTGAGGGTTAGTGTGAGCGTATGGGTTAGGATTAGGGGAAGGGTTAGGGGAAGGCTTCAGGGAAGGGTTAGGGTTCGGGCTAGGGTTAGGGTTAGGGGACAGGGACGGTTTAGGGTCCAGGTGAGTGTACGACAACGGTTTAGGGGGAGCGTACGTGTGAGGGCGCGGGTTAGTGTGAGCGTACGGGTTAGGATTAGGGGACGGGTGAGGGGAAGGCTTCGGGGAATGTTAGGGTTAGGGTTCGGGCTAGGGTTAGGCTTAGGGGACGGGGACGGTTTAGGGTCCAGGTGAGGGTACGACAATGATTTACGGGGAGCATACGTGTGAGGGCACGGGTTAGTGTGAGCGTATGGGTTAGGATTCGGTGACGGGTGAGGGGAAGGCTTCGGGGAAGGGTTAGGGTTAGGATTCGGGCTAGGGTTAGGGTTAGGGGACGGGGACGGCTTAGTGTCCAGTTGTGGGTACGACAACGGTTTAGGGGGAGCGTACGTGTGAGCGTGAGGGTTAGTGTGAGCATATGGGTTAGGATTAGGGGAAGGGTCAGGGGAAGGCTTCAGGGAAGGGTTAGGGTTCCGGCTAGGGTTAGGGTTAGGAGACAGGGACGGTTTAGGGTCCAGGTGAGGGTACGACAACGGTTTAGTGGGAGCGAACGTGTGAGGGCGCGGGTTAGTGTGAGCGTACGGTTTAGGATTAGGGGACGGGTGAGGGGAAGGCTTCGGGGAAGGGTTGGGGTTAGGGTTCGGGCTAGGGTTAGGGTTAGGGGACGGGGACGGTTTAGGGTCCAGGTGAGGGTACGACAACGGTTTAGGGGGAGCGTACGTGTGAGGGCGCGGGGTAGTGTGAGCGTACGGGTTAGGATTAGGGGACGGGTGAGGGGAAGGCTTCGGGGAATGGTTAGAGTTAGGGTTCGGGCTAGGGTTAGGGTTAGGGGACAGGGACGGTTTAGGGTCCATGTGAGGGTACGACAAAGATTTAGGGGGAGCGTACGTGTGAGGGCACGGGTTAGTTTGAGCGTATGGGTTAGGATTCGTGGACGGGTGAGGGGAAGGCTTCGGGGAAGTGTTAGGGTTACGGTTCGGGCTAGGGTTAGGGTTAGGGGACGGGGATGGTTTAGGGTCCAGTTGAGTGTACGACAACGGTGTAGGGGGAGCGTACGTGTGAGCGTGAGGGTTACTGTGAGCGTATGGGTTAGGATTAGGGGAAGGGTGAGGGGAAGGTTTCAGGGAAGGTTTAGGGTTCGGGCTAGGGTTAGGGTTAGGGGACAGGGACGGTTTAGGGTCCAGGTGAGGGTACGACAACGGTTTAGGTGGAGCGTACGTGTGAGGGCGCGGGTTAGTGTGAGCGTACGGGTTAGGATTAGGGGACGGGTGAGGGGAAGGCTTCGGGGGAGGGTTAGGGTTAGGGTTCGGGCTAGGGTTAGGTTTAGGGGACGGGGAAGGTTTAGGGTCCAGGTGAGGGTACAACAACGGTTTAGGGGGAGCGTACGTGTGAGGGCGCGGGTTAGTGTGAGCGTACGGGTTAGGATTAGGGGACGGGTGAGGGGAAGGCTTCGGGGAAGGGTTAGGGTTAGGGTTCGGGCTAGGGTTAGGTTTAGGGGACGGGGACGGTTTAGGGTCCATGTGAGGGTACGACAACGGTTTAGGGGGAGCGTACGTGTGAGGGTGCGGGTTAGTGTGAGCGCACGGGTTAGGATTAGGGGACGGGTGAGGGGAAGGCTTCGGGGAAGGGTTAGGGTTAGGGTTCGGGCTAGGGTTAGGGTTAGGGGACGGGGACGGTTTAGGGTCCAGGTGAGGGTACGACAACGGATTAGGGGAAATGTACGTGTGAGGGCGCGGGTTAGTGTAAGCGTACGGGTTAGTATTAGGGGATGGGTGAGGAGAAGGCTTCGGGGAAGGGTTAGGGTTAGGGTTCGGGCTAGGGCTAGGATTAGGGGACGGGGACGGTTTAGGGTCCAGGTGTGGGTACGACAACGGTTTAGAGGGAGCGAATGTGTGAGGGTGCGGGTTAGTGTGAGCATTCGGGTTAGGATTAGGGGACGGGTGAGGGGAAGGCTTCGAGGAAGTGTTAGGGTTAGGGTTCGGGCTAGGGTTAGGGTTAGGGGACGGGGACGGTTTAGGGTCCAGGTGAGGGTACGACAACGGTTTAGCAGGAGCGTACGTGTGAGGACGCGGGTTAGTGTGAGCGTACGGGTTAGGATTAGGGGACGGGTGAGGGGAAGGCTTCGGGGAATGTTAGGGTTAGGGTTCGTGCTAGGGTTAGGGTTAGGGGACGGGGACGGTTTAGGGTCCAGGTGAGGGTACGACAAAGATTTACGGGGAGCATACGTGTGAGGGCACGGGTTAGTGTGAGCGTATGGGTTAGGATTCGGTGACGGGTGAGGGGAAGGCTTCGGGGAAGGGTTAGGGTTAGGATTCGGGCTAGGGTTAGGGTTAGGGGACGGGGACAGCTTAGTGTCCAGGTGTGGGTACGACAACGGTTTAGGGAGAGCGTACGTGTGAGCGTGAGGGTTAGTGTGAGCGTATGGGTTAGGATTAGGGGAAGGGTTAGGGGAAGGCTTCAGGGAAGGGTTAGGGTTCGGGCTAGGGTTAGGGTTAGGGGACAGGGACGGTTTAGGGTCCAGGTGAGGGTACGACAACGGTTTAGGGGGAGCGTACGTGTGAGGGCGCGGGTTAGTGTGAGCGTACGGGTTAGGATTAGGGGACGGGTGAGGGGAAGGCTTCGGGGAAGGGTTGGGGTTAGGGTTCGGGCTAGGGTTAGGGTTAGGGGACAGGGACGGTTTAGGGTCCAGGTGAGGGTACGAGAATGGTTGAGGGGGAGCGTACATGTGAAGGCGCAGGTTAGTGTGAGCGTACGGGTTAGGATTACGGGACGGTTGAGGGGAAGGCTTTGGGGAAGGTTTAGGGTTAGGGTTCGGGCTAGGGTTAGGGTTAGGCGACGGGGACGGTTTAGGGTCCAGTTGAGGGTACAACAGAGCTTTAGGGGGAGCATACGTGTGAGGGCGAGGGTTAGTGTGAGCGTACGGGTTAGGGTAGTGGACGGGTGAGGGGAAGGATTCAGGGAAGGGTTAGGGTTAGGGTTCGGGCTAGGGTTAGGGTTAGGGGACAGGGACTATTTAGGGTCCAGGTGAGGGTATGACAACGGTTTAGCGGGAGCGTACGTGTGAGGGCGTGGGTTAGTGTGAGCGTACGGGTTAGGATAGGGGACGGGTGAGGGGAAGGTTTCGGGGAAGGGTTAGGGTTAGGGTTCGGGCTAGTGTTAGGTTTACGGGATGGGGACGGTTTAGGGTACAGGTGAGGGTACGACAACGGTTTAGAGGGAGCGTACGTGTGAGGGCGCGGGTTAGTGTGAGCGTACGGGTTAGGATTACGGGACGGGTGAGGGGAAGGCTTTGGGGAAGGTTTAGAGTTAGGGTTCGGGCTAGGGTTAGGGTTAGGGGACGGGGACGGTTTAGGGTCCAGGTGAGGGTACGACAACGGTTTAGGGGGATCGTACCTGTGAGGGCGTGGGATAGTTTGAGCGTACGGTTTAGGATTAGGGGACGGGTGAGGGGAAGGCTTCGAGGAAGGGTTAGGGTTAGGGTTCGGGCTAGGGTTAGGGTTCGGGGCGGGGACGGTTTAGGGTCCAGGTGAGGGTACGACAACGGTTTAGCAGGAGCGTACGTGTGAGGACGCGGGTTAGTGTGAGCGTACGGGTTAGGATTAGGGGACGGGTGAGGGGAAGGCTTCGGGGAATGTTAGGGTTAGGGTTCGGGCTAGGGTTAGGCTTAGGGGACGGGGACGGTTTAGGGTCCAGGTGAGGGTATGACAAAGATTTACGGGGAGCATACGTGTGAGGGCACGGGTTAGTGTGAGCGTATGGGTTAGGATTCGGTGACGGGTGAGGGGAAGGCTTCGGGGAAGGGTTAGGGTTAGGATTCGGGCTAGGGTTAGGGTTAGGGGACGGGGACGGCTTAGTGTCCAGTTGTGGGTACGACAACGGTTTAGGGGGAGCGTACGTGTGAGCGTGAGGGTTAGTGTGAGCGTATGGGTTAGGATTAGGGGAAGGGTTAGGGGAAGGCTTCAGGGAAGGGTTAGGGTTCCGGCTAGGGTTAGGGTTAGGAGACAGGGACGGTTTAGGGTCCAGGTGAGGGTACGACAACGGTTTAGTGGGAGCGAACGTGTGAGGGCGCGGGTTAGTGTGAGCGTACGGGTTAGGATTAGGGGACGGGTGAGGGGAAGGCTTCGGGGAAGGGTTGGGGTTAGGGTTCGGGCTAGGGTTAGGGTTAGGGGACGGGGACGGTTTAGGGTCCGGGTGAGGGTATGACAGCGGTTTAGGGGGAGCGTACGTGTGAGGGCGCGGGTTAGTGTGAACGTACGGGTTAGGATTAGGGGACGGGTGAGGGGAAGGCTTCGGGGAATGGTTAGAGTTAGGGTTCGGGCTAGGGTTAGGGTTAGGGGACAGGGACGGTTTAGGGTCCATGTGAGGGTACGACAAAGATTTAGGGGGAGCGTACGTGTGAGGGCACAGGTTAGTGTGAGCGTATGGGTTAGGATTCGTGGACGGGTGAGGGGAAGGCTTCGGGGAAGTGTTAGGGTTACGGTTCGGGCTAGGGTTAGGGTTAGGGGACGGGGACGGTTTAGGGTCCAGTTGAGGGTACGACAACGGTGTAGGGGGAGCGTACGTGTGAGCGTGAGGGTTACTGTGAGCGTATGGGTTAGGATTAGGGGAAGGGTGAGGGGAAGGTTTCAGGGAAGGTTTAGGGTTCGGGCTAGGGTTAGGGTTAGGGGACAGGGACGGTTTAGGGTCCAGGTGAGGGTACGACAACGGTTTAGGTGGAGCGTACGTGTGAGGGCGCGGGTTAGTGTGAGCGTACGGGTTAGGATTAGGTGACGGGTGAGGGGAAGGCTTCGGGGGAGGGTTAGGGTTAGGGTTCGGGCTAGGGTTAGGTTTAGGGGACGGGGAAGGTTTAGGGTCCAGGTGAGGGTACAACAACGGTTTAGGGGGAGCGTACGTGTGAGGGCGCGGGTTAGTGTGAGCGTACGGGTTAGGATTAGGGGACGGGTGAGGGGAAGGCTTCGGGGAAGGGTTAGGGTTAGGGTTCGGGCTAGGGTTAGGGTTAGGGCACAGGGACGGTTTAGGGTCCACGTGACGGTACGACAAAGCTTTAGGGGGAGCGTACGTGTGAGGGCGCGTGTTAGTGTCAGCGTACGGCTTAGGATTAGGGGACGGGTGAGGGTCAGGCTTCGGGGAAGGGTTAGGTTTAGGGACAGGCTAGGGTTAGGGTTAGGGGACGGGGACGGTTTAGGGTCCAGGTGAGGGTACGACAACGCTTTAGGGGGAGCGTACGTGTGAAGGTACGGGTTAGTGTTAGCGTACGGGTTAGGATTAGGGGACGGGTGAGGGTCAGGATTCGGGGAAGTGTTAGGGTTAGGGTTCGGGGTTGGAATAGGGTTAGGGGCCCGGGACGGTTTCGGGTCTAGGTGAGGGTAAGACAACGCTTTAGGGGGAGCGTACGTGTGAGCGCATGGGTTAGTGTGAGCGTACGGGTAAGGATTAGGGGACGGGTGAGGGTCAGTCTTCGGGGAAGGGTTACGGTTAGGGTTCGGGTTAGGGTTAGGTTTAGGGGATGGGCACGGTTTAGGGTACAGCTAAGGGTACGACAATGCTTTAGGGGGAGCGTACGTGTGAGGGCGCGGGTTAGCGTGAGCGTGCGGGTTAGGATTAGGGGACGGGTTAGGTTCAGGCTTCGGGAAGGTTTAGGGTTAGGGTTCGGTCTAGGGTTAGGGTTAGGGGACAGGGACGGTTTAGGGTCCAGGTGAGGGTACGACAAAGCTTTAGGGGGAGGGAACGTGTTAGGGGGCGGGTTAGCGTTAGCATACAGGTTAGGATTAGGGGACGGGTGAGTGTCAGGCTTCGGGGAAGGGTTAGGGTTAGGGTTCAGCCTAGGGTTAGGGTTAGGGGACGGGGACGGTTTAGGGTCCAGGTGAGGGTACGACAACGCTTTAAGGGGAGCGTACGTGTGAGGGCGCGGGTTAGTGTTAGAATGCGGGTTAGGATTAGGGTACGGGAGAGGGTCAGGGTTTGGGGAAGGGTTAGGGTTAGGGTTTGGGCTAGGGTTAGGGTTAGGGGACGGGGACAGTTTAGGGTCCAGCTGAGGGTACGACAACGCTTTAGGGGGAGCATACATGTGAGGGCACGGGTTAGCGTTAGCGTGCGGCTTAGGATTAGGGAACGGGTGAGGGTGAGGATTCGGGGAAGGGTTAGGGTTAGGGTTCGGGCTAGGGTTAGGGTTAGGAGACGGGGATGGTTTAGGTTCCAGGTGAGGGTACGACAACGCTTTAGGGAGAGCGTACGTGTCAGGGTGCGGGTTAGCGTGAGCGTACGTGTTAAGATTAGGGGACGGGTGAGGGTCAGGATTCAGGGAAGTGTTAGGGTTAGGGTTCGGGCTAGGGTTAGGTTTAGGGTATGGGGACGGTTTAGTGTCCAGCTGAGGGTACAACAACGCTTTAGGTGTAGCGTACGTGTGAGGGCGCGGATTAGCGTTAGCGTACGGGTTAGGATTAGGGGACGGGTTGGGTCAGGCTTCGGGGAACGGTTAGGGTTGGGGTTGGGCTAGGGTTACGGTTAGGGGATGGGGATGGTTTAGGGTTCAGGTGAGGGTACGACAACGCTTTAGGGGGAACCTACGTGTGAGGGCACGGGTTCGCGTTAGCATGCTGGTTAGGATTAAGGGACGGGTGAGGGTCAGACTTCGGGGAATGGTTAGGGTTAGGGTTCGGGCTAGGGTTAGGGTTATAGGACGGGGACGGTTTAGGGTCCAGGTGAGGTTACGACAACGCTTTAGGGGGAGCGTACGTGTGAGGGCGCGGGTTAGTGTTAGCGTACGGGTTAGGATTAGGGGACGGGTGAGTGTCAGGCTTCGGGGAAGTGTTAGAGTTAGGGTTCGGGCTAGGGTTAGGGTTAGAGGACGGGGATGGTTTAGGGTCCAGGTGAGGGTATGACAACGCTTTAGGGGGAGCGTACTTGTGACGGCGTGGGTTAGTGTTAGCGTACGGGTTAGGATTAGGGGACGGGTGAGGGTCAGGCTTCAGGGAAGTGTTAGGTTTAGGGTTCGGGCTAGGGTTAGGGGACGGGGACGGGGAAGGTTGAGGGTCCAGGTGAGGGTATGACAACGCTTTAGGGGGAGCGTAGTTGTGATAGCGCGGGTCAGTGTTAGCGTACTTGTTAGGATTAGGGGACGGGTGAGGGTCAGGCTTCGGGGAAGGGTTAGGGTTAGGGATCGGGCTAGGTTTAGGGTTAGATGACCGGGACGGTTTAGGGTCCAGGTGAGGGTACGACAATGCTTTAGGGGGAGCGTACGTGTGAGGGCGCGGGTAAGCGTTCACGTGCGGGTTAGGATTAGGTGACGGGTGTGGGTCAGGCTTCGGGGAATGGTTAGGGTTACGGTTCGGGCTAGGGTTAGGGTTATCGGACGGGGACGGTTTACGGTCAAGGTGAGGGTATGACAACGCTTTACGGGGAGCGTACGTGTGAGGGCGCGGGTTAGTGTTAGCGTACGGGTTAGGATTAGGGGACGTGTGAGGGTCAGGCTTCGGGGAAGGGTTAGTGTTAGTGTTCGGGCTAGGGTTAGGGTTAGGGGACGGGGACGGTTTAGGGTCCAGGTGAGGGTACGAGAACGCTTTAGGGGGAGCGTACATGTGAGGGCGTGGGTTAGCGTTAGCATACGAGTAAGGATTAGGGGACGGCTGAGGGCCAGGCTTCAGAGAAGGGTTCGGTTTAGGGTTTGGGCTAGCGTTAGTGATAGGGGACGGGGACGGTTTAGGGTCCAGGTGAGGGTACGACAACGATTTAGGGTAACGTATGTGTGAGAGCGCGGGTTAGTGTTAGCGTACGGGTTAGTATTAGGGGACGGGTGAGGGTCAGGCATCGGGGAAGGTTTAGCATTAGGGTTCGGGCTAGGGTTAAGGTTAGTGAACGGGGACGATTTAGGGTCCAGGTGACTGTACGACAACACTTTAGGGGGAGCTTACGTGTGAGGGCGCGGGTTATTGTTAGCGTACGGGTTAGGATTAGGGCACGGGTGAGGTTCAGGCTTCGGGGAAGGGTTAGGGTTCGGGCTAGGGTTAGGGTTAGTGGACGGGGACGGCTTAGTGTCCAGTTGTGGGTACGACAACGGTTTAGGGGGAGCGTACGTGTGAGCGTGAGGGTTAGTGTGAGCGTATGGGTTAGGATTAGGGGAAGGGTTAGGGGAAGGCTTCAGGGAAGGGTTAGGGTTAGGATTCGGGCTAGGGTTAGGGTTAGGGGACGGGGACGGCTTAGTGTCCAGTTGTGGGTACGACAACGGTTTAGGGGGAGCGTACGTGTGAGGACGCGGGTTAGTGTGAGCGTACGGGTTAGGATTAGGGGACGGGTGAGGGGAAGGCTTCGGGGAATGTTAGGGTTAGGGTTCGGGCTAGGGTTAGGCTTAGGGGACGGGGACGGTTTAGGGTCCAGGTGAGGGTATGACAAAGATTTACGGGGAGCATACGTGTGAGGGCACGGGTTAGTGTGAGCGTATGGGTTAGGATTCGGTGATGGGTGAGGGGAAGGCTTCGGGGAAGGGTTAGGGTTAGGATTCGGGCTAGGGTTAGGGTTAGGGGACGGGGACGGCTTAGTGTCCAGTTGTGGGTACGACAACGGTTTAGGGGGAGCGTACGTGTGAGCGTGAGGGTTAGTGTGAGCGTATGGGTTAGGATTAGGGGAAGGGTTAGGGGAAGGCTTCAGGGAAGGGTTAGGGTTCCGGCTAGGGTTAGGGTTAGGAGACAGGGACGGTTTAGGGTCCAGGTGAGGGTACGACAACGGTTTAGTGGGAGCGAACGTGTGAGGGCGCGGGTTAGTGTGAGCGTACGGGTTAGGATTAGGGGACGGGTGAGGGGAAGGCTTCGGGGAAGGGTTGGGGTTAGGGTTCGGGCTAGGGTTAGGGTTAGGGGACGGGGACGGTTTAGGGTCCGGGTGAGGGTATGACAGCGGTTTAGGGGGAGCGTACGTGTGAGGGCGCGGGTTAGTGTGAACGTACGGGTTAGGATTAGGGGACGGGTGAGGGGAAGGCTTCGGGGAATGGTTAGAGTTAGGGTTCGGGCTAGGGTTAGGGTTAGGGGACAGGGACGGTTTAGGGTCCATGTGAGGGTACGACAAAGATTTAGGGGGAGCGTACGTGTGAGGGCACAGGTTAGTGTGAGCGTATGGGTTAGGATTCGTGGACGGGTGAGGGGAAGGCTTCGGGGAAGTGTTAGGGTTACGGTTCGGGCTAGGGTTAGGGTTAGGGGACGGGGACGGTTTAGGGTCCAGTTGAGGGTACGACAACGGTGTAGGGGGAGCGTACGTGTGAGCGTGAGGGTTACTGTGAGCGTATGGGTTAGGATTAGGGGAAGGGTGAGGGGAAGGTTTCAGGGAAGGTTTAGGGTTCGGGCTAGGGTTAGGGTTAGGGGACAGGGACGGTTTAGGGTCCAGGTGAGGGTACGACAACGGTTTAGGTGGAGCGTACGTGTGAGGGCGCGGGTTAGTGTGAGCGTACGGGTTAGGATTAGGTGACGGGTGAGGGGAAGGCTTCGGGGGAGGGTTAGGGTTAGGGTTCGGGCTAGGGTTAGGTTTAGGGGACGGGGAAGGTTTAGGGTCCAGGTGAGGGTACAACAACGGTTTAGGGGGAGCGTACGTGTGAGGGCGCGGGTTAGTGTGAGCGTACGGGTTAGGATTAGGGGACGGGTGAGGGGAAGGCTTCGGGGAAGGGTTAGGGTTAGGGTTCGGGCTAGGGTTAGGGTTAGGGCACAGGGACGGTTTAGTGTCCACGTGACGGTACGACAAAGCTTTAGGGGGAGCGTACGTGTGAGGGCGCGTGTTAGTGTCAGCGTACGGCTTAGGATTAGGGGACGGGTGAGGGTCAGGCTTCGGGGAAGGGTTAGGTTTAGGGACAGGCTAGGGTTAGGGTTAGGGGACGGGGACGGTTTAGGGTCCAGGTGAGGGTACGACAACGCTTTAGGGGGAGCGTACGTGTGAAGGTACGGGTTAGTGTTAGCGTACGGGTTAGGATTAGGGGACGGGTGAGGGTCAGGATTCGGGGAAGTGTTAGGGTTAGGGTTCGGGGTTGGAATAGGGTTAGGGGCCCGGGACGGTTTCGGGTCTAGGTGAGGGTAAGACAACGCTTTAGGGGGAGCGTACGTGTGAGCGCATGGGTTAGTGTGAGCGTACGGGTAAGGATTAGGGGACGGGTGAGGGTCAGTCTTCGGGGAAGGGTTACGGTTAGGGTTCGGGTTAGGGTTAGGTTTAGGGGATGGGCACGGTTTAGGGTACAGCTAAGGGTACGACAATGCTTTAGGGGGAGCGTACGTGTGAGGGCGCGGGTTAGCGTGAGCGTGCGGGTTAGGATTAGGGGACGGGTTAGGTTCAGGCTTCGGGAAGGTTTAGGGTTAGGGTTCGGTCTAGGGTTAGGGTTAGGGGACAGGGACGGTTTAGGGTCCAGGTGAGGGTACGACAAAGCTTTAGGGGGAGGGAACGTGTTAGGGGGCGGGTTAGCGTTAGCATACAGGTTAGGATTAGGGGACGGGTGAGTGTCAGGCTTCGGGGAAGGGTTAGGGTTAGGGTTCAGCCTAGGGTTAGGGTTAGGGGACGGGGACGGTTTAGGGTCCAGGTGAGGGTACGACAACGCTTTAGGGGGAGCGTACGTGTGAGGGCGCGGGTTAGTGTTAGAATGCGGGTTAGGATTAGGGTACGGGAGAGGGTCAGGGTTTGGGGAAGGGTTAGGGTTAGGGTTTGGGCTAGGGTTAGGGTTAGGGGACGGGGACAGTTTAGGGTCCAGCTGAGGGTACGACAACGCTTTAGGGGGAGCATACGTGTGAGGGCACGGGTTAGCGTTAGCGTGCGGCTTAGGATTAGGGAACGGGTGAGGGTGAGGATTCGGGGAAGGGTTAGGGTTAGGGTTCGGGCTAGGGTTAGGGTTAGGAGACGGGGATGGTTTAGGTTCCAGGTGAGGGTACGACAACGCTTTAGGGAGAGCGTACGTGTCAGGGTGCGGGTTAGCGTGAGCGTACGTGTTAAGATTAGGGGACGGGTGAGGGTCAGGATTCAGGGAAGTGTTAGGGTTAGGGTTCGGGCTAGGGTTAGGTTTAGGGTATGGGGACGGTTTAGTGTCCAGCTGAGGGTACAACAACGCTTTAGGTGTAGCGTACGTGTGAGGGCGCGGATTAGCGTTAGCGTACGGGTTAGGATTAGGGGACGGGTTGGGTCAGGCTTCGGGGAACGGTTAGGGTTGGGGTTGGGCTAGGGTTACGGTTAGGGGATGGGGATGGTTTAGGGTTCAGGTGAGGGTACGACAACGCTTTAGGGGGAACCTACGTGTGAGGGCACGGGTTCGCGTTAGCATGCTGGTTAGGATTAAGGGACGGGTGAGGGTCAGACTTCGGGGAATGGTTAGGGTTAGGGTTCGGGCTAGGGTTAGGGTTATCGGACGGGGACGGTTTAGGGTCCAGGTGAGGTTACGACAACGCTTTAGGGGGAGCGTACGTGTGAGGGCGCGGGTTAGTGTTAGCGTACGGGTTAGGATTAGGGGACGGGTGAGTGTCAGGCTTCGGGGAAGTGTTAGAGTTAGGGTTCGGGCTAGGGTTAGGGTTAGAGGACGGGGATGGTTTAGGGTCCAGGTGAGGGTATGACAACGCTTTAGGGGGAGCGTACTTGTGACGGCGTGGGTTAGTGTTAGCGTACGGGTTAGGATTAGGGGACGGGTGAGGGTCAGGCTTCAGGGAAGTGTTAGGTTTAGGGTTCGGGCTAGGGTTATGGGACGGGGACGGGGAAGGTTGAGGGTCCAGGTGAGGGTATGACAACGCTTTAGGGGGAGCGTAGTTGTGATAGCGCGGGTCAGTGTTAGCGTACTTGTTAGGATTAGGGGACGGGTGAGGGTCAGGCTTCGGGGAAGGGTTAGGGTTAGGGATCGGGCTAGGTTTAGGGTTAGATGACCGGGACGGTTTAGGGTCCAGGTGAGGGTACGACAATGCTTTAGGGGGAGCGTACGTGTGAGGGCGCGGGTAAGCGTTCACGTGCGGGTTAGGATTAGGTGACGGGTGTGGGTCAGGCTTCGGGGAATGGTTAGGGTTACGGTTCGGGCTAGGGTTAGGGTTATCGGACGGGGACGGTTTACGGTCAAGGTGAGGGTATGACAACGCTTTACGGGGAGCGTACGTGTGAGGGCGCGGGTTAGTGTTAGCGTACGGGTTAGGATTAGGGGACGTGTGAGGGTCAGGCTTCGGGGAAGGGTTAGTGTTAGTGTTCGGGCTAGGGTTAGGGTTAGGGGACGGGGACGGTTTAGGGTCCAGGTGAGGGTACGAGAACGCTTTAGGGGGAGCGTACATGTGAGGGCGTGGGTTAGCGTTAGCATACGAGTAAGGATTAGGGGACGGCTGAGGGCCAGGCTTCAGAGAAGGGTTCGGTTTAGGGTTTGGGCTAGCGTTAGTGATAGGGGACGGGGACGGTTTAGGGTCCAGGTGAGGGTACGACAACGATTTAGGGTAACGTATGTGTGAGAGCGCGGGTTAGTGTTAGCGTACGGGTTAGTATTAGGGGACGGGTGAGGGTCAGGCATCGGGGAAGGTTTAGCATTAGGGTTCGGGCTAGGGTTAAGGTTAGTGAACGGGGACGATTTAGGGTCCAGGTGACTGTACGACAACACTTTAGGGGGAGCTTACGTGTGAGGGCGCGGGTTATTGTTAGCGTACGGGTTAGGATTAGGGCACGGGTGAGGTTCAGGCTTCGGGGAAGGGTTAGGGTTCGGGCTAGGGTTAGGGTTAGGGGACGGGGACGGCTTAGTGTCCAGTTGTGGGTACGACAACGGTTTAGGGGGAGCGTACGTGTGAGCGTGAGGGTTAGTGTGAGCGTATGGGTTAGGATTAGGGGAAGGGTTAGGGGAAGGCTTCAGGGAAGGGTTAGGGTTAGGATTCGGGCTAGGGTTAGGGTTAGGGGACGGGGACGGCTTAGTGTCCAGTTGTGGGTACGACAACGGTTTAGGGGGAGCGTACGTGTGAGGACGCGGGTTAGTGTGAGCGTACGGGTTAGGATTAGGGGACGGGTGAGGGGAAGGCTTCGGGGAATGTTAGGGTTAGGGTTCGGGCTAGGGTTAGGCTTAGGGGACGGGGACGGTTTAGGGTCCAGGTGAGGGTATGACAAAGATTTACGGGGAGCATACGTGTGAGGGCACGGGTTAGTGTGAGCGTATGGGTTAGGATTCGGTGACGGGTGAGGGGAAGGCTTCGGGGAAGGGTTAGGGTTAGGATTCGGGCTAGGGTTAGGGTTAGGGGATGTGGACGGCTTAGTGTCCAGTTGTGGGTACGACAACGGTTTAGGGGGAGCGTACGTGTGAGCGTGAGGGTTAGTGTGAGCGTATGGGTTAGGATTAGGGGAAGGGTTAGGGGAAGGCTTCAGGGAAGGGTTAGGGTTCCGGCTAGGGTTAGGGTTAGGAGACAGGGACGGTTTAGGGTCCAGGTGAGGGTACGACAACGGTTTAGTGGGAGCGAACGTGTGAGGGCGCGGGTTAGTGTGAGCGTACGGGTTAGGATTAGGGGACGGGTGAGGGGAAGGCTTCGGGGAAGGGTTGGGGTTAGGGTTCGGGCTAGGGTTAGGGTTAGGGGACGGGGACGGTTTAGGGTCCGGGTGAGGGTATGACAGCGGTTTAGGGGGAGCGTACGTGTGAGGGCGCGGGTTAGTGTGAACGTACGGGTTAGGATTAGGGGACGGGTGAGGGGAAGGCTTCGGGGAATGGTTAGAGTTAGGGTTCGGGCTAGGGTTAGGGTTAGGGGACAGGGACGGTTTAGGGTCCATGTGAGGGTACGACAAAGATTTAGGGGGAGCGTACGTGTGAGGGCACAGGTTAGTGTGAGCGTATGGGTTAGGATTCGTGGACGGGTGAGGGGAAGGCTTCGGGGAAGTGTTAGGGTTACGGTTCGGGCTAGGGTTAGGGTTAGGGGACGGGGACGGTTTAGGGTCCAGTTGAGGGTACGACAACGGTGTAGGGGGAGCGTACGTGTGAGCGTGAGGGTTACTGTGAGCGTATGGGTTAGGATTAGGGGAAGGGTGAGGGGAAGGTTTCAGGGAAGGTTTAGGGTTCGGGCTAGGGTTAGGGTTAGGGGACAGGGACGGTTTAGGGTCCAGGTGAGGGTACGACAACGGTTTAGGTGGAGCGTACGTGTGAGGGCGCGGGTTAGTGTGAGCGTACGGGTTAGGATTAGGTGACGGGTGAGGGGAAGGCTTCGGGGGAGGGTTAGGGTTAGGGTTCGGGCTAGGGTTAGGTTTAGGGGACGGGGAAGGTTTAGGGTCCAGGTGAGGGTACAACAACGGTTTAGGGGGAGCGTACGTGTGAGGGCGCGGGTTAGTGTGAGCGTACGGGTTAGGATTAGGGGACGGGTGAGGGGAAGGCTTCGGGGAAGGGTTAGGGTTAGGGTTCGGGCTAGGGTTAGGGTTAGGGCACAGGGACGGTTTAGGGTCCACGTGACGGTACGACAAAGCTTTAGGGGGAGCGTACGTGTGAGGGCGCGTGTTAGTGTCAGCGTACGGCTTAGGATTAGGGGACGGGTGAGGGTCAGGCTTCGGGGAAGGGTTAGGTTTAGGGACAGGCTAGGGTTAGGGTTAGGGGACGGGGACGGTTTAGGGTCCAGGTGAGGGTACGACAACGCTTTAGGGGGAGCGTACGTGTGAAGGTACGGGTTAGTGTTAGCGTACGGGTTAGGATTAGGGGACGGGTGAGGGTCAGGATTCGGGGAAGTGTTAGGGTTAGGGTTCGGGGTTGGAATAGGGTTAGGGGCCCGGGACGGTTTCGGGTCTAGGTGAGGGTAAGACAACGCTTTAGGGGGAGCGTACGTGTGAGCGCATGGGTTAGTGTGAGCGTACGGGTAAGGATTAGGGGACGGGTGAGGGTCAGTCTTCGGGGAAGGGTTACGGTTAGGGTTCGGGTTAGGGTTAGGTTTAGGGGATGGGCACGGTTTAGGGTACAGCTAAGGGTACGACAATGCTTTAGGGGGAGCGTACGTGTGAGGGCGCGGGTTAGCGTGAGCGTGCGGGTTAGGATTAGGGGACGGGTTAGGTTCAGGCTTCGGGAAGGTTTAGGGTTAGGGTTCGGTCTAGGGTTAGGGTTAGGGGACAGGGACGGTTTAGGGTCCAGGTGAGGGTACGACAAAGCTTTAGGGGGAGGGAACGTGTTAGGGGGCGGGTTAGCGTTAGCATACAGGTTAGGATTAGGGGACGGGTGAGTGTCAGGCTTCGGGGAAGGGTTAGGGTTAGGGTTCAGCCTAGGGTTAGGGTTAGGGGACGGGGACGGTTTAGGGTCCAGGTGAGGGTACGACAACGCTTTAGGGGGAGCGTACGTGTGAGGGCGCGGGTTAGTGTTAGAATGCGGGTTAGGATTAGGGTACGGGAGAGGGTCAGGGTTTGGGGAAGGGTTAGGGTTAGGGTTTGGGCTAGGGTTAGGGTTAGGGGACGGGGACAGTTTAGGGTCCAGCTGAGGGTACGACAACGCTTTAGGGGGAGCATACGTGTGAGGGCACGGGTTAGCGTTAGCGTGCGGCTTAGGATTAGGGAACGGGTGAGGGTGAGGATTCGGGGAAGGGTTAGGGTTAGGGTTCGGGCTAGGGTTAGGGTTAGGAGACGGGGATGGTTTAGGTTCCAGGTGAGGGTACGACAACGCTTTAGGGAGAGCGTACGTGTCAGGGTGCGGGTTAGCGTGAGCGTACGTGTTAAGATTAGGGGACGGGTGAGGGTCAGGATTCAGGGAAGTGTTAGGGTTAGGGTTCGGGCTAGGGTTAGGTTTAGGGTATGGGGACGGTTTAGTGTCCAGCTGAGGGTACAACAACGCTTTAGGTGTAGCGTACGTGTGAGGGCGCGGATTAGCGTTAGCGTACGGGTTAGGATTAGGGGACGGGTTGGGTCAGGCTTCGGGGAACGGTTAGGGTTGGGGTTGGGCTAGGGTTACGGTTAGGGGATGGGGATGGTTTAGGGTTCAGGTGAGGGTACGACAACGCTTTAGGGGGAACCTACGTGTGAGGGCACGGGTTCGCGTTAGCATGCTGGTTAGGATTAAGGGACGGGTGAGGGTCAGACTTCGGGGAATGGTTAGGGTTAGGGTTCGGGCTAGGGTTAGGGTTATCGGACAGGGACGGTTTAGGGTCCAGGTGAGGTTACGACAACGCTTTAGGGGGAGCGTACGTGTGAGGGCGCGGGTTAGTGTTAGCGTACGGGTTAGGATTAGGGGACGGGTGAGTGTCAGGCTTCGGGGAAGTGTTAGAGTTAGGGTTCGGGCTAGGGTTAGGGTTAGAGGACGGGGATGGTTTAGGGTCCAGGTGAGGGTATGACAACGCTTTAGGGGGAGCGTACTTGTGACGGCGTGGGTTAGTGTTAGCGTACGGGTTAGGATTAGGGGACGGGTGAGGGTCAGGCTTCAGGGAAGTGTTAGGTTTAGGGTTCGGGCTAGGGTTAGGGGACGGGGACGGGGAAGGTTGAGGGTCCAGGTGAGGGTATGACAACGCTTTAGGGGGAGCGTAGTTGTGATAGCGCGGGTCAGTGTTAGCGTACTTGTTAGGATTAGGGGACGGGTGAGGGTCAGGCTTCGGGGAAGGGTTAGGGTTAGGGATCGGGCTAGGTTTAGGGTTAGATGACCGGGACGGTTTAGGGTCCAGGTGAGGGTACGACAATGCTTTAGGGGGAGCGTACGTGTGAGGGCGCGGGTAAGCGTTCACGTGCGGGTTAGGATTAGGTGACGGGTGTGGGTCAGGCTTCGGGGAATGGTTAGGGTTACGGTTCGGGCTAGGGTTAGGGTTATCGGACGGGGACGGTTTACGGTCAAGGTGAGGGTATGACAACGCTTTACGGGGAGCGTACGTGTGAGGGCGCGGGTTAGTGTTAGCGTACGGGTTAGGATTAGGGGACGTGTGAGGGTCAGGCTTCGGGGAAGGGTTAGTGTTAGTGTTCGGGCTAGGGTTAGGGTTAGGGGACGGGGACGGTTTAGGGTCCAGGTGAGGGTACGAGAACGCTTTAGGGGGAGCGTACATGTGAGGGCGTGGGTTAGCGTTAGCATACGAGTAAGGATTATGGGACGGCTGAGGGCCAGGCTTCAGAGAAGGGTTCAGTTTAGGGTTTGGGCTAGCGTTAGTGATAGGGGACGGGGACGGTTTAGGGTCCAGGTGAGGGTACGACAACGATTTAGGGTAACGTATGTGTGAGAGCGCGGGTTAGTGTTAGCGTACGGGTTAGTATTAGGGGACGGGTGAGGGTCAGGCATCGGGGAAGGTTTAGCATTAGGGTTCGGGCTAGGGTTAAGGTTAGTGAACGGGGACGATTTAGGGTCCAGGTGACTGTACGACAACACTTTAGGGGGAGCTTACGTGTGAGGGCGCGGGTTATTGTTAGCGTACGGGTTAGGATTAGGGCACGGGTGAGGTTCAGGCTTCGGGGAAGGGTTAGGGTTCGGGCTAGGGTTAGGGTTAGGGAACAGGGACGGTTTAGGGTCCACGTGAGGGTACGACAAAGCTTTAGGGGGAGCGTATGTGTGAGGGCGCGTGTTAGTGTTAGCGTACGGGTTAGGATTAGGGGACTGGTGAGGGTCAGGCTTCGGGGAACTGTTAGGGTTAGGGACACGCTAGGGTTAGGGTTAGGGGACGGGGACGGTTTAGGGTACAGGTGAGGGTACGACAACGCTTTTGGGGGAGCGTACGTGTGAAGGTGTGGGTTAGCGTTTGCGTACCTGTTAGGATTAGGGGACGGGTGAGGGTCAGGCTTCGGGGATGGGTAAGTGTTAGGGTTCGGGCTAGGGTTAGGGTTAGGGGACGGGAACGGTTTAGGGTCCAGGTGAGGGTACGAAAACACTTTAGGGGGAGCGTACGTGTCAGGGCGTGGGTTAGTGTTAGCGTACGTGATAGGATTAGGGTACGGGTGAGGGTCAGACTTTGGGGAAGGGTTAGGGTTAGGGATCGGGCTAAGGTTAGGGTTAGGGGACGGGGAGGGTTTAGGGTCCAGGTGAGGGTACGACAACGCTTTAGGGGGAGCATACGTGTGAGGGCGCGGGTTAGTGTTAGCGTACGGGTTAGGATTAGGGGACGGGTGAGGGTCAGGATTCGGTGAAGTGTTAGGGTTAGGGTTCGGGCTAGGGTTAGGGGACGGGGACTGGGACGGTTGAGGGTCCAGGTTAGGGTATAACAACGCTTTAGGCGTAGCGTACTTGTGAGGGCGCATGTCAGTGTTGAGCGTACAGGTTAGGATTAGGGGACGGGTGAGGGTCAGGCTTCGGGGAAGGGTTAGGGTTAGGGATCAGGCTAGGGTTAAGTTTAGAGGACCGGGACGGTTTAGGGTTCATGTGAGGTTACGACAACGCTTTAGGGGGAGCGTACATGTGAGAGCGCGGGATAGTGTTAGCGTACGGGTTAGGAATAGGTGACGGGTGAGGGTCAGGATTCAGGGAAGGGTTACGGTTAGGGTTCGGCCTAGGGTTAGGGTTAGGGGACGGGGATGGTTTAGGGTCCAGGTGAGGGTACGACAACGGTGTAGGGGGAGCGTACGTGTGAGCGTGAGGGTTACTGTGAGCGTATGGGTTAGGATTAGGGGAAGGGTGAGGGGAAGGTTTCAGAGAAGGTTTAGGGTTCGGGCTAGGGTTAGGGTTAGGGGACAGGGACGGTTTAGGGTCCAGGTGAGGGTACGACAACGGTTTAGGTGGAGCGTACGTGTGAGGGCGTGGGTTAGTGTGAGCGTACGGGTTAGGATTAGGTGACGGGTGATTGGAAGGCTTCGGGGGACGGTTAGGGTTAGGGTTCGGGCTAGGTTTAGGGTTAGGGGACGGGGACGGTTTAGGGTCCAGGTGAGGGTACGACAACGGTTTAGGGGGAGTGTACGTTTGAGGGCGCGGGTTTGTGTGAGCGTACGGGTTAGGATTAGGGGACGGGTGAGGTGAAGGCTTCAGGGAAGGGTTAGGGTTAGGGTTCGGGCTAGGTTTAGGGTTAGGGTTAGGGGACAGGGACGGTTTAGGGTCCAGGTGAGGGTACGACAATGGTTGAGGGGGAGCGTACATGTGAGGGCGCAGGTTAGTGTGAGCGTACGGGTTAGGATTACGGGACGGGTGAGGGGAAGGCTTTGGGGAAGGTTTAGTGTTAGGGTTCGGGCTAGGGTTAGGGTTAGGCGACGGGGACGGTTTAGGGTACAGGTGAGGGTACAACACAGCTTTAGGGGGAGCATACGTGTGAGGGCGTGGGTTAGTGTGAGCGTACGGGTTAGGGTAGTGGACGGGTGAGGGGAAGGATTCAGGGAAGGGTTAGGGTTAGGGTTCGGGCTAGGGTTAGGGTTAGGGGACGGGGACTATTTAGGGTCCAGGTGAGGGTATGACAATGGTTTAGCGGGAGCGTACGTGTGAGGGCGCGGGTTAGTGTGAGCGTACGGTTTACGATTAGGGGATGGGTGAGGGGAAGGCTTCGGGGAAGGGTTAGGGTTAGGGTTCGGGCTAGGGTTAGGTTTAGGGGATTGGGACGGTTTAGTGTCCAGGTGAGGGTACGACAACGGTTTAGGGGGAGCGTACGTGTGAGGGCGTGGGTTAGTGTGAGCGTACGGGTTAGGATTGGGGACGGGTGAGGAGAAGGTTTCGGGGAAGGGTTAGGGTTAGGGTTCGGGCTAGGGTTAGGTTTACGGGATGGGGACGGTTTAGGGTACAGGTGAGGGTACGACAACGGTTTAGAGGGAGCGTACGTGAGAGGGCGCGGGTTAGTGTGAGCGTACGGGTTAGGATTACGGGACGGGTGAGGGGAAGGCTTTGGGGAAGGTTTAGGGTTAGGGTTCGGGCTAGGGCTAGGGTTAGGGGACGGGGACGGTTTAGGGTCCAGGTGAGGGTACGACAACGGTTTAGGGGGATCGTACGTGTGAGGGCGTGGGTTAGTTTGAGCGTACGGTTTAGGATTAGGGGACGGGTGAGGGGAATGTTTCGAGGAAGGGTTAGGGTTAGGGTTCGGGCTAGGGTTAGGGTTAGGGGCGGGGACGGTTTAGGGTCCAGGTGAGGGTACGAGAACGGTTTAGCAGGAGCGTACGTGTGAGGAGGCGAGTTAGTGTGAGCGTACGGGTTAGGATTAGGGGACGGGTGAGGGGAAGGCTTCGGGGAATGTTAGGGTTAGGGTTCGGGCTAGGATTAGGCTTAGGGGACGTGGACAGTTTAGGGTCTAGGTGAGGGTACGACAAAGATTTACGGGGAGCATACGTGTGAGGGCACGGGTTAGTGTGAGCGTATGGGTTAGGATTCGGTGACGGGTGAGGGGAAGGCTTCGGGGAAGGGTTAGGGTTAGGATTCGGGCTTGGGTTAGGGTTAGGGGACCGGGACGGCTTAGTGTCCAGTTGAGGGTACGACAACGGTTTAGGGGGAGCGTACGTGTGAGCGTGAGAGTTAGTGTGAGCGTATGGGTTAGGATTAGGGGAAGGGTTAGGGGAAGGCTTCAGGGAAGGGTTAGGGTTCGGGCTAGGGTTAGGGTTAGGGGACAGGGACGGTTTAGGGTCCAGGTGAGGGTACGACAACGGTTTAGTGGGAGCGAACGTGTGAGGGCGCGGGTTAGTGTGAGCGTACGGGTTAGGATTAGGGGACGGGTGAGGGGAAGGCTTCGGGGAAGGGTTGGGGTTAGGGTTCGGGCTAGGGTTAGGGTTAGGGGACGGGGACGGTTTAGGGTCCAGGTGAGGGTACGACAACGGTTTAGGGGGAGCGTACGTGTGAGGACGCGGGTTAGTGTGAGCGTACGGGTTAGGATTAGGGGACGGGTGAGGGGAAGGCTTCGGGGAATGGTTAGAGTTAGGGTTCGGGCTAGGGTTAGGGTTAGGGGACGGGGACGGTTTAGGGTCCATGTGAGGGTACGACAAAGATTTAGGGGGAGCGTACGTGTGAGGGCGCGGGTTTGTGTGAGCGAACGGGTTAGGATTAGGGGACGGGTGAGGGGAAGGCTTCGGGGAAGGGTTAGGGTTAGGGTTCGGGCTAGGGTTAGGGTTAGGGGACGGGGACGGTTTAGGGTCCATGTGAGGGTACGACAACGGTGTAGGGGGAGCGTACGTGAGAGCGTGAGGGTTACTGTGAGCGTATGGGTTAGGATTAGGGGAAGGGTGAGGGGAAGGTTTCAGGGAAGGTTTAGGGTTCGGGCTAGGGTTAGGGTTAGGGGACAGGGACGGTTTAGGGTCCAGGTGAGGGTACGACAACGGTTTAGGTGGAGCGTACGTGTGAGGGCGCGGGTTAGTGTGAGCGTACGGGTTAGGATTAGGTGACGGGTGAGGGGAAGGCTTCGGGGGAGGGTTAGGGTTAGGGTTCGGGCTACGGTTAGGGTTAGGGGACGGGGACGGTTTAGGGTCCAGGTGAGGGTAAAACAACGGTTTAGGGGGAGCGTACGTGTGAGGGCGCGGGTTTGTGTGAGCGTACGGGTTAGGATTAGGGGACGGGTGAGGGGAAGGCTTCGGGGAAGGGTTAGGGTTAGGGTTCGGGCTAGGGTTAGGGTTAGGGGACGGGGACGGTTTAGGGTCCATGTGAGGGTACGACAACGGTTTAGGGGGAGCGTACGTGTGAGGGCACGGGTTAGTGTGAGCGCACGGGTTAGGATTAGGGGACGGGTGAGGGGAAGGCTTCGGGGAAGGGTTAGGGTTAGGGTTCGGGTTAGGGTTAGGGGACAGGGACGGTTTAGGGTCCAAGTGAGGGTATGACAACGGTTTAGGGTGAGCGTACGTTTGAGGACGCGGGTTAGTGTGAGCGTACGGGTTAGGATTAGGGGACAGGTGAGGGGAAGGCTTCGGGGAAGGGTTAGGGTTAGGGTTCGGGCTAGGGTTACGGTTAGGGGACGGGGACGGTTTAGGGTCCAGGTGAGGGTACGACAACGGTTTAGGGGAAATGTACGTGTGAGGGCGCGGGTTAGTGTAAGCGTACGGGTTAGTATTAGGGGATGGGTGAGGAGAAGGCTTCGGGGAAGTGTTAGGGCTAGGGTTCGGGCTAGGGTTAGGTTTAGGGGATGGGAACGGTTTAGGGTCCAGGTGAGGGTACGACAACGGTTTACGGGGAGCATACATGTGAGAGCGCAGGTTAGTGTGAGCGTACGGGTTAGGATTAGGGGACGGGTGAGGGGAAGGCTTCGGGGAAGGGTTAGCGTTAGGGTTCGGGCTAGGGTTAGGGTTAGGGGACGGGGACGGTTTAGGGTCCAGGTGAGGGTACGACAACGGTTTAGGGGGAGTGTACGTTTGAGGGCGCGGGTTAGTGTGAGCGTACGGGTTAGGATTAGGGGACGGGTGAGGGGAAGGCTTCAGGGAAGGGTTAGGGTTAGGGTTCGGGCTAGGTTTAGGGTTAGGGTTAGGGGACAGGGACGGTTTAGGGTCCAGGAGAGGGTACGACAATGGTTGACGGGGAGCGTACATGTGAGGGCGCAGGTTAGTGTGAGCGTACGTGTTAGGATTACGGGACGGGTGAGGGGAAGGCTTTGGGGAAGGTTTAGGGTTAGGGTTCGGGCTAGGGTTAGGGTTAGGCGACGGGGACGGTTTACGGTCCAGGTGAGGGTACAACAGAGCTTTAGGGGGAGCATACGTGTGAGGGCGCGGGTTAGTGTGAGCGTACGGGTTAGGGTAGTGGACGGGTGAGGGGAAGGATTCAGGGAAGGGTTAGGGTTAGGGTTCGGGCTAGGGTTAGGGTTAGGGGACGGGGACTATTTAGGGTCCAGGTGAGGGTATGACAACGGTTTAGCGGGAGCGTACGTGTGAGGGCGCGGGTTAGTGTGAGCGTACGGTTTACGATTAGGGGATGGGTGAGGGGAAGGCTTCGGGGAAGGGTTAGGGTTAGGGTTCGGGCTAGGGTTAGGTTTAGGGGATTGGGACGGTTTAGTGTCCAGGTGAGGGTACGACAACGGTTTAGGGGGAGCGTACGTGTGAGGGCGTGGGTTACTGTGAGCGTACGGGTTAGGATTGGGGACGGGTGAGGGGAAGGTTTCGGGGAAGGGTTAGGGTTAGGGTTCAGGATAGGGTTAGGTTTACGGGATGGGGACGGTTTAGGGTACAGGTGAGGGTACGACAACGGTTTAGAGGGAGCGTACATGTGAGGGCGCGGGTTAGTGTGAGCGTACGGGTTAGGATTACGGGACGGGTGAGGGGAAGGCTTTGGGGAAGGGTTAGGGTTAGGGTTCGGGCTAGGGTTAGGGTTAGGGGACGGGGACGGTTTAGGGTCCAGGTGAGGGTACAACAGAGCTTTAGGGGGAGCGTACGTGTGAGGGCGCGGGTTAGTGTGAGCGTATGGTTTAGGATTAGGGGACGGGTGAGGGGAAGGCTTCGGGGAAGGGTTAGGGTTAGGGTTCGGGCTAGGGCTAGGATTAGGGGACGGGGACGGTTTAGGGTCCAGGTGAGGGTACGACAACGGTTTAGAGGGAGCGAATGTGTGAGGGTGCGTGTTAGTGTGAGCGTACGGGTTAGGATTACGGGACGGGTGAGGGGAAGGCTTCGGGGAAGGGTTAGAGCTAGGGTTCGGGCTAGGGTTAGGTTTAGGGGATGGGAACGGTTTAAGGTCTAGGTGAGGGTACGACAACGGTTTAGGGGGAGCGTACATGTGAGGGCGCGGGTTAGTGTGAGCGTACGGGTTAGGATTAGGGGACGGGTGATGGGAAGGCTTTGGGGAAGAGTTAGGGTTAGGGTTCGGGCTAGGGTTAGGGTTAGGGGACGGGGACGGTTTAGGGTCCAGGTGAGGGTACGACAACGGTTTAGGGGGATCGTACGTGTGAGGGCGTGGGTTAGTTTGAGCGTACGGGTTAGGATTAGGGGATGGGTGAGGGGAAGGCTTCGAGGAAGGGTTAGGGTTAGGGTTCGGGCTAGGGTTAGGGTTAGGGGACGGGGACGGTTTAGGGTCCAGTTGAGGGTACGACAACGGTTTAGCAGGAGCGTACGTGTGAGGACGCGGGTTAGTGTGAGCGTACGGGTTAGGATTAGGGGACGGGTGAGGGGAAGGCTTGGGGAATGTTAGGGTTAGGGTTCGGGCTAAGGTTAGGGTTAGGGGACGGGGACGGTTTAGGGTCCAGGTGAGGGTACGACAAAGATTTACGGGGAGCATACGTGTGAGGGCACGAGATAGTGTGAGCGTATGGGTTAGGATTCGGTGACGGGTGAGGGGAAGGCTTCGGGGAAGGGTTAGGGTTACGGTTCGGGCTAGGGTTAGGGTTAGGGGACGGGGACGGTTTAGGGTCCAGTTCAGGGTACGACAACGGTGTAGGGGGAGCGTACGTGTGAGCGTGAGGGTTACTGTGAGCGTATGGGTTAGGATTAGGGGAAGGGTTAGGGGTAGGTTTCAGGGAAGGTTTAGGGTTCGGGCTAGGGTTAGGGTTAGGGGACAGGGACGGTTTAGGGTCCAGGTGAGGGTACGACAACGGTTTAGGGGGAACGTACGTGTGAGGGCGCGGGTTAGTGTGAGCGTACGGTTTAGGATTAGGTGACGGGTGAGGGGAAGGCTTCGGGGGAGGTTTAGGGTTAGGGTTCGGGCTAGGGTTAGGGTTAGGGGACGGGGACGGTTTAGGGTCCAGGTGAGGGTACAACAACGGTTTAGGGGGAGCGTACGTTTGAGGACGCGGGTTAGTGTGAGCGTACGGTTTAGGATTAGGGGACGGGTGAGGGGAAGGCTTCAGGGAAGGGTTAGGGTTAGGGTTCGGGCTAGGGATAGTGTTAGGGGACAGGGACGGTTTAGGGTCCAGGTGAGGGTACGACAACGGTTTAGGGGAAATGTACGTGTGAGGGCGCGGGTTAGTGTGAGCGCACGGGTTAGGATTAGGGGACGGGTGAGGGGAAGGCTTCGGGGAAGGGTTAGGGTTAGGGTTCGGGCTAGGGTTAGGTTTAGGGGATGGGAACGGTTTAGGGTCCAGGTGAGGGTACGACAACGGTTTACGGGGAGCGTACATGTGAGAGCGCAGGTTAGTGTGAGCGTACGGGTTAGGATTAGGGGACGGGTGAGGGGAAGGCTTCGGGGAAGGGTTAGGGTTAGGTTTCGGGCTAGGGTTAGGGTTAGGGGTCGGGGACGGTTTAGGGTCCAGGTGAGTGTACGATAACGGTTTAGGGGGAGTGTACGTTTGAGGGCACGGGTTAGTGTGAGCGTACGGGTTAGGATTAGGGGACGGGTGAGGGGAAGGCTTCAGGGAAGGGTTAGGGTTAGGGTTCGGGCTAGGTTTAGGGTTAGGGTTAGGGGACAGGGACTTTTAGGGTCCAGGTGAGGGTACGACAATTGTTGAGGGGGAGCGTACATGTGAGGGCGCAGGTTAGTGTGAGCGTACGGGTTAGGATTAGGGGACGGGTGAGTGGAAGGCTTTGCGGAATGGTTATGGTTAGGGTTCGGGCTAGGGTTAGGGTTAGGGGACGGGGATTGTTTAGGGTCCAGGTGAGGGTACGACAACTGTTTAGGTGGAGCGTATGTGTGAGGGTGCGGGTTAGTGTGAGCGTACGGGTTAGGATTAGGGGACTGATGAGGGCAAGGCTTCCGGGAAGTGATAGGGTTAGGGTTCGGGCTAGGGTTAGGGTTAGGGGACGGGGACGGTTTAGGGTCCAGGTGAGGGTACGACAACGGTTTAGGGGGAGCGTAAGTGTGAGGGCGTGGGTTAGTGTGAGCGTACGGGTTAGGATTGGGGACGGTTGAGGGGAAGGTTTCGGAGAAGGGTTAGAGTCAGGGTTCGGGCTAGGGTTAGGTTTACGGGATGGGGACGGTTTAGGGTACAGGTGAGGTTACGACAACGGTTTAGAGGGAGCGTACGTGTGAGGGCGCAGGTTAGTGTGAGCGTACGGGTTAGGATTACGGGACGGGTGAGGGGAAGGCTTTGGGGAAGGTTTAGGGTTAGGGTTCGGGTTAGGGTTAGGGTTAGGGGACGGGGACGGTTTAGGGTCCAGGTGAGGGTACAACAGAGCTTTAGGGGGAGCGTACGTGTGAGGGCGCGGGTTAGTGTGAGCGTATGGTTTAGGATTAGGGGACGGGTGAGGGGAAGGCTTCGGGGAAGGGTTAGGGTTAGGGTTCCGGCTAGGGCTAGGATTAGGGGACGGGGACGGTTTAGGGTCCAGGTGAGGGTACGACAACGGTTTAGAGGGAGCGAATGTGTGAGGGTGCGGGTTAGTGTGAGCGTACGGGGTAGGATTACGGGAACTGTGAGAGGAAGGCTTCAGGGAAGGGTTAGAGCTAGGGTTCAGGCTAGGGTTAGGTTTAGGGGATGGGAACGGTTTAGGGTCCAGGTGAGGGTACGACAACGGTTTAGGGGGAGCGTACATGTGAGGGTGCGTGTTAGTGTGAGCGTACGGGTTAGGATTAGGGGACGGGTGATGGGAAGGCTTTGGGGAAGATTTAGGGTTAGGGTTCGGGCTAGGGTTAGGGTTAGGGCACGGGGACGGTTTAGGGTCCAGGTGAGGGTACAACACAGCTTTAGGGGGAGCATACGTGTGAGGGCGTGGGTTAGTGTGAGCGTACGGGTTAGGGTAGTGAACGGGTGAGGGGAAGGATTCAGGGAAGGGTTAGGGTTAGGGTTCGGGCTAGGGTTAGGGTTAGGGGACGGGGACTATTTAGGGTCCAGGTGAGGGTATGACAACGGTTTAGCGGGAGCGTACGTGTGAGGGCGCGGGTTAGTGTGAGCGTACGGTTTACGATTAGGGGATGGGTGAGGGGAAGGCTTCGGGGAAGGGTTAGGGTTAGGGTTGGGGCTAGCGTTAGGTTTAGGGGATTGGGACGGTTTAGTGTCCAGGTGAGGGTACGACAACGGTTTAGGGGGAGCGTACGTGTGAGGGCGTGGGTTAGTGTGAGCGTACGGGTTAGGATTGGGGACGGGTGAGGGGAAGGTTTCGGGGAAGGGTTAGGGTTCGGGCTAGGGTTAGGTTTACGGGATGGGGACGGTTTAGGGTACAGGTGAGGGTACGACAACGGTTTAGAGGGAGCGTACGTGAGAGGGCGCGGGTTAGTGTGAGCGTACGGGTTAGGATTACGGGACGGGTGAGGGGAAGGCTTTGGGGAAGGTTTAGGGTTAGGGTTCGGGCTAGGGCTAGGGTTAGGGGACGGGGACGGTTTAGGGTCCAGGTGAGGGTACGACAACGGTTTAGGGGGATCGTACGTGTGAGGGCGTGGGTTAGTTTGAGCGTACGGTTTAGGATTAGGGGACGGGTGAGGGGAAGGTTTCGAGGAAGGGTTAGGGTTAGGGTTCGGGCTAGGGTTAGGGTTAGGGGCGGGGACGGTTTAGGGTCCAGGTGAGGGTACGACAACGGTTTAGCAGGAGCGTACGTGTGAGGACGCGGGTTAGTGTGAGCGTACGGGTTAGGATTAGGGGACGGGTGAGGGGAAGGCTTCGGGGAATGTTAGGGTTAGGGTTCGGGCTAGGGTTAGGCTTAGGGGACGGGGACGGTTTTGGGTCTAGGTGAGGGTACGACAAAGATTTACGGGGAGCATACGTGTGAGGGCACGGGTTAGTGTGAGCGTATGGGTTAGGATTCGGTGACGGGTGAGGGGAAGGCTTCGGGGAAGGGTTAGGGTTAGGATTCGGGCTAGGGTTAGGGTTAGGGGACGGGGACGGCTTAGTGTCCAGTTGTGGGTAGGACAACGGTTTAGGGGGAGCGTACGTGTGAGCGTTAGTGTGAGCGTATGGGTTAGGATTAGGGGAAGGGTTAGGGGAAGGCTTCAGGGAAGGGTTAGGGTTCGGGCTAGGGTTAGGGTTAGGGGACAGGGACGGTTTAGGGTCCAGGTGAGGGTACGACAACGGTTTAGTGGGAGCGAACGTGTGAGGGCGCGGGTTAGTGTGAGCGTACGGGTTAGGATTAGGGGACGGGTGAGGGGAAGGCTTCGGGGAAGGGTTGGGGTTAGGGTTCGGGCTAGGGTTAGGGTTAGGGGACGGGGACGGTTTAGGGTCCAGGTGAGGGTACGACAACGGTTTAGGGGGAGCGTACGTGTGAGGGCGCGGGTAAGTGTGAGCATACGGGTTAGGATTAGGGGACGGGTGAGGGGAAGGCTTCGGGGAATGGTTAGAGTTAGGGTTCGGGCTAGGGTTAGGGTTAGGGGACAGGGACGGTTTAGGGTCCATGTGAGGGTACGACAAAGATTTAGGGGGAGCGTACGTGTGAGGGCACGGGTTAGTGTGAGCGTATGGGTTAGGATTCGTGGACGGGTGAGGGGAAGGCTTCGGGGAAGGGTTAGGGTTACGGTTTGGGCTAGGGTTAGGGTTAGGGGACGGGGACGGTTTAGGGTCCAGTTGAGGGTACGACAACGGTGTAGGGGGAGCGTACGTGAGAGCGTGAGGGTTACTGTGAGCGTATGGGTTAGGATTAGGGGAAGGGTGAGGGGAAGGTTTCAGGGAAGGTTTAGGGTTCGGGCTAGGGTTAGGTTTAGGGGACAGGGACGGTTTAGGGTCCAGGTGAGGGTACGACAACGGTTTAGGTGGAGCGTACGTGTGAGGGCGTGGGTTAGTGTGAGCGTACGGGTTAGGATTAGGTGACGGGTGAGGGGAAGGCTTCGGGGGAGGGTTAGGGTTAGGGTTCGGGCTACGGTTAGGGTTAGGGGACGGGGATGGTTTAGGGTCCAGGTGAGGGTACAACAACGGTTTAGGGGGAGCGTACGTGTGAGGGCGCGGGTTAGTGTGAGCGTACGGGTTAGGATTAGGGGACGGGTGAGGGGAAGGCTTCGGGGAAGGGTTAGGGTTAGGGTTCGGGCTAGGGTTAGGGTTAGGGGACAGGGACGGTTTAGGGTCCATGTGAGGGTACGACAACGGTTTAGGGGGAGCGTACGTGTGAGGGCACGGGTTAGTGTGAGCGCACGGGTTAGGATTAGGGGACGGGTGAGGGGAAGGCTTCGGGGAAGGGTTAGGGTTAGGGTTCGGGCTAGGGTTAGGGTTAGGGGACGGGGACGGTTTAGGGTCCAAGTGAGGGTATGACAACGGTTTAGGGTGAGCGTACGTTTGAGGACGCGGGTTAGTGTGAGCGTACGGGTTAGGATTAGGGGACGGGTGAGGGGAAGGCTTCGGGGAAGGGTTAGGGTTAGGGTTCGGGCTAGGGTTAGGGTTAGGGGACAGGGACGGTTTAGGGTCCAGGTGAGGGTACGACAACGGTTTAGGAGAAATGTACGTGTGAGGGCGCGGGTTAGTGTAAGCGTACGGGTTAGTATTAGGGGATGGGTGAGGAGAAGGCTTCGGGGAAGTGTTAGGGCTAGGGTTCGGGCTAGGGTTAGGTTTAGGGGATGGGAACGGTTTAGGGTCCAGGTGAGGGTACGACAACGGTTTACGGGGAGCATACATGTGAGAGCGCAGGTTAGTGTGAGCGTACGGGTTAGGATTAGGGGACGGGTGAGGGGAAGGCTTCGGGGAATGTTAGGGTTAGGGTTCGGGCTAGGGTTAGGCTTAGGGGACGGGGACGGTTTAGGGTCTAGGTGAGTGTACGACAAAGATTTACGGGGAGCATACGTGTGAGGGCACGGGTTAGTGTGAGCGTATGGGTTAGGATTCGGTGACGGGTGAGGGGAAGGCTTCGGGGAAGGGTTAGGGTTAGGATTCGGGCTAGGGTTAGGGTTAGGGGACGGGGACGGCTTAGTGTCCAGTTGTGGGTACGACAACGGTTTAGGGGGAGCGTACGTGTGAGCGTGAGAGTTAGTGTGAGCGTATGGGTTAGGATTAGGGGAAGGGTTAGGGGAAGGCTTCAGGGAAGGGTTAGGGTTCGGGCTAGGGTTAGGGTTAGGGGACAGGGACGGTTTAGGGTCCAGGTGAGGGTACGACAACGGTTTCGGTGGAGCGTACGTGTGAGGGCGCGGGTTAGTGTGAGCGTACGGGTTAGGATTAGGTGACGGGTGAGGGGAAGGCTTCGGGGGAGGGTTAGGGTTAGGGTTCGGGCTACGGTTAGGGTTAGGGGACGGGGACGGTTTAGGGTCCAGGTGAGGGTACAACAACGGTTTAGGGGGAGCGTACGTGTGAGGGCGCGGGTTAGTGTGAGTGTACGGGTTAGGATTAGGGGACGGGTGAGGGGAAGGCTTCGGGGAAGGGTTAGGGTTAGGGTTCGGGCTAGGGTTAGGGTTAGGGGACGGGGACGGTTTAGGGTCCATGTGAGGGTACGACAACGGTTTAGGGGGAGCGTACGTGTGAGGGCACGGGTTAGTGTGAGCGCACGGGTTAGGATTAGGGGACGGGTGAGGGGAAGGCTTCGGGGAAGGGTTAGGGTTAGGGTTCGGGCTAGGGTTAGGGTTAGGGGACAGGGACGGTTTAGGGTCCAAGTGAGGGTATGACAACGGTTTAGGGTGAGCGTACGTTTGAGGACGCGGGTTAGTGTGAGCGTACGGGTTAGGATTAGGGGACGGGTGAGGGGAAGGCTTCGGGGAAGGGTTAGGGTTAGGGTTCGGGCTAGGGTTAGGGTTAGGGGACGGTGACGGTTTAGGGTCCAGGTGAGGGTACGACAACGGTTTAGGGGAAATGTACGTGTGAGGGCGCGGGTTAGTGTAAGCGTACGGGTTAGTATTAGGGGATGGGTGAGGAGAAGGCTTCGGGGAAGTGTTAGGGCTAGGGTTCGGGCTAGGGTTAGGTTTAGGGGATGGGAACGGTTTAGGGTCCAGGTGAGGGTACGACAACGGTTTACGGGGAGCATACATGTGAGAGCGCAGGTTAGTGTGAGCGTACGGGTTAGGATTAGGGGACGGGTGAGGGGAAGGCTTCGGGGAAGGGTTAGGGTTAGGGTTCGGGCTAGGGTTAGGGTTAGGGGACGGGGACGGTTTAGGGTCCAGGTGAGGGTACGACAACGGTTTAGGGGGAGTGTACGTTTGAGGGCGCGGGTTAGTGTGAGCGTACGGGTTAGGATTAGGGGACGGGTGAGGGGAAGGCTTCAGGGAAGGGTTAGTGTTAGGGTTCGGGCTAGGTTTAGCTTTAGGGTTAGGGGACAGGGACGGTTTAGGGTCCAGGTGAGGGTACGACAATGGTTGAGGGGGAGCGTACATGTGAGGGCGCAGGTTAGTGTGAGCGTACGGGTTAGGATTACGGGACGGGTGAGAGGAAGGCTTTGGGGAAGGTTTAAGGTTAGGGTTCGGGCTAGGGTTAGGGTTAGGCGACGGGGACGGTTTAGGGTCCAGGTGAGGGTACAACAGAGCTTTAGGGGGAGCATACGTGTGAGGGCGCGGGTTAGTGTGAGCGTACGGGTTAGGGTAGTGGACGGGTGAGGGGAAGGATTCAGGGAAGGGTTAGGGTTAGGGTTCGGGCTAGGGTTAGGGTTAGGGGACGGGGACTATTTAGGGTCCAGGTGAGGGTATGACAACGGTTTAGCGGGAGCGTACGTGTGAGGGCGCGGGTTAGTGTGAGCGTATGGTTTAGGATTAGGTGACGGGTGAGGGGAAGGCTTCGGGGAAGGGTTAGGGTTAGGGTTCGGGCTAGGGCTAGGATTAGGGGACGGGGACGGTTTAGGGTCCAGGTGAGGGTACGACAACTGTTTAGAGGGAGCGAATGTGTGAGGGTGCGTGTTAGTGTGAGCGTACGGGTTAGGATTACGGGACGGGTGAGGGGAACGCTTCGGGGAAGGGTTAGAGCTAGGATTCGGGCTAGGGTTAGGTTTAGGGGATGGGAACGGTTTAAGGTCCAGGTGAGGGTACGACAACGGTTTAGGGGGAGCGTACATGTGAGGGCGCGGGTTAGTGTGAGCGTACGGGTTAGGATTAGGGGACGGGTGATGGGAAGGCTTTGGGGAAGTGTTAGGGTTAGGGTTCGGGCTAGGGTTAGGGTTAGGGGACGGGGACGGTTTAGGGTCCAGGTGAGGGTACGACAACGGTTTAGGGGGATCGTACGTGTGAGGGCGTGGGTTAGTTTGAGCGTACGGGTTAGGATTAGGGGATGGGTGAGGGGAAGGCTTCGAGGAAGGGTTAGGGTTAGGGTTCGGGCTAGGGTTAGGGTTAGGGGACGGGGACGGTTTAGGGTCCAGGTGAGGGTACGACAACAGTTTAGCAGGAGCGTACGTGTGAGGACGCGGGTTAGTGTGAGCGTACGGGTTAGGATTAGGGGACGGGTGAGGGGAAGGCTTCGGGGAATGTTAGGGTTAGGGTTCGGGCTAGGGTTAGGGTTAGGGGACGGGGACGGTTTAGGGTCCAGGTGAGGGTACGACAAAGATTTACGGGGAGCATACGTGTGAGGGCACGGGTTAGTGTGAGCGTATGGGTTAGAATTCGGTGACGGGTGAGGGGAAGGCTTCGGGGAAGGGTTAGGGTTAGGATTCGGGCTAGGGTTAGGGTTAGGGGACGGGGACAGCTTAGTGTCCACTTGTGGGTACGACAACGGTTTAGGGGGAGCGTACGTGTGAGCGTGAGTGTTAGTGTGAGCGTATGGGTTAGAATTAGGGGAAGGGTTAGGGGAAGGCTTCAGGGAAGGGTTAGGGTTCGGGCTAGGGTTAGGGTTAGGGGACTGGGACGGTTTAGGGTCCAGGTGAGGGTACGAAAACGGTTTAGGGGGAGCGTACGTGTGAGGGTGCGCGTTAGTGTGAGCGTACGGGTTAGGATTAGGGGACGGGTGAGGGGAAGGCTTCGGGGAAGGGTTGGGGTTAGGGTTCGGGCTAGGGTTAGGGTTAGGGGACGGGGACGGTTTAGGGTCCAGGTGAGGGTACGACAACGGTTTAGGGGGAGCGTACGTGTGAGGGCGCGGGTTAGTGTGAGCGTACGGGTTAGGATTAGGGGACGGGTGAGGGGAAGGCTTCGGGGAATGGTTAGAGTTAGGGTTCGGGCTAGGGTTAGGGTTAGGGGACAGGGACGGTTTAGGGTCCATGTGAGGGTACGACAAAGATTTAGGGGGAGCGTACATGTGAGGGCACGGGTTAGTGTGAGCGTATGGGTTAGGATTCGTGGACGGGTGAAGGGAAGGCTTCGGGGAAGGGTTAGGGTTACGGTTCGGGCTAGGGTTAGGGTTAGGGGACGGGGACGGTTTAGGGTCCAGTTGAGGGTACGACAACGGTGTAGGGGGAGCGTACGTGTGAGCGTGAGGGTTACTGTGAGCGTATGGGTTAGGATTAGGGGAAGGGTGAGGGGTAGGTTTCAGGGAAGGTTTAGGGTTCGGGCTAGGGTTAGGGTTAGGGGACAGGGACGGTTTAGGGTCCAGGTGAGGGTACGACAACGGTTTAGGGGGAACGTACGTGTGAGGGCGCGGGTTAGTGTGAGCGTACGGGTTAGGATTAGGTGACGGGTGAGGGGAAGGCTTCGGGGGAGGGTTAGGGTTAGGGTTCGGGCTAGGGTTAGGGTTAGGGGACGGGGACGGTTTAGGGTCCAGGTGAGGGTACAACAACGGTTTAGGGGGAGCGTACGTGTGAGGGCGCGTGTTAGTGTGAGCGTACGGGTTAGGATTAGGGGACAGGTGAGGGGAAGGCTTCGGGGAAGGGTTAGGGTTAGGGTTCGGGCTAGGGTTAGGGTTAGGGGACGGGGACGGTTTAGGGTCCATGTGAGGGTACGACAACGGTTTAGGGGGAGCGTACGTGTGAGGGCGCGGGTTAGTGTGAGCGCACGGGTTAGGATTAGGGGACGGGTGAGGGGAAGGCTTCGGGGAAGTGTTAGGGTTAGGGTTCGGGCTAGGGTTAGGGTTAGGGGACGGGGACGGTTTAGGGTCCAAGTGAGGGTATGAAAACGGTTTAGGGGGAGCGTACGTTTGAGGACGCAGGTTAGTGTGAGCGTACGGTTTAGGATTAGGGGACGGGTGAGGGGAAGGCTTCAGGGAAGGGTTAGGGTTAGGGTTCGGGCTAGGGATAGGGTTAGGGGACGGGGACGGTTTAGGGTCCAGGTGAGGGTACGACAACGGTTTAGGGGAAATGTACGTGTGAGGGCGCGGGTTAGTGTGAGCGCACGGGTTAGGATTAGGGGACGGGTGAGGGGAAGGCTTCGGGGAAGGGTTAGGGTTAGGGTTCGGGCTAGGGTTAGGTTTAGGGGATGGGAACGGTTTAGGGTCCAGGTGAGGGTACGACAACGGTTTAAGGGGAGCGTACATGTGAGAGCGCAGGTTAGTGTGAGCGTACGGGTTAGGATTAGGGGACGGGTTAGGGGAAGGCTTCGGGGAAGGGTTAGGGTTAGGTTTCGGGCTAGGGTTAGGGTTAGGGGACGGGGACGGTTTAGGGTCCAGGTGAGTGTACGACAACTGTTTAGGGGGAGTGTACGTTTGAGGGCGCGGGTTAGTGTGAGCGTACGGGTTAGGATTAGGGGACGGGTGAGGGGAAGGCTTCAGGGAAGGGTTAGGGTTAGGGTTCGGGCTAGGTTTAGGGTTAGGGTTAGGGGACAGGGACGGTTTAGGGTCCAGGTGAGGGTACGACAATTGTTGAGGGGGAGCGTACATGTGAGGGCGCAGGTTAGTGTGAGCGTACGGGTTAGGATTAGGGGACAGGTGAGGGGAAGGCTTTGGGGAAGGTTTAGTGTTAGGGTTCGGGCTAGGGTAAGGGTTAGGGGACGGGGACGGTTTAGGGTCCAGGTGAGGGTAACTCTATGGTTTAGGGGGAGCGTACGTGTGAGGGTGCGGGTCAGTGTGAGTGTACGGGTTAGGATTAGGGGACGGGTGAGTGGAAGGCTTTGCGGAATGGTTATGGTTAGGGTTCGGGCTAGGGTTAGGGTTAGGGGACGGGGATTGTTTAGGGTCCAGGTGAGGGTACGACAACTGTTTAGGTGGAGCGTATGTGTGAGGGTGCGGGTTAGTGTGAGCGTACGGGTTAGGATTAGGGGACTGGTGAGGGCAAGGCTTCCGGGAAGTGATAGGGTTAGGGTTCGGGCTAGGGTTAGGGTTAGGGGACGGGGACGGTTTAGGGTCCAGGTGAGGGTACGACAACGGTTTAGGGGGAGCGTACGTGTGAGGGCATGGGTTAGTGTGAGCGTACGGGTTAGGATTGGGGACGGGTGAGGGGAAGGTTTCGGGGAAGGGTTAGGGTTAGGGTTCGGGCTAGGGTTAGGTTTACGGGATGGGGACGGTTTAGGGTACAGGTGAGGTTACGACAACGGTTTAGAGGGAGCGTACGTGTGAGGGCGCAGGTTAGTGTGAGCGTACGGGTTAGGATTACGGGACGGGTGAGGGGAAGGCTTTGGGGAAGGTTTAGGGTTACGGTTCGGGCTAGGGCTAGGATTAGGGGACGGGGACGGTTTAGGGTCCAGGTGAGGGTACGACAACGGTTTAGGGGGATCGTACGTGTGAGGGCGTGGGTTAGTTTGAGCGTACGGGTTAGGATTACGGGACGGGTGAGGGGAAGTCTTCGAGGAAGGGTTAGGGTTAGGGTTCGGGCTAGGGTTAGGGTTAGGGGACGGGGACGGTTTAGGGTCCAGGTGAGGGTACGACAACGGTTTAGCAGGAGCGTACGTGTGAGGACGCGGGTTAGTGTGAGTGTACGGGTTAGGATTAGGGGACGGGTGAGGGGAAGGCTTCGGGGAATGTTAGGGTTAGGGTTCGGGCTAGGGTTAGGGTTAGGGGACGGGGACGGTTTAGGGTCCAGGTGAGGGTACGACAAAGATTTACGGGGAGCATACGTGTGAGGGCACGGGTTAGTGTGAGCGTATGGGTTAGGATTCGGTGACGGGTGAGGGGAAGGCTTCGGGGAAGGGTTAGTGTTAGGATTCGGGCTAGGGTTAGGGTTAGGGGACGGGGACGGCTTAGTGTCCAGTTGTGGGTACGACAAAGATTTAGGGGGAGCGTACGTGTGAGGGCACGGGTTAGTGTGAGCGTATGGGTTAGGATTCGTGGACGGGTGAGGGGAAGGCTTCGGGGAAGGGTTAGGATTACGGTTCGGGCTAGGGTTAGGGTTAGGGGACGGGGACGGTTTAGGGTCCAGTTGAGGGTACGACAACGGTGTAGGGGGAGCGTAAGTGTGAGCATGAGGGTTAATGTGAGCGTATGGGTTAAGATTAGGGGAAGGGTGAGGGGAAGGTTTCAGGGAAGGTTTAGGGTTCGGGCTAGGGTTAGGGTTAGTGTACAGGGACGGTTTAGGGTCCAGGTGAGGGTACGACAACGGTTTAGGCGGAGCGTACGTGTGAGGGCGCGGGGTAGTGTGAGCGTACGGGTTAGGATTAGGTGACGGGTGAGGGGAAGGCTTCGGGGGAGGGTTAGGGTTAGGGTTCGGGCTAGGGTTAGGGTTAGGGGACGGGGACGGTTTAGGGTCCAGGTGAGGGTACGACAACGGTTTAGGGGGAGCGTACATGTAAGGGCGCGGGTTAGTGTGAGCGTACGGGTTAGGATTAGGGGACGGGTGAGGGGAAGGCTTCGGGGAAGGGTTAGGGTTAGGATTCGGGCTAGGGTTAGGGTTAGGGGACGGGGACGGTTTAGGGTCCAAGTGAGGGTACGACAACGGTTTAGGGGGCGCGTACGTGTGAGGGCGCGGGTTAGTGTGAGCGCCCGGTTAGGATTAGGGGACGGGTGAGGGGAAGGCTTCGGGGAAGTGTTAGGGTTAGGATTCGGGCTAGGTTTAGGGTTAGGGGACGGGGACGGTTTAGGGTCCAAGTGAGGGTATGACAACGGTTTAGGGGGAGCGTACGTTTGAGGACGCGGGTTAGTGTGAGCGTACGGGTTACGATTAGGGGACGGGTGAGGGGAAGGCTTCAGGGATGGGTTAGGGTTAGGGTTCGGGCTAGGGTTAGGGTTAGGGGACGGGGAGGGTTTAGGGTCCAGGTGAGGGTACCACAACGGTTTAGGGGAAATGTACGTGTGAGGGCGCGGGTTAGTGTAAGCGTACGGGTTAGTATTAGAGGATGGGTGAGGAGAAGGCTTCGGGGAAGTGTTAGGGCTAGGGTTCGGGCTAGGGTTAGGTTTAGGGGATGGGAACGGTTTAGGGTCCAGGTGAGGGTACGACAACGGTTTACGGGGAGCGTACATGTGAGAGCGCAGGTTAGTGTGAGCGTACGGGTTAGGATTAGGGGACGGGTGAGGGGAAGGCTTCGGGGAAGGGTTAGGGTTAGGGTTCGGGCTAGGGTTAGGGTTAGGGGACGGGGACGGTTTAGGGTCCAGGTGAGGGTACGACAACGGTTTAGGGGGAGTGTACGTTTGAGGACGCGGGTTAGTGTGAGCGTACGGGTTAGGATTAGGTGACGGGTGAGGGGAAGGCTTCGGGGAAGGGTTAGGGTTAGGGTTCGGGCTAGGGTTAGGGTTAGGGGACGGGGACGGTTTAGGGTCCAGGTGAGGGTACGACAACGGTTTAGGGGAAATGTACGTGTGAGGGCGCGGGTTAGTGTGAGCGCACGGGTTAGGATTAGGGGACGGGTGAGGGGAAGGCTTCGGGGAAGGGTTAGGGTTAGGGTTCGGGCTAGGGTTAGGTTTAGGGGATGGGAACGGTTTAGGGTCCAGGTGAGGGTACGACAACGGTTTACGGGGAGCGTACATGTGAGAGCGCAGGTTAGTGTGAGCGTACGGGTTAGGATTAGGGGACGGGTGAGGGGAAGGCTTCGGGGAAGGGTTAGGGTTAGGGTTCGGGCTAGGGTTAGGGTTAGGGGACGGGGACGGTTTAGGGTCCAGGTGAGGGTACGACAACGGTTTAGGGGGAGTGTACGTTTGAGGGCGCGGGTTAGTGTGAGCGTACGGGTTAGGATTAGGGGACGGGTGAGGGGAAGGCTTCAGGGAAGGGTTAGGGTTAGGGTTCGGGCTAGGTTTAGGGTTAGGGTTAGGGGACAGGGACGGTTTAGGGTCCAGGTGAGGGTACGACAATTGTTGAGGGGGAGCGTACATGTGAGGGCGCAGGTTAGTGTGAGCGTACGGGTTAGGATTAGGGGACGGTTGAGGGGAAGGCTTTGGGGAAGGTTTAGGGTTAGGGTTCGGGCTAAGGTAAGGGTTAGGGGACGGGGACGGTTTAGGGTCCAGGTGAGGGTAACTCAATGGTTTAGGGGGAGCGTACGTGTGAGGGTGCGGGTCAGTGTGAGTGTACGGGTTAGGATTAGGGGACGGGTGAGTGGAAGGCTTTGCGGAATGGTTAAGGTTAGGGTTCGGGCTAGGGTTAGGGTTAGGGGACGGGGATTGTTTAGGGTCCAGGTGAGGGTACGACAACTGTTTAGGTGGAGCGTATGTGTGAGGGTGCGGGTTAGTGTGAGCGTACGGGTTAGGATTAGGGGACTGGTGAGGGCAAGGCTTCCGGGAAGTGATAGGGTTAGGGTTCGGGCTAGGGTTAGGGTTAGGGGACGGGGACGGTTTAGGGTCCAGGTGAGGGTACGACAACGGTTTAGGGGGAGCGTACGTGTGAGGGCGTGGGTTAGTGTGAGCATACGGGTTAGGATTGGGGACGGGTGAGGGGAAGGTTTCGGGGAAGGGTTAGGGTTAGGGTTCGGGCTAGGGTTAGGTTTACGGGATGGGGACGGTTTAGGGTACAGGTGAGGTTACGACAACGGTTTAGAGGGAGCGTACGTGTGAGGGCGCAGGTTAGTGTGAGCGTACGGGTTAGGATTACGGGACGGGTGAGGGGAAGGCTTTGGGGAAGGTTTAGAGTTAGGGTTCGGGTTAGGGTTAGGGTTAGGGGACGGGGACGGTTTAGGGTCCAGGTGAGGGTACAACAGAGCTTTAGGGGGAGCGTACGTGTGAGGGCGCGGGTTAGTGTGATTGTATGGTTTAGGATTAGGGGACGGGTGAGGGGAAGGCTTCGGGGAAGGGTTAGGGTTAGGGTTCGGGCTAGGGCTAGGATTAGGGGACGGGGACGGTTTAGGGTCCAGGTGAGGGTACGACAACGGTTTAGAGGGAGCGAATGTGTGAGGGTGCGGGTTAGTGTGAGCGTACGGGGTAGGATTACGGGACGTGTGAGGGGAAGGCTTCAGGGAAGGGTTAGAGCTAGGGTTCTGGCTAGGGTTAGGTTTAGGGGATGGGAACGGTTTAGGGTCCAGGTGAGGGTACGACAACGGTTTAGGGGGAGCGTACATGTGAGGGTGCGGGTTAGTGTGAGCGTACGGGTTAGGATTAGGGGACGGGTGATGGGAAGGCTTTGGGGAAGAGTTAGGGTTAGGGTTCGGGCTAGGGTTAGGGTTAGGGTACGGGGACGGTTTAGGGTCCAGGTGAGGGTGCGACAACGGTTTAGGGGGATCGTACGTGTGAGGGCGTGGGTTAGTTTGAGCGTACGGGTTAGGATTAGGGGACAGGTGAGGGGAAGGCTTCGAGGAAGGGTTAGGGTTAGGGTTCGGGCTAGCGTTAGGGTTAGGGGACGGGGACGGTTTAGGGTCCAGGTGAGGGTACGACAACGGTTTAGCAGGAGCGTACGTGTGAGGACGCGGGTTAGTGTGAGTGTACGGGTTAGGATTAGGGGACGGGTGAGGGGAAGGCTTCGGGGAATATTAGGGTTAGGGTTCGGGCTAGGGTTAGGGTTAGGGGACGGGGACGGTTTAGGGTCCAGGTGAGGGTACGACAAAGATTTACGGGGAGCATACGTGTGAGGGCACGGGTTAGTGTGAGCGTATGGGTTAGGATTCGGTAACGGGTGAGGGGAAGGCTTCGGGGAAGGGTTAGTGTTAGGATTCGGGCTAGGGTTAGGGTTAGGGGACGGGGACGGGTTAGTGTCCAGTTGTGGGTACGACAACGGTTTAGGGGGAGCATACCTGTGAGCGTGAGGGTTAGTGTGAGCGTATGGGTTAGGATTAGGGGAAGGGTTAGGGGAAGGCTTCAGGGAAGGGTTAGGGTTCGGGCTAGGGTTAGGGTTAGGGGACAGGGACGGTTTAGGGTCCAGGTGAGTGTACGACAACGGTTTAGGGGGAGCGTACGTGTGAGGGCGCGGGTTAGTGTGAGCATACGGGTTAGGATTAGGGGATGGGTGAGGGGAAGGCTTCGGGGAAGAGTTGGGGTTAGGGTTCGGGTTAGGGTTAGGGTTAGGGGACGGGGACGGTTTAGGGTCCAGGTGAGGGTACGACAACGGTTTAGGGGGAGCGTACGTGTGAGGGCGCGGGTTAGTGTGAGCGTACGGGTTAGGATTAGGGGACGGGTGAGGGGAAGGCTTCGGGGAATGGTTAGAGTTAGGGTTCGGGCTAGGGTTAGGGTTAGGGGACAGGGACGGTTTAGGGTCCATGTGAGGGTACGACAAAGATTTAGGGGGAGCGTACGTGTGAGGGCACGGGTTAGTGTGAGCGTATGGGTTAGGATTCGGTGACGGGTGAGGGGAAGGCTTCGGGGAAGGGTTAGGGTTACGGTTCGGGCTAGGGTTAGGGTTAGGGGACGGGGACGGTTTAGGGTCCAGTTGAGGGTACGACAGCGGTGTAGGGGGAGCGTAAGTGTGAGCGTGAGGGTTACTGTGAGCGTATGGGTTAGGATTAGGGGAAGGGTGAGGGGAAGGTTTCAGGGAAGATTTAGGGTTCGGGCTAGGGTTAGGGTTAGGGGACAGGGACGGTTTAGGGTCCAGGTGAGGGTACGACAACGGTTTAGGCGGAGCGTACGTGTGAGGGCGCGGGTTAGTGTGAGCGTACGGGTTAGGATTAGGTGACGGGTGAGGGGAAGGTTTCGGTTGAGGGTTAGGGTTAGGGTTCGGGCTAGGGTTAGGGTTAGGGGACGGGGACGGTTTAGGGTCCAGGTGAGGGTACAACAACGGTTTAGGGGGAGCGTACGTGTGAGGGCGCGGGTTAGTGTGAGCGTACGGTTTAGGATTAGGGGACGGGTGAGGGGAAGGCTTCGGGGAAGGGTTAGGGTTAGGATTCGGGCTAGGGTTAGGGTTAGGGGACGGGGACGGTTTAGGGTCCAAGTGAGGGTACGACAACGGTTTAGGGGGAGCGTACGTGTGAGGGCGCGGGTTAGTGTGAGCGCACGGGTTAGGATTAGGGGACGGGTGAGGGGAAGGCTTCGGGGAAGTGTTAGGGTTAGGATTCGGGCTAAGGTTAAGGTTAGGGGACGGGGACGGTTTAGGGTCCAAGTGAGGGTATGACAACGGTTTAGGGGGAGCGTACGTTTGAGGACGCGGGTTAGTGTGAGCGTACGGGTTAGGATTAGGGGACGGGTGAGGGGAAGGCTTCGGGGAAGTGTTAGGGTTAGGGTTCGGGCTAGGGTTAGGGTTAGGGGACGGGGACGGTTTAGGGTCCAGGTGAGGGTACGACAACGGTTTAGGGGAAATGTACGTGTGAGGGCGCGGGTTAGTGTAAGCGTACGGGTTAGTATTAGGGGATGGGTGAGGAGAAGTCTTCGGGGAAGTGTTAGGGCTAGGGTTCGGGCTAGGGTTAGGTTTAGGGGATGGGAACGGTTTAGGGTCCAGGTGAGGGTACGACAACGGTTTACGGGGAGCGTACATGTGAGAGCGCAGGTTAGTGTGAGCGTACGGGTTAGGATTAGGTGACGGGTGAGGGGAAGGCTTCGGGGAAGGGTTAGGGTTAGGGTTCGGGCTAGGGTTAGGGTTAGGGGACGGGGACGGTTTAGGGTCCAGGTGAGGGTACGACAACGGTTTAGGGGGAGTGTACGTTTGAGGGCGCGGGTTAGTGTGAGCGTACGGGTTAGGATTAGGGGACGGGTGAGGGGCAGGCTTCGGGGAAGTGTTAGGTTTAGGGTTCGGGCTAGGGTTAGCGTTAGGTTTAGAGGACGGGGACAGTTTACCGTCCAGGTGAGGGTACGACAACGGTTTAGGGGGAGTGTACGTTTGAGGGTGCGGGTTAGTGTGAGCGTACGGGTTAGGATTAGGGGACGGGTGAGGGGAAGGCTTCAGGGAAGGTTTAGGGTTAGGGTTCGGGCTAGGGTTAGCGTTAGGGTTAGGGGACGGGGACGGTTTAGGGTCCAGGTGAGGGTACGACAACGGTTTAGGGGGAGCGTACGTGTGAGGGCGCGGGTTAGTGTGAGCGTACGGGTTAGGATTAGGGGACGGGTGAGGGGAAGGCTTCGGGGAAGGGTTAGGGTTAGGGTTCGGGCTAGGGTTAGGGTTAGGGGTCGGGAACGGTTTAGGGTCCAGGTGAGGGTACGACAATGATTTAGGGGGAGCGTACGTTTCAGGGCGCGCGTTAGTGTGAGCGTACGGGTTAGGATTAGTGTACGGGTGAGGGGAAGGCTTCGGGGAAGGGTTAGGGTTAGGGTTCGGGCTAGGGTTAGGGTTAGGGGACGGGGACGGTTTAGGGTCCAAGTGAGGGTACGACAACGGTTTAGGGGTAGCGTACGTGTGAGGACGCGGGTTAGTGTGAGCGTACGGGTTAGGATTAGGGGACGGGTGAGGGGAAGGCTTCGGGGAAGTGTTAGGGTTAGGGTTCGGGCTAGGGTTAGGGTTAGGGCACGGGGACGGTTTAGGGTCCAGGTGAGGGTACAACAACGGTTTAGGGGAAATGTACGTGTGAGGGCACGGGTTAGTGTGAGCGTACGGTTTAGTATTAGGAGATGGGTGAGGAGAAGGCTTCGGGGAAGTGTTAGGGTTAGGGTTCGGGCTACGGTTAGGTTTAGGGGATGGGAACGGTTTAGGGTCCAGGTGAGGGTACGACAACGGTTTAGGGGGAGCGTACATGTGAGAGCGCGGGTTAGTGTGAGCGTACGGGTTAGGATTAGGGGACGGGTGAGGGGAAGGCTTCGGGGAAGGGTTAGGGTTAGGTTTTGGGCTAGGGTTAGGGTTAGGGGACGGGGACGGCTTAGTGTCCAGTTGTGGGTACGACAAAGATTTAGGGGGAGCGTACGTGTGAGGGCACGGGTTAGTGTGAGCGTATGGGTTAGGATTCGTGGACGGGTGAGGGGAAGGCTTCGGGGAAGGGTTAGGATTACGGTTCGGGCTAGGGTTAGGGTTAGGGGACGGGGACGGTTTAGGGTCCAGTTGAGGGTACGACAACGGTGTAGGGGGAGCGTAAGTGTGAGCATGAGGGTTAATGTGAGCGTATGGGTTAAGATTAGGGGAAGGGTGAGGGGAAGGTTTCAGGGAAGGTTTAGGGTTCGGGCTAGGGTTAGGGTTAGTGTACAGGGACGGTTTAGGGTCCAGGTGAGGGTACGACAACGGTTTAGGCGGAGCGTACGTGTGAGGGCGCGGGGTAGTGTGAGCGTACGGGTTAGGATTAGGTGACGGGTGAGGGGAAGGCTTCGGGGGAGGGTTAGGGTTAGGGTTCGGGCTAGGGTTAGGGTTAGGGGACGGGGACGGTTTAGGGTCCAGGTGAGGGTACGACAACGGTTTAGGGGGAGCGTACATGTGAGGGCGCGGGTTAGTGTGAGCGTACGGGTTAGGATTAGGGGACGGGTGAGGGGAAGGCTTCGGGGAAGGGTTAGGGTTAGGATTCGGGCTAGGGTTAGGGTTAGGGGACGGGGACGGTTTAGGGTCCAAGTGAGGGTACGACAACGGTTTAGGGGGCGCGTACGTGTGAGGGCGCGGGTTAGTGTGAGCGCCCGGTTAGGATTAGGGGACGGGTGAGGGGAAGGCTTCGGGGAAGTGTTAGGGTTAGGATTCGGGCTAGGTTTAGGGTTAGGGGACGGGGACGGTTTAGGGTCCAAGTGAGGGTATGACAACGGTTTAGGGGGAGCGTACGTTTGAGGACGCGGGTTAGTGTGAGCGTACGGGTTACGATTAGGGGACGGGTGAGGGGAAGGCTTCAGGGAAGGGTTAGGGTTAGGGTTCGGGCTAGGGTTAGGGTTAGGGGACGGGGAGGGTTTAGGGTCCAGGTGAGGGTACCACAACGGTTTAGGGGAAATGTACGTGTGAGGGCGCGGGTTAGTGTAAGCGTACGGGTTAGTATTAGAGGATGGGTGAGGAGAAGGCTTCGGGGAAGTGTTAGGGCTAGGGTTCGGGCTAGGGTTAGGTTTAGGGGATGGGAACGGTTTAGGGTCCAGGTGAGGGTACGACAACGGTTTACGGGGAGCGTACATGTGAGAGCGCAGGTTAGTGTGAGCGTACGGGTTAGGATTAGGGGACGGGTGAGGGGAAGGCTTCGGGGAAGGGTTAGGGTTAGGGTTCGGGCTAGGGTTAGGGTTAGGGGACGGGGACGGTTTAGGGTCCAGGTGAGGGTACGACAACGGTTTAGGGGGAGTGTACGTTTGAGGACGCGGGTTAGTGTGAGCGTACGGGTTAGGATTAGGTGACGGGTGAGGGGAAGGCTTCGGGGAAGGGTTAGGGTTAGGGTTCGGGCTAGGGTTAGGGTTAGGGGACGGGGACGGTTTAGGGTCCAGGTGAGGGTACGACAACGGTTTAGGGGAAATGTACGTGTGAGGGCGCGGGTTAGTGTGAGCGCACGGGTTAGGATTAGGGGACGGGTGAGGGGAAGGCTTCGGGGAAGGGTTAGGGTTAGGGTTCGGGCTAGGGTTAGGTTTAGGGGATGGGAACGGTTTAGGGTCCAGGTGAGGGTACGACAACGGTTTACGGGGAGCGTACATGTGAGAGCGCAGGTTAGTGTGAGCGTACGGGTTAGGATTAGGGGACGGGTGAGGGGAAGGCTTCGGGGAAGGGTTAGGGTTAGGGTTCGGGCTAGGGTTAGGGTTAGGGGACGGGGACGGTTTAGGGTCCAGGTGAGGGTACGACAACGGTTTAGGGGGAGTGTACGTTTGAGGGCGCGGGTTAGTGTGAGCGTACGGGTTAGGATTAGGGGACGGGTGAGGGGAAGGCTTCAGGGAAGGGTTAGGGTTAGGGTTCGGGCTAGGTTTAGGGTTAGGGTTAGGGGACAGGGACGGTTTAGGGTCCAGGTGAGGGTACGACAATTGTTGAGGGGGAGCGTACATGTGAGGGCGCAGGTTAGTGTGAGCGTACGGGTTAGGATTAGGGGACGGTTGAGGGGAAGGCTTTGGGGAAGGTTTAGGGTTAGGGTTCGGGCTAAGGTAAGGGTTAGGGGACGGGGACGGTTTAGGGTCCAGGTGAGGGTAACTCAATGGTTTAGGGGGAGCGTACGTGTGAGGGTGCGGGTCAGTGTGAGTGTACGGGTTAGGATTAGGGGACGGGTGAGTGGAAGGCTTTGCGGAATGGTTAAGGTTAGGGTTCGGGCTAGGGTTAGGGTTAGGGGACGGGGATTGTTTAGGGTCCAGGTGAGGGTACGACAACTGTTTAGGTGGAGCGTATGTGTGAGGGTGCGGGTTAGTGTGAGCGTACGGGTTAGGATTAGGGGACTGGTGAGGGCAAGGCTTCCGGGAAGTGATAGGGTTAGGGTTCGGGCTAGGGTTAGGGTTAGGGGACGGGGACGGTTTAGGGTCCAGGTGAGGGTACGACAACGGTTTAGGGGGAGCGTACGTGTGAGGGCGTGGGTTAGTGTGAGCGTACGGGTTAGGATTGGGGACGGGTGAGGGGAAGGTTTCGGGGAAGGGTTAGGGTTAGGGTTCGGGCTAGGGTTAGGTTTACGGGATGGGGACGGTTTAGGGTACAGGTGAGGTTACGACAACGGTTTAGAGGGAGCGTACGTGTGAGGGCGCAGGTTAGTGTGAGCGTACGGGTTAGGATTACGGGACGGGTGAGGGGAAGGCTTTGGGGAAGGTTTAGAGTTAGGGTTCGGGTTAGGGTTAGGGTTAGGGGACGGGGACGGTTTAGGGTCCAGGTGAGGGTACAACAGAGCTTTAGGGGGAGCGTACGTGTGAGGGCGCGGGTTAGTGTGATTGTATGGTTTAGGATTAGGGGACGGGTGAGGGGAAGGCTTCGGGGAAGGGTTAGGGTTAGGGTTCGGGCTAGGGCTAGGATTAGGGGACGGGGACGGTTTAGGGTCCAGGTGAGGGTACGACAACGGTTTAGAGGGAGCGAATGTGTGAGGGTGCGGGTTAGTGTGAGCGTACGGGGTAGGATTACGGGACGTGTGAGGGGAAGGCTTCAGGGAAGGGTTAGAGCTAGGGTTCTGGCTAGGGTTAGGTTTAGGGGATGGGAACGGTTTAGGGTCCAGGTGAGGGTACGACAACGGTTTAGGGGGAGCGTACATGTGAGGGTGCGGGTTAGTGTGAGCGTACGGGTTAGGATTAGGGGACGGGTGATGGGAAGGCTTTGGGGAAGAGTTAGGGTTAGGGTTCGGGCTAGGGTTAGGGTTAGGGTACGGGGACGGTTTAGGGTCCAGGTGAGGGTGCGACAACGGTTTAGGGGGATCGTACGTGTGAGGGCGTGGGTTAGTTTGAGCGTACGGGTTAGGATTAGGGGACAGGTGAGGGGAAGGCTTCGAGGAAGGGTTAGGGTTAGGGTTCGGGCTAGCGTTAGGGTTAGGGGACGGGGACGGTTTAGGGTCCAGGTGAGGGTACGACAACGGTTTAGCAGGAGCGTACGTGTGAGGACGCGGGTTAGTGTGAGTGTACGGGTTAGGATTAGGGGACGGGTGAGGGGAAGGCTTCGGGGAATATTAGGGTTAGGGTTCGGGCTAGGGTTAGGGTTAGGGGACGGGGACGGTTTAGGGTCCAGGTGAGGGTACGACAAAGATTTACGGGGAGCATACGTGTGAGGGCACGGGTTAGTGTGAGCGTATGGGTTAGGATTCGGTAACGGGTGAGGGGAAGGCTTCGGGGAAGGGTTAGTGTTAGGATTCGGGCTAGGGTTAGGGTTAGGGGACGGGGACGGGTTAGTGTCCAGTTGTGGGTACGACAACGGTTTAGGGGGAGCATACCTGTGAGCGTGAGGGTTAGTGTGAGCGTATGGGTTAGGATTAGGGGAAGGGTTAGGGGAAGGCTTCAGGGAAGGGTTAGGGTTCGGGCTAGGGTTAGGGTTAGGGGACAGGGACGGTTTAGGGTCCAGGTGAGTGTACGACAACGGTTTAGGGGGAGCGTACGTGTGAGGGCGCGGGTTAGTGTGAGCATACGGGTTAGGATTAGGGGATGGGTGAGGGGAAGGCTTCGGGGAAGAGTTGGGGTTAGGGTTCGGGTTAGGGTTAGGGTTAGGGGACGGGGACGGTTTAGGGTCCAGGTGAGGGTACGACAACGGTTTAGGGGGAGCGTACGTGTGAGGGCGCGGGTTAGTGTGAGCGTACGGGTTAGGATTAGGGGACGGGTGAGGGGAAGGCTTCGGGGAATGGTTAGAGTTAGGGTTCGGGCTAGGGTTAGGGTTAGGGGACAGGGACGGTTTAGGGTCCATGTGAGGGTACGACAAAGATTTAGGGGGAGCGTACGTGTGAGGGCACGGGTTAGTGTGAGCGTATGGGTTAGGATTCGGTGACGGGTGAGGGGAAGGCTTCGGGGAAGGGTTAGGGTTACGGTTCGGGCTAGGGTTAGGGTTAGGGGACGGGGACGGTTTAGGGTCCAGTTGAGGGTACGACAGCGGTGTAGGGGGAGCGTAAGTGTGAGCGTGAGGGTTACTGTGAGCGTATGGGTTAGGATTAGGGGAAGGGTGAGGGGAAGGTTTCAGGGAAGATTTAGGGTTCGGGCTAGGGTTAGGGTTAGGGGACAGGGACGGTTTAGGGTCCAGGTGAGGGTACGACAACGGTTTAGGCGGAGCGTACGTGTGAGGGCGCGGGTTAGTGTGAGCGTACGGGTTAGGATTAGGTGACGGGTGAGGGGAAGGTTTCGGTTGAGGGTTAGGGTTAGGGTTCGGGCTAGGGTTAGGGTTAGGGGACGGGGACGGTTTAGGGTCCAGGTGAGGGTACAACAACGGTTTAGGGGGAGCGTACGTGTGAGGGCGCGGGTTAGTGTGAGCGTACGGTTTAGGATTAGGGGACGGGTGAGGGGAAGGCTTCGGGGAAGGGTTAGGGTTAGGATTCGGGCTAGGGTTAGGGTTAGGGGACGGGGACGGTTTAGGGTCCAAGTGAGGGTACGACAACGGTTTAGGGGGAGCGTACGTGTGAGGGCGCGGGTTAGTGTGAGCGCACGGGTTAGGATTAGGGGACGGGTGAGGGGAAGGCTTCGGGGAAGTGTTAGGGTTAGGATTCGGGCTAAGGTTAAGGTTAGGGGACGGGGACGGTTTAGGGTCCAAGTGAGGGTATGACAACGGTTTAGGGGGAGCGTACGTTTGAGGACGCGGGTTAGTGTGAGCGTACGGGTTAGGATTAGGGGACGGGTGAGGGGAAGGCTTCGGGGAAGTGTTAGGGTTAGGGTTCGGGCTAGGGTTAGGGTTAGGGGACGGGGACGGTTTAGGGTCCAGGTGAGGGTACGACAACGGTTTAGGGGAAATGTACGTGTGAGGGCGCGGGTTAGTGTAAGCGTACGGGTTAGTATTAGGGGATGGGTGAGGAGAAGTCTTCGGGGAAGTGTTAGGGCTAGGGTTCGGGCTAGGGTTAGGTTTAGGGGATGGGAACGGTTTAGGGTCCAGGTGAGGGTACGACAACGGTTTACGGGGAGCGTACATGTGAGAGCGCAGGTTAGTGTGAGCGTACGGGTTAGGATTAGGTGACGGGTGAGGGGAAGGCTTCGGGGAAGGGTTAGGGTTAGGGTTCGGGCTAGGGTTAGGGTTAGGGGACGGGGACGGTTTAGGGTCCAGGTGAGGGTACGACAACGGTTTAGGGGGAGTGTACGTTTGAGGGCGCGGGTTAGTGTGAGCGTACGGGTTAGGATTAGGGGACGGGTGAGGGGCAGGCTTCGGGGAAGTGTTAGGTTTAGGGTTCGGGCTAGGGTTAGCGTTAGGTTTAGAGGACGGGGACAGTTTACCGTCCAGGTGAGGGTACGACAACGGTTTAGGGGGAGTGTACGTTTGAGGGTGCGGGTTAGTGTGAGCGTACGGGTTAGGATTAGGGGACGGGTGAGGGGAAGGCTTCAGGGAAGGTTTAGGGTTAGGGTTCGGGCTAGGGTTAGCGTTAGGGTTAGGGGACGGGGACGGTTTAGGGTCCAGGTGAGGGTACGACAACGGTTTAGGGGGAGCGTACGTGTGAGGGCGCGGGTTAGTGTGAGCGTACGGGTTAGGATTAGGGGACGGGTGAGGGGAAGGCTTCGGGGAAGGGTTAGGGTTAGGGTTCGGGCTAGGGTTAGGGTTAGGGGTCGGGAACGGTTTAGGGTCCAGGTGAGGGTACGACAATGATTTAGGGGGAGCGTACGTTTCAGGGCGCGCGTTAGTGTGAGCGTACGGGTTAGGATTAGTGTACGGGTGAGGGGAAGGCTTCGGGGAAGGGTTAGGGTTAGGGTTCGGGCTAGGGTTAGGGTTAGGGGAAGGGGACGGTTTAGGGTCCAAGTGAGGGTACGACAACGGTTTAGGGGTAGCGTACGTGTGAGGACGCGGGTTAGTGTGAGCGTACGGGTTAGGATTAGGGGACGGGTGAGGGGAAGGCTTCGGGGAAGTGTTAGGGTTAGGGTTCGGGCTAGGGTTAGGGTTAGGGCACGGGGACGGTTTAGGGTCCAGGTGAGGGTACAACAACGGTTTAGGGGAAATGTACGTGTGAGGGCACGGGTTAGTGTGAGCGTACGGTTTAGTATTAGGAGATGGGTGAGGAGAAGGCTTCGGGGAAGTGTTAGGGTTAGGGTTCGGGCTACGGTTAGGTTTAGGGGATGGGAACGGTTTAGGGTCCAGGTGAGGGTACGACAACGGTTTAGGGGGAGCGTACATGTGAGAGCGCGGGTTAGTGTGAGCGTACGGGTTAGGATTAGGGGACGGGTGAGGGGAAGGCTTCGGGGAAGGGTTAGGGTTAGGTTTTGGGCTAGGGTTAGGGTTAGGGGAAGGGGACGGTTTAGGGTCCAGGTGAGGGTACGACAACGGTTTAGGGGGACTGTACGTTTGACGGCGCGGGTTAGTGTGAGCGTACGGGTTAGGATTAGGGGACGGGTGAGGGGAAGGCTTCAGGGAAGGGTTAGGGTTAGGGTTCGGGCTAGGTTTAGGGTTAGGGTTAGGGGACGGGGACGGTTTAGGGTCCAGGTGAGGGTACAACAGAGCTTTAGGGGGAGCATACGTGTGAGGGCGCGGGTTAGTGTGAGCGTACGGGTTAGGGTAGTGGACGGGTGAGGGGAAGGATTCAGGGAAGGGTTAGGGTTAGGGTTCGGGCTAGGGTTAGGGTTAGGGAATGGGGACTATTTAGGGTCCAGGTGAGGGTATGACAACGGTTTAGTGGGAGCGTACGTGTGAGGGCGCGGGTTAGTGTGAGCGTACGGTTTACGATTAGGGGATGGGTGAGGGGAAGGCTTCGGGGAAGGGTTAGGGTTAGGGTTCGGGCTAGGGTTAGGTTTAGGGGATTGGGACGGTTTAGTGTCCAGGTGAGGGTACGACAACGGTTTAGGGGGAGCGTACGTGTGAGGGCGTGGGTTAGTGTGAGCGTACGGATTAGGATTGGGGACGGGTGAGGGGAAGGTTTCGGGGAAGGGTTAGGGTTAGGGTTCGGGCTAGGGTTAGGGTTAGGGGACGGGGACGGTTTAGGGTCCAGGTGAGGGTACGACAACGGTTTAGGGGGAGCGTAAGTGTGAGGGCGCGGGTTAGTGTGAGCATACGGGTTAGGATTACGGGATGGGTGAGGGGAAGGTTTGGGGAAGGTTTAGGGTTAGGGTTCGGGCTAGGGTTAGGGTTAGGGGACGGGGACGGTTTAGGGTCCAGGTGAGGGTACAACAGAGCTTTAGGGGGAGCGTACGTGTGAGGGCGCGGGTTAGTGTGAGCGTACGGGTTAGTATTAGGGGATGGGTGAGGAGAAGGCTTCGGGGAAGGGATAGAGCTAGGGTTCGGGCTAGGGTTAGGTTTAGGGGATGGGAACGGTTTAGGGTCCAGGTGAGGGTACGACAACGGTTTAGGGGGAGCGTACATGTGAGGGCGTGGTTTAGTGTGAGCGTACGGGTTAGGATTAGGGGACGGGTGAGGGGAAGGCTTCGGGGAACGGTTAGGGTTATGGTTCGGGCTAGGGTTACGGTTAGGGGACGGGGACGGTTTAGGGTCCAGGTGAGGGTACGACAACGGTTTAGGGGGAGCGTACGTTTGAGGGCGCGAGTTAGTGTGAGCGTACGGGTTAGGATTAGGGGACGGGTGAGGGGAAGGCTTCGGGGAAGGGTTAGGGATAGGGTTCTGGTTAGGGTTCAGGTTAGGGGACGGGGACGGTTTAGGGTCCAGGTGAGGGTACGACAACGGCTTAGGGGGAGCGTACCTGTGAGTGCGTGGGTTAGTGTGAGCATACGGGTAAGGATTAGGGGGCAGGTGAGGGGAAGGCTTCGGGGAAGTTTTAGGGTTAGGGTTCGGGCTAGGGTTAGGGTGAGGGGACGGGGACGGTTTAGGGTCCAGGTGAGGGTACGACAATGCTTTAGGGGGAGCGTACGTGTGATGGCGCGGGTTAGTGTGAGCGTAAGGGTTAGGATTAGGGGACCAGTGAGGGGAAGGCTTCGGGAAAGGGTTCGGGTTAGGGTTCGGGCTAGGGTTAGGCTTAGGGGACGGCGACAGTTTTGGGTCCAAGTGAGGGTACGACAACGGTTTAGGGGGAGCGTACGTGTGAGGGCGCGGGTTAATGTGAGCGTACGGGTTAGGATTAGGGGATGGGTGAGGGGAAGGCTTCGGGGAAGTTTTAGGGTTAGGGTTCGGGCTAGGGTTAGGTTTAGGGGATGGGGACGGTTTAGGGTCCAGGTGAGGGTACGGCAACGGTTTAGGGGGAGCGTACGTGTGAGGGCGCGGGTTAGTGTGAGCGTACGGGTTAGGATAAGGGTACGGGTGAGGGGAAGGCTTCGGGGAAGTGTTAGGGTTAGGGTTCGGGCTAGGGTTAGGCTTAGGGGACGGGGACGGTTTAGGGTCCAGGTGAGGGTACGACAACGCTTTAGGGGTAGTGTACGTGTGATGGCGCGGGTTAGTGTGAGCGTACGGGTTAGGATTAGAGGACGGTTGAGGGGAAGATTTTGGGGAAGTGTTAGGGTTAGGGTTCGGGCTAGGGTTAGGGTTAGGGGATGGGGACGGTTTAGGGTCCAGGTGAGGGTACGACAACGGTTTATGGGGAGCGTACGTGTGAGGGCGCGGGTTAGTGTGAGCCTACGGGTTAGCATTAGGGGACGGGTGAGGGGAAGGCTTCGGGGAAGGGTTAGGGTTAGGGTTCGGGCTAGGGTTAGGGTTAGGGGACGGGGACGGTTTAGGGTCCAGGTGAGGGTACGACAACGGTTTAGGGGGAGCGGACGTGTGAGGGTGCGGGTTAGTGTGAGCGTATGGGTTAGGATTAGGGGACGGGTGAGAGGAAGGCTTCGGGGAAGGTTTAGGGTTAGGTTTCGGGCTAGGGTTAGGGTTAGGGGACGGGGACGGTTTAGGGTCCAGGTGAGGGTACGACAAAGGTTGAGGGGGAGCGTACATGTGAGGGCGCGGGTTAGTGTGAGCGTATGGGTTACGATTAGGGGACGGGTGAGGGGAAGGCTTCGGGGAAGGGTTAGGGTTAGGGTTCGGGCTATGGTTAGGGTTAGGGGACGGGGACGGTTTAGGGTCCAGGTGAGGGTACGACAACGCTTTAGGGGGATGGTACCTGTGATGGCGCGTGTTAGTGTGAGCGTACGGGTTACGATTACGGGACAGGTGAGGGGAAGGCTTCGGGGAAGTGTTAGGGTTAGGGTTCGGGCTAGGATTAGAGTTAGTGGACGGGGACGGTTTAGGGTCCAGGAGACGGTACGACAACAGTTTAGGGCGAGCGTACGTGTGAGGGCGTGGTTTAGTGTGAGCGTACGGGTTAGGATTAGGGGACAGGTGAGGGGAAGATTTCAGGGAAGGGTTAGGGTTAGGGTTCGGGTTAGGGTTAGGGTTAGGGAACGGGGATGGTTTAGGGTCCAGGTTCGGTTACGACAATGGTTTATGGGGAGCGTACGTGTGAGGACGCGGGTTAGTGTGAGCGTACGGGTTAGGATTATGGGACCGGTGAGGGGAAGGCTTCGGGGAAGGGTTAGGTTTAGGGTTCGGGCTAGGGTTAGGGTTAGGGGACGGGGACGGTTTAGGGTCCAGGTGAGGGTACGACAACGGTTTACGGGGAGCGTACGTGTGAGGGCGTGGGTTAGTGTGAGCGTACGGGTTAGGATTAGGGGACGGGTGAGGGGAAGGCTTCGGGGAATGGTTAGAGTTAGGGTTCGGGCTAGGGTTAGGGTTAGGGGACAGGGACGGTTTAGGGTCCATGTGAGGGTACGACAAAGATTTAGGGGGAGCGTACGTGTGAGGGCACGGGTTAGTGTGAGCGTATGGGTTAGGATTCGTGGACGGGTGAGGGGAAGGCTTCGGGGAAGGGTTAGGGTTACGGTTCGGGCTAGGGTTAGGGTTAGGGGACGGGGACGGTTTAGGGTCCATTTGAGGGTACGACAACGGTGTAGGGGGAGCGTACGTGTGAGCGTGAGGGTTACTGTGAGCGTATGGGTTAGGATTAGGGGAAGGGTGAGGGGAAGGTTTCAGGGAAGGTTTAGGGTTCGGACTAGGGTTAGGGTTAGGGGACAGGGACGGTTTAGGGTCCAGGTGAGGGTACGACAACGGTTTAGGTGGAGCGTACGTGTGAGGACGCGGGTTAGTGTGAGCGTACGGGTTAGGATTAGGTGACGGGTGAGGGGAAGGCTTCGGGGGAGGGTTAGGGTTAGGGTTCGGGCTAGGGTTAGGGTTAGGGGACGGGGACGGTTTAGGGTCCAGGTGAGGGTACAACAACGGTTTAGGGGGAGCGTACGTGTGAGGGCGCGGGTTAGTGTGAGCGTACGGGTTAGGATTAGGGGACGGGTGAGGGGAAGGCTTCGGGGAAGGGTTAGGGTTAGGGTTCGGGCTAGGGTTAGGGTTAGGGGACGGGGACGGTTTAGGGTCCATGTGAGGGTACGACAACGGTTTAGGGGGAGCGTAAGTGTGAGGGCGCGGGTTAGTTTGAGCGCACGGGTTAGGATTAGGGGACGGGTGAGGGGAAGGCTTCGGGGAAGTGTTAGGGTTAGGGTTCGGTCTAGGGTTAGGGTTAGGGGACGGGGACGGTTTAGGGTCCAAGTGGGGGTATGACAACGGTTTAGGGGGAGCGTACGTTTGAGGACGCGGGTTAGTGTGAGCGTACGGGTTAGGATTAGGGGACGGGTGAGGGGAAGGCTTCGGGGAAGGGTTAGGGTTAGGGTTCGGGCTAAGGTTAGGGTTAGGGGACGGGGACGGTTTAGGGTCCAGGTGAGGGTACAACAACGGTTTAGGGGAAATGTACGTGTGAGGGCGCGGGTTAGTGTAAGCGTACGGGTTAGTATTAGGGGATGGGTGAGGAGAAGGCTTTGGGGAAGTGTTAGGGCTAGGGTTCGGGCTAGGGTTAGGTTTAGGGGATGGGAACGGTTTAGGGTCCAGGTGACGGTACGACAACGGTTTACGGGTAGCGTACATGTGAGAGCGCAGGTTATTGTGAGCGTACGGGTTAGGATTAGGGGACGGGTTAGGGGAAGGCTTCGGGGAAGGGTTAGGGTTAGGGTTCGGGCTAGGGTTAGGGTTAGGGGACGGGGACGGTTGAGGGTCCAGGTGAGGGTACGACAACGGTTTAGGGGGAGTGTACGTTTGAGAGCGCGGGTTAGTGTGAGCGTACGGGTTAGGATTAGGGGACGGGTGAGGGGAAGGCTTCAGGGAAGGGTTAGGGTTAGGGTTCGGGCTAGGTTTAGGGTTAGGGTTAGGGGACAGGGACGGTTTAGGGTCCAGGTGAGGGTACGACAATGGTTGAGGGGGAGCGTACATGTGAGGGCGCAGGTTAGTGTGAGCGTACGGGTTAGGATTACGGGACGGTTGAGGGGAAGGCTTTGGGGAAGGTTTAGGGTTAGGGTTCAGGCTAGGGTTAGGGTTAGGCGACAGGGACGGTTTAGGGTCCAGGTGAGGGTACAACAGAGCTTTAGGGGGAGCATACGTGTGAGGGCGCGGGTTAGTGTGAGCGTACGGGTTAGGGTAGTGGACGGGTGAGGGGAAGGATTCAGGGAAGGGTTAGGGTTAGGGTTCGGGCTAGGGTTAGGGTTAGGGGACGGGGACTCTTTAGGGTCCACGTGAGGGTATGACAACGGTTTAGCGGGAGCGTACGTGTGAGGGCGTGGGTTAGTGTGAGCGTACGGGTTAGGATTGGGGACGGGTGAGGGGAAGGCTTTGGGGAAGGTTTAGCGTTAGGGTTCGGGCTAGGGTTAGGGTTAGGGGACGGGGACGGTTTAGGGTCCAGGTGAGGGTACGACAACGGTTTAGGGGGATCGTGCGTGTGAGGGCGTGGGTTAGTTTGAGCGTACGGTTTAGGATTAGGGGACGGGTGAGGGGAAGGCTTCGAGGAAGGGTTAGGGTTAGGGTTCGGGCTAGGTTTAGGGTTAGGGGCGGGGACGGTTTAGGGTCCAGGTGAGGGTACGACAACGGTTTAGCAGGAGCGTACGTGTGAGGACGCGGGTTAGTGTGAGCGTAGGTGTTAGGATTAGGGGACGGGTGAGGGGAAGGCTTCGGGGAATGTTAGGGTTAGGGTTCGGGCTAGGGTTAGGCTTAGGGGACGGGGACGGTTTAGGGTCCAGGTGAGGGTACGACAAAGATTTACGGGGAGCATACGTGTGAGGGCACGGGTTAGTGTGAGCGTATGGGTTAGGATTCGGTGACGGGTGAGGGGAAGGCTTCGGGGAAGGGTTAGGGTTAGGATTCGGGCTAGGGTTAGGGTTAGGGGACGGGGACGGCTTAGTGTCCAGTTGTGGGTACCACAACGGTTTAGGGGGATCGTACGTGTGAGCGTGAGAGTTAGTGTGAGCGTATGGGTTAGGATTAGGGGAAGGGTTAGGGGAAGGCTTCAGGGAAGGGTTAGGGTTCGGGCTAGGGTTAGGGTTAGGGGACAGGGACGGTTTAGGGTCCAGGTGAGGGTACGACAACGGTTTAGGGGGAGCGTACGTGTGAGGGCGCGGGTTAGTGTGAGCGTACGGGTTAGGATTAGGGGACGGGTGAGGGGCAGGCTTCGGGGAAGGTTTGGGGTTAGGGTTCGGGCTAGGGTTAGGGTTAGGGGACAGGGACGGTTTAGGGCCCAGGTGAGGGTACGACAATGGTTGAGGGGGAGCGTACATGTGAGGGCGCAGGTTAGTGTGAGCGTACGGGTTAGGATTACGGGACGGTTGAGGGGAAGGCTTTGGGGAAGGTTTAGGGTTAGGGTTCGGGCTAGGGTTAGGGTTAGGCGACGGGGACGGTTTAGGGTCCAGTTGAGGGTACAACAGAGCTTTAGGGGGAGCATACGTGTGAGGGCGCGGGTTAGTGTGAGCGTACGGGTTAGGGTAGTGGACGGGTGAGGGGAAGGATTCAGGGAAGGGTTAGGGTTAGGGTTCGGGCTAGGGTTAGGGTTAGGGGCCGGGGACTATTTAGGGTCCAGGTGAGGGTATGACAACGGTTTAGCGGGAGCGTACGTGTGAGGGCGTGGGTTAGTGTGAGCGTACGGGTTAGGATTGGGGACGGGTGAGGGGAAGGTTTCGGGGAAGGGTTAGGGTTAGGGTTCGGGCTAGTGTTAGGTTTACGGGATGGGGACGGTTTAGGGTACAGGTGAGGGTACGACAACGGTTTAGAGGGAGCGTACGTGTGAGGGCGCGGGTTAGTGTGAGCGTACGGGTTAGGATTACGGGACGGGTGAGGGGAAGGCTTTGGGGAAGGTTTAGGGTTAGGGTTCGGGCTAGTGTTAGGGTTAGGGGACGGGGACGGTTTAGGGTCCAGGTGAGGGTACGACAACGGTTTAGGGGGATCGTACCTGTGAGGGCGTGGGATAGTTTGAGCGTACGGTTTAGGATTAGGGGACGGGTGAGGGGAAGGCTTCGAGGAAGGGTTAGGGTTAGGGTTCGGGCTAGGGTTAGGGTTCGGGGCGGGGACGGTTTAGGGTCCAGGTGAGGGTACGACAACGGTTTAGCAGGAGCGTACGTGTGAGGACGCGGGTTAGTGTGAGCGTACGGGTTAGGATTAGGGGACGGGTGAGGGGAAGGCTTCGGGGAATGTTAGGGTTAGGGTTCGGGCTAGGGTTAGGCTTAGGGGACGGGGACGGTTTAGGGTCCAGGTGAGGGTACGACAATGATTTACGGGGAGCATACGTGTGAGGGCACGGGTTAGTGTGAGCGTATGGGTTAGGATTCGGTGACGGGTGAGGGGAAGGCTTCGGGGAAGGGTTAGGGTTAGGATTCGGGCTAGGGTTAGGGTTAGGGGACGGGGACGGCTTAGTGTCCAGTTGTGGGTACGACAACGGTTTAGGGGGAGCGTACGTGTGAGCGTGAGGGTTAGTGTGAGCATATGGGTTAGGATTAGGGGAAGGGTCAGGGGAAGGCTTCAGGGAAGGGTTAGGGTTCCGGCTAGGGTTAGGGTTAGGAGACAGGGACGGTTTAGGGTCCAGGTGAGGGTACGACAACGGTTTAGTGGGAGCGAACGTGTGAGGGCGCGGGTTAGTGTGAGCGTACGGTTTAGGATTAGGGGACGGGTGAGGGGAAGGCTTCGGGGAAGGGTTGGGGTTAGGGTTCGGGCTAGGGTTAGGGTTAGGGGACGGGGACGGTTTAGGGTCCAGGTGAGGGTACGACAACGGTTTAGGGGGAGCGTACGTGTGAGGGCGCGGGGTAGTGTGAGCGTACGGGTTAGGATTAGGGGACGGGTGAGGGGAAGGCTTCGGGGAATGGTTAGAGTTAGGGTTCGGGCTAGGGTTAGGGTTAGGGGACAGGGACGGTTTAGGGTCCATGTGAGGGTACGACAAAGATTTAGGGGGAGCGTACGTGTGAGGGCACGGGTTAGTTTGAGCGTATGGGTTAGGATTCGTGGACGGGTGAGGGGAAGGCTTCGGGGAAGTGTTAGGGTTACGGTTCGGGCTAGGGTTAGGGTTAGGGGACGGGGATGGTTTAGGGTCCAGTTGAGTGTACGACAACGGTGTAGGGGGAGCGTACGTGTGAGCGTGAGGGTTACTGTGAGCGTATGGGTTAGGATTAGGGGAAGGGTGAGGGGAAGGTTTCAGGGAAGGTTTAGGGTTCGGGCTAGGGTTAGGGTTAGGGGACAGGGACGGTTTAGGGTCCAGGTGAGGGTACGACAACGGTTTAGGTGGAGCGTACGTGTGAGGGCGCGGGTTAGTGTGAGCGTACGGGTTAGGATTAGGGGACGGGTGAGGGGAAGGCTTCGGGGGAGGGTTAGGGTTAGGGTTCGGGCTAGGGTTAGGTTTAGGGGACGGGGAAGGTTTAGGGTCCAGGTGAGGGTACAACAACGGTTTAGGGGGAGCGTACGTGTGAGGGCGCGGGTTAGTGTGAGCGTACGGGTTAGGATTAGGGGACGGGTGAGGGGAAGGCTTCGGGGAAGGGTTAGGGTTAGGGTTCGGGCTAGGGTTAGGTTTAGGGGACGGGGACGGTTTAGGGTCCATGTGAGGGTACGACAACGGTTTAGGGGGAGCGTACGTGTGAGGGTGCGGGTTAGTGTGAGCGCACGGGTTAGGATTAGGGGACGGGTGAGGGGAAGGCTTCGGGGAAGGGTTAGGGTTAGGGTTCGGGCTAGGGTTAGGGTTAGGGGACGGGGACGGTTTAGGGTCCAGGTGAGGGTACGACAACGGATTAGGGGAAATGTACGTGTGAGGGCGCGGGTTAGTGTAAGCGTACGGGTTAGTATTAGGGGATGGGTGAGGAGAAGGCTTCGGGGAAGGGTTAGGGTTAGGGTTCGGGCTAGGGCTAGGATTAGGGGACGGGGACGGTTTAGGGTCCACGTGAGGGTACGACAACGGTTTACAGGGAGCGAATGTGTGAGGGTGCGGGTTAGTGTGAGCGTACGGGTTAGGATTACGGGACGGGTGAGGGGAAGGCTTCGGGGAAGGGTTAGAGCTAGCGTTCGGGCTAGGGTTAGGTTTAGGGGATGGGAACGGTTTAGGGTCCAGGTGAGGGTACGACAACGGTTTAGGGGGAGCGTACATGTGAGGGCGCGGGTTAGTGTGAGCGTACGGGTTAGGATTAGGGGACGGGTGATGGGAAGGCTTTGGGGAAGAGTTAGGGTTAGGGTTCGGGCTAGGGTTAGGGTTAGGGGACGGGGACGGTTTAGGGTCCAGGTGAGGGTATGACAACGGTTTAGGGGGATCGTACGTGTGAGGGCGTGGGTTAGTTTGAGCATTCGGGTTAGGATTAGGGGACGGGTGAGGGGAAGGCTTCGAGGAAGTGTTAGGGTTAGGGTTCGGGCTAGGGTTAGGGTTAGGGGACGGGGACGGTTTAGGGTCCAGGTGAGGGTACGACAACGGTTTAGCAGGAGCGTACGTGTGAGGACGCGGGTTAGTGTGAGCGTACGGGTTAGGATTAGGGGACGGGTGAGGGGAAGGCTTCGGGGAATGTTAGGGTTAGGGTTCGTGCTAGGGTTAGGGTTAGGGGACGGGGACGGTTTAGGGTCCAGGTGAGGGTACGACAAAGATTTACGGGGAGCATACGTGTGAGGTCACGGGTTAGTGTGAGCCTATGGGTTAGGATTCGGTGACGGGTGAGGGGAAGGCTTCGGGGAAGGTTTAGGGTTAGGATTCGGGCTAGGGTTAGGGTTAGGGGACGGGGACAGCTTAGTGTCCAGGTGTGGGTACGACAACGGTTTAGGGAGAGCGTACGTGTGAGCGTGAGGGTTAGTGTGAGCGTATGGGTTAGGATTAGGGGAAGGGTTAGGGGAAGGCTTCAGGGAAGGGTTAGGGTTCGGGCTAGGGTTAGGGTTAGGGGACAGGGACGGTTTAGGGTCCAGGTGAGGGTACGACAACGGTTTAGGGGGAGCGTACGTGTGAGGGCGCGGGTTAGTGTGAGCGTACGGGTTAGGATTAGGGGACGGGTGAGGGGAAGGCTTCGGGGAAGGGTTGGGGTTAGGGTTCGGGCTAGGGTTAGGGTTAGGGGACAGGGACGGTTTAGGGTCCAGGTGAGGGTACGAGAATGGTTGAGGGGGAGCGTACATGTGAAGGCGCAGGTTAGTGTGAGCGTACGGGTTAGGATTACGGGACGGTTGAGGGGAAGGCTTTGGGGAAGGTTTAGGGTTAGGGTTCGGGCTAGGGTTAGGGTTAGGCGACGGGGACGGTTTAGGGTCCAGTTGAGGGTACAACAGAGCTTTAGGGGGAGCATACGTGTGAGGGCGAGGGTTAGTGTGAGCGTACGGGTTAGGGTAGTGGACGGGTGAGGGGAAGGATTCAGGGAAGGGTTAGGGTTAGGGTTCGGGCTAGGGTTAGGGTTAGGGGCCGGGGACTATTTAGGGTCCAGGTGAGGGTATGACAACGGTTTAGCGGGAGCGTACGTGTGAGGGCGTGGGTTAGTGTGAGCGTACGGGTTAGGATAGGGGACGGGTGAGGGGAAGGTTTCGGGGAAGGGTTAGGGTTAGGGTTCGGGCTAGTGTTAGGTTTACGGGATGGGGACGGTTTAGGGTACAGGTGAGGGTACGACAACGGTTTAGAGGGAGCGTACGTGTGAGGGCGCGGGTTAGTGTGAGCGTACGGGTTAGGATTACGGGACGGGTGAGGGTAAGGCTTTGGGGAAGGTTTAGGGTTAGGGTTCGGGCTAGGGTTAGGGTTAGGGGACGGGGACGGTTTAGGGTCCAGGTGAGGGTACGACAACGGTTTAGGGGGATCGTACCTGTGAGGGCGTGGGATAGTTTGAGCGTACGGTTTAGGATTAGGGGACGGGTGAGGGGAAGGCTTCGAGGAAGGGTTAGGGTTAGGGTTCGGGCTAGGGTTAGGGTTCGGGGCGGGGACGGTTTAGGGTCCAGGTGAGGGTACGACAACGGTTTAGCAGGAGCGTACGTGTGAGGACGCGGGTTAGTGTGAGCGTACGGGTTAGGATTAGGGGACGGGTGAGGGGAAGGCTTCGGGGAATGTTAGGGTTAGGGTTCGGGCTAGGGTTAGGCTTAGGGGACGGGGACGGTTTAGGGTCCAGGTGAGGGTATGACAAAGATTTACGGGGAGCATACGTGTGAGGGCACGGGTTAGTGTGAGCGTATGGGTTAGGATTCGGTGACGGGTGAGGGGAAGGCTTCGGGGAAGGGTTAGGGTTAGGATTCGGGCTAGGGTTAGGGTTAGGGGACGGGGACGGCTTAGTGTCCAGTTGTGGGTACGACAACGGTTTAGGGGGAGCGTACGTGTGAGCGTGAGGGTTAGTGTGAGCGTATGGGTTAGGATTAGGGGAAGGGTTAGGGGAAGGCTTCAGGGAAGGGTTAGGGTTCCGGCTAGGGTTAGGGTTAGGAGACAGGGACGGTTTAGGGTCCAGGTGAGGGTACGACAACGGTTTAGTGGGAGCGAACGTGTGAGGGCGCGGGTTAGTGTGAGCGTACGGGTTAGGATTAGGGGACGGGTGAGGGGAAGGCTTCGGGGAAGGGTTGGGGTTAGGGTTCGGGCTAGGGTTAGGGTTAGGGGACGGGGACGGTTTAGGGTCCGGGGGAGGGTATGACAGCGGTTTAGGGGGAGCGTACGTGTGAGGGCGCGGGTTAGTGTGAACGTACGGGTTAGGATTAGGGGACGGGTGAGGGGAAGGCTTCGGGGAATGGTTAGAGTTAGGGTTCGGGCTAGGGTTAGGGTTAGGGGACAGGGACGGTTTAGGGTCCATGTGAGGGTACGACAAAGATTTAGGGGGAGCGTACGTGTGAGGGCACAGGTTAGTGTGAGCGTATGGGTTAGGATTCGTGGACGGGTGAGGGGAAGGCTTCGGGGAAGTGTTAGGGTTACGGTTCGGGCTAGGGTTAGGGTTAGGGGACGGGGACGGTTTAGGGTCCAGTTGAGGGTACGACAACGGTGTAGGGGGAGCGTACGTGTGAGCGTGAGGGTTACTGTGAGCGTATGGGTTAGGATTAGGGGAAGGGTGAGGGGAAGGTTTCAGGGAAGGTTTAGGGTTCGGGCTAGGGTTAGGGTTAGGGGACAGGGACGGTTTAGGGTCCAGGTGAGGGTACGACAACGGTTTAGGTGGAGCGTACGTGTGAGGGCGCGGGTTAGTGTGAGCGTACGGGTTAGGATTAGGTGACGGGTGAGGGGAAGGCTTCGGGGGAGGGTTAGGGTTAGGGTTCGGGCTAGGGTTAGGTTTAGGGGACGGGGAAGGTTTAGGGTCCAGGTGAGGGTACAACAACGGTTTAGGGGGAGCGTACGTGTGAGGGCGCGGGTTAGTGTGAGCGTACGGGTTAGGATTAGGGGACGGGTGAGGGGAAGGCTTCGGGGAAGGGTTAGGGTTAGGGTTCGGGCTAGGGTTAGGGTTAGGGCACAGGGACGGTTTAGGGTCCACGTGACGGTACGACAAAGCTTTAGGGGGAGCGTACGTGTGAGGGCGCGTGTTAGTGTCAGCGTACGGCTTAGGATTAGGGGACGGGTGAGGGTCAGGCTTCGGGGAAGGGTTAGGTTTAGGGACAGGCTAGGGTTAGGGTTAGGGGACGGGGACGGTTTAGGGTCCAGGTGAGGGTACGACAACGCTTTAGGGGGAGCGTACGTGTGAAGGTACGGGTTAGTGTTAGCGTACGGGTTAGGATTAGGGGACGGGTGAGGGTCAGGATTCGGGGAAGTGTTAGGGTTAGGGTTCGGGGTTGGAATAGGGTTAGGGGCCCGGGACGGTTTCGGGTCTAGGTGAGGGTAAGACAACGCTTTAGGGGGAGCGTACGTGTGAGCGCATGGGTTAGTGTGAGCGTACGGGTAAGGATTAGGGGACGGGTGAGGGTCAGTCTTCGGGGAAGGGTTACGGTTAGGGTTCGGGTTAGGGTTAGGTTTAGGGGATGGGCACGGTTTAGGGTACAGCTAAGGGTACGACAATGCTTTAGGGGGAGCGTACGTGTGAGGGCGCGGGTTAGCGTGAGCGTGCGGGTTAGGATTAGGGGACGGGTTAGGTTCAGGCTTCGGGAAGGTTTAGGGTTAGGGTTCGGTCTAGGGTTAGGGTTAGGGGACAGGGACGGTTTAGGGTCCAGGTGAGGGTACGACAAAGCTTTAGGGGGAGGGAACGTGTTAGGGGGCGGGTTAGCGTTAGCATACAGGTTAGGATTAGGGGACGGGTGAGTGTCAGGCTTCGGGGAAGGGTTAGGGTTAGGGTTCAGCCTAGGGTTAGGGTTAGGGGACGGGGACGGTTTAGGGTCCAGGTGAGGGTACGACAACGCTTTAGGGGGAGCGTACGTGTCAGGGCGCGGGTTAGTGTTAGAATGCGGGTTAGGATTAGGGTACGGGAGAGGGTCAGGGTTTGGGGAAGGGTTAGGGTTAGGGTTTGGGCTAGGGTTAGGGTTAGGGGACGGGGACAGTTTAGGGTCCAGCTGAGGGTACGACAACGCTTTAGGGGGAGCATACGTGTGAGGGCACGGGTTAGCGTTAGCGTGCGGCTTAGGATTAGGGAACGGGTGAGGGTGAGGATTCGGGGAAGGGTTAGGGTTAGGGTTCGGGCTAGGGTTAGGGTTAGGAGACGGGGATGGTTTAGGTTCCAGGTGAGGGTACGACAACGCTTTAGGGAGAGCGTACGTGTCAGGGTGCGGGTTAGCGTGAGCGTACGTGTTAAGATTAGGGGACGGGTGAGGGTCAGGATTCAGGGAAGTGTTAGGGTTAGGGTTCGGGCTAGGGTTAGGTTTAGGGTATGGGGACGGTTTAGTGTCCAGCTGAGGGTACAACAACGCTTTAGGTGTAGCGTACGTGTGAGGGCGCGGATTAGCGTTAGCGTACGGGTTAGGATTAGGGGACGGGTTGGGTCAGGCTTCGGGGAACGGTTAGGGTTGGGGTTGGGCTAGGGTTACGGTTAGGGGATGGGGATGGTTTAGGGTTCAGGTGAGGGTACGACAACGCTTTAGGGGGAACCTACGTGTGAGGGCACGGGTTCGCGTTAGCATGCTGGTTAGGATTAAGGGACGGGTGAGGGTCAGACTTCGGGGAATGGTTAGGGTTAGGGTTCGGGCTAGGGTTAGGGTTATCGGACGGGGACGGTTTAGGGTCCAGGTGAGGTTACGACAACGCTTTAGGGGGAGCGTACGTGTGAGGGCGCGGGTTAGTGTTAGCGTACGGGTTAGGATTAGGGGACGGGTGAGTGTCAGGCTTCAGGGAAGTGTTAGAGTTAGGGTTCGGGCTAGGGTTAGGGTTAGAGGACGGGGATGGTTTAGGGTCCAGGTGAGGGTATGACAACGCTTTAGGGGGAGCGTACTTGTGACGGCGTGGGTTAGTGTTAGCGTACGGGTTAGGATTAGGGGACGGGTGAGGGTCAGGCTTCAGGGAAGTGTTAGGTTTAGGGTTCGGGCTAGGGTTAGGGGACGGGGACGGGGAAGGTTGAGGGTCCAGGTGAGGGTATGACAACGCTTTAGGGGGAGCGTAGTTGTGATAGCGCGGGTCAGTGTTAGCGTACTTGTTAGGATTAGGGGACGGGTGAGGGTCAGGCTTCGGGGAAGGGTTAGGGTTAGGGATCGGGCTAGGTTTAGGGTTAGATGACCGGGACGGTTTAGGGTCCAGGTGAGGGTACGACAATGCTTTAGGGGGAGCGTACGTGTGAGGGCGCGGGTAAGCGTTCACGTGCGGGTTAGGATTAGGTGACGGGTGTGGGTCAGGCTTCGGGGAATGGTTAGGGTTACGGTTCGGGCTAGGGTTAGGGTTATCGGACGGGGACGGTTTACGGTCAAGGTGAGGGTATGACAACGCTTTACGGGGAGCGTACGTGTGAGGGCGCGGGTTAGTGTTAGCGTACGGGTTAGGATTAGGGGACGTGTGAGGGTCAGGCTTCGGGGAAGGGTTAGTGTTAGTGTTCGGGCTAGGGTTAGGGTTAGGGGACGGGGACGGTTTAGGGTCCAGGTGAGGGTACGAGAACGCTTTAGGGGGAGCGTACATGTGAGGGCGTGGGTTAGCGTTAGCATACGAGTAAGGATTAGGGGACGGCTGAGGGCCAGGCTTCAGAGAAGGGTTCGGTTTAGGGTTTGGGCTAGCGTTAGTGATAGGGGACGGGGACGGTTTAGGGTCCAGGTGAGGGTACGACAATGATTTAGGGTAACGTATGTGTGAGAGCGCGGGTTACTGTTAGCGTACGGGTTAGTATTAGGGGACGGGTGAGGGTCAGGCATCGGGGAAGGTTTAGCATTAGGGTTCGGGCTAGGGTTAAGGTTAGTGAACGGGGACGATTTAGGGTCCAGGTGACTGTACGACAACACTTTAGGGGGAGCTTACGTGTGAGGGCGCGGGTTATTGTTAGCGTACGGGTTAGGATTAGGGCACGGGTGAGGTTCAGGCTTCGGGGAAGGGTTAGGGTTCGGGCTAGGGTTAGGGTTAGGGGACGGGGACGGCTTAGTGTCCAGTTGTGGGTACGACAACGGTTTAGGGGGAGCGTACGTGTGAGCGTGAGGGTTAGTGTGAGCGTATGGGTTAGGATTAGGGGAAGGGTTAGGGGAAGGCTTCAGGGAAGGGTTAGGGTTAGGATTCGGGCTAGGGTTAGGGTTAGGGGACGGGGACGGCTTAGTGTCCAGTTGTGGGTACGACAACGGTTTAGGGGGAGCGTACGTGTGAGGACGCGGGTTAGTGTGAGCGTACGGGTTAGGATTAGGGGACGGGTGAGGGGAAGGCTTCGGGGAATGTTAGGGTTAGGGTTCGGGCTAGGGTTAGGCTTAGGGGACGGGGACGGTTTAGGGTCCAGGTGAGGGTATGACAAAGATTTACGGGGAGCATACGTGTGAGGGCACGGGTTAGTGTGAGCGTATGGGTTAGGATTCGGTGACGGGTGAGGGGAAGGCTTCGGGGAAGGGTTAGGGTTAGGATTCGGGCTAGGGTTAGGGTTAGGGGACGGGGACGGCTTAGTGTCCAGTTGTGGGTACGACAACGGTTTAGGGGGAGCGTACGTGTGAGCGTGAGGGTTAGTGTGAGCGTATGGGTTAGGATTAGGGGAAGGGTTAGGGGAAGGCTTCAGGGAAGGGTTAGTGTTCCGGCTAGGGTTAGGGTTAGGAGACAGGGACGGTTTAGGGTCCAGGTGAGGGTACGACAACGGTTTAGTGGGAGCGAACGTGTGAGGGCGCGGGTTAGTGTGAGCGTACGGGTTAGGATTAGGGGACGGGTGAGGGGAAGGCTTCGGGGAAGGGTTGGGGTTAGGGTTCGGGCTAGGGTTAGGGTTAGGGGACGGGGACGGTTTAGGGTCCGGGTGAGGGTATGACAGCGGTTTAGGGGGAGCGTACGTGTGAGGGCGCGGGTTAGTGTGAACGTACGGGTTAGGATTAGGGGACGGGTGAGGGGAAGGCTTCGGGGAATGGTTAGAGTTAGGGTTCGGGCTAGGGTTAGGGTTAGGGGACAGGGACGGTTTAGGGTCCATGTGAGGGTACGACAAAGATTTAGGGGGAGCGTACGTGTGAGGGCACAGGTTAGTGTGAGCGTATGGGTTAGGATTCGTGGACGGGTGAGGGGAAGGCTTCGGGGAAGTGTTAGGGTTACGGTTCGGGCTAGGGTTAGGGTTAGGGGACGGGGACGGTTTAGGGTCCAGTTGAGGGTACGACAACGGTGTAGGGGGAGCGTACGTGTGAGCGTGAGGGTTACTGTGAGCGTATGGGTTAGGATTAGGGGAAGGGTGAGGGGAAGGTTTCAGGGAAGGTTTAGGGTTCGGGCTAGGGTTAGGGTTAGGGGACAGGGACGGTTTAGGGTCCAGGTGAGGGTACGACAACGGTTTAGGTGGAGCGTACGTGTGAGGGCGCGGGTTAGTGTGAGCGTACGGGTTAGGATTAGGTGACGGGTGAGGGGAAGGCTTCGGGGGAGGGTTAGGGTTAGGGTTCGGGCTAGGGTTAGGTTTAGGGGACGGGGAAGGTTTAGGGTCCAGGTGAGGGTACAACAACGGTTTAGGGGGAGCGTACGTGTGAGGGCGCGGGTTAGTGTGAGCGTACGGGTTAGGATTAGGGGACGGGTGAGGGGAAGGCTTCGGGGAAGGGTTAGGGTTAGGGTTCGGGCTAGGGTTAGGGTTAGGGCACAGGGACGGTTTAGGGTCCACGTGACGGTACGACAAAGCTTTAGGGGGAGCGTACGTGTGAGGGCGCGTGTTAGTGTCAGCGTACGGCTTAGGATTAGGGGACGGGTGAGGGTCAGGCTTCGGGGAAGGGTTAGGTTTAGGGACAGGCTAGGGTTAGGGTTAGGGGACGGGGACGGTTTAGGGTCCAGGTGAGGGTACGACAACGCTTTAGGGGGAGCGTACGTGTGAAGGTACGGGTTAGTGTTAGCGTACGGGTTAGGATTAGGGGACGGGTGAGGGTCAGGATTCGGGGAAGTGTTAGGGTTAGGGTTCGGGGTTGGAATAGGGTTAGGGGCCCGGGACGGTTTCGGGTCTAGGTGAGGGTAAGACAACGCTTTAGGGGGAGCGTACGTGTGAGCGCATGGGTTAGTGTGAGCGTACGGGTAAGGATTAGGGGACGGGTGAGGGTCAGTCTTCGGGGAAGGGTTACGGTTAGGGTTCGGGTTAGGGTTAGGTTTAGGGGATGGGCACGGTTTAGGGTACAGCTAAGGGTACGACAATGCTTTAGGGGGAGCGTACGTGTGAGGGCGCGGGTTAGCGTGAGCGTGCGGGTTAGGATTAGGGGACGGGTTAGGTTCAGGCTTCGGGAAGGTTTAGGGTTAGGGTTCGGTCTAGGGTTAGGGTTAGGGGACAGGGACGGTTTAGGGTCCAGGTGAGGGTACGACAAAGCTTTAGGGGGAGGGAACGTGTTAGGGGGCGGGTTAGCGTTAGCATACAGGTTAGGATTAGGGGACGGGTGAGTGTCAGGCTTCGGGGAAGGGTTAGGGTTAGGGTTCAGCCTAGGGTTAGGGTTAGGGGACGGGGACGGTTTAGGGTCCAGGTGAGGGTACGACAACGCTTTAGGGGGAGCGTACGTGTGAGGGCGCGGGTTAGTGTTAGAATGCGGGTTAGGATTAGGGTACGGGAGAGGGTCAGGGTTTGGGGAAGGGTTAGGGTTAGGGTTTGGGCTAGGGTTAGGGTTAGGGGACGGGGACAGTTTAGGGTCCAGCTGAGGGTACGACAACGCTTTAGGGGGAGCATACGTGTGAGGGCACGGGTTAGCGTTAGCGTGCGGCTTAGGATTAGGGAACGGGTGAGGGTGAGGATTCGGGGAAGGGTTAGGGTTAGGGTTCGGGCTAGGGTTAGGGTTAGGAGACGGGGATGGTTTAGGTTCCAGGTGAGGGTACGACAACGCTTTAGGGAGAGCGTAGGTGTCAGGGTGCGGGTTAGCGTGAGCGTACGTGTTAAGATTAGGGGACGGGTGAGGGTCAGGATTCAGGGAAGTGTTAGGGTTAGGGTTCGGGCTAGGGTTAGGTTTAGGGTATGGGGACGGTTTAGTGTCCAGCTGAGGGTACAACAACGCTTTAGGTGTAGCGTACGTGTGAGGGCGCGGATTAGCGTTAGCGTACGGGTTAGGATTAGGGGACGGGTTGGGTCAGGCTTCGGGGAACGGTTAGGGTTGGGGTTGGGCTAGGGTTACGGTTAGGGGATGGGGATGGTTTAGGGTTCAGGTGAGGGTACGACAACGCTTTAGGGGGAACCTACGTGTGAGGGCACGGGTTCGCGTTAGCATGCTGGTTAGGATTAAGGGACGGGTGAGGGTCAGACTTCGGGGAATGGTTAGGGTTAGGGTTCGGGCTAGGGTTAGGGTTATCGGACGGGGACGGTTTAGGGTCCAGGTGAGGTTACGACAACGCTTTAGGGGGAGCGTACGTGTGAGGGCGCGGGTTAGTGTTAGCGTACGGGTTAGGATTAGGGGACGGGTGAGTGTCAGGCTTCGGGGAAGTGTTAGAGTTAGGGTTCGGGCTAGGGTTAGGGTTAGAGGACGGGGATGGTTTAGGGTCCAGGTGAGGGTATGACAACGCTTTAGGGGGAGCGTACTTGTGACGGCGTGGGTTAGTGTTAGCGTACGGGTTAGGATTAGGGGACGGGTGAGGGTCAGGCTTCAGGGAAGTGTTAGGTTTAGGGTTCGGGCTAGGGTTAGGGGACGGGGACGGGGAAGGTTGAGGGTCCAGGTGAGGGTATGACAACGCTTTAGGGGGAGCGTAGTTGTGATAGCGCGGGTCAGTGTTAGCGTACTTGTTAGGATTAGGGGACGGGTGAGGGTCAGGCTTCGGGGAAGGGTTAGGGTTAGGGATCGGGCTAGGTTTAGGGTTAGATGACCGGGACGGTTTAGGGTCCAGGTGAGGGTACGACAATGCTTTAGGGGGAGCGTACGTGTGAGGGCGCGGGTAAGCGTTCACGTGCGGGTTAGGATTAGGTGACGGGTGTGGGTCAGGCTTCGGGGAATGGTTAGGGTTACGGTTCGGGCTAGGGTTAGGGTTATCGGACGGGGACGGTTTACGGTCAAGGTGAGGGTATGACAACGCTTTACGGGGAGCGTACGTGTGAGGGCGCGGGTTAGTGTTAGCGTACGGGTTAGGATTAGGGGACGTGTGAGGGTCAGGCTTCGGGGAAGGGTTAGTGTTAGTGTTCGGGCTAGGGTTAGGGTTAGGGGACGGGGACGGTTTAGGGTCCAGGTGAGGGTACGAGAACGCTTTAGGGGGAGCGTACATGTGAGGGCGTGGGTTAGCGTTAGCATACGAGTAAGGATTAGGGGACGGCTGAGGGCCAGGCTTCAGAGAAGGGTTCGGTTTAGGGTTTGGGCTAGCGTTAGTGATAGGGGACGGGGACGGTTTAGGGTCCAGGTGAGGGTACGACAACGATTTAGGGTAACGTATGTGTGAGAGCGCGGGTTAGTGTTAGCGTACGGGTTAGTATTAGGGGACGGGTGAGGGTCAGGCATCGGGGAAGGTTTAGCATTAGGGTTCGGGCTAGGGTTAAGGTTAGTGAACGGGGACGATTTAGGGTCCAGGTGACTGTACGACAACACTTTAGGGGGAGCTTACGTGTGAGGGCGCGGGTTATTGTTAGCGTACGGGTTAGGATTAGGGCACGGGTGAGGTTCAGGCTTCAGGGAAGGGTTAGGGTTCGGGCTAGGGTTAGGGTTAGGGGACGGGGACGGCTTAGTGTCCAGTTGTGGGTACGACAACGGTTTAGGGGGAGCGTACGTGTGAGCGTGAGGGTTAGTGTGAGCGTATGGGTTAGGATTAGGGGAAGGGTTAGGGGAAGGCTTCAGGGAAGGGTTAGGGTTAGGATTCGGGCTAGGGTTAGGGTTAGGGGACGGGGACGGCTTAGTGTCCAGTTGTGGGTACGACAACGGTTTAGGGGGAGCGTACGTGTGAGGACGCGGGTTAGTGTGAGCGTACGGGTTAGGATTAGGGGACGGGTGAGGGGAAGGCTTCGGGGAATGTTAGGGTTAGGGTTCGGGCTAGGGTTAGGCTTAGGGGACGGGGACGGTTTAGGGTCCAGGTGAGGGTATGACAAAGATTTACGGGGAGCATACGTGTGAGGGCACGGGTTAGTGTGAGCGTATGGGTTAGGATTCGGTGACGGGTGAGGGGAAGGCTTCGGGGAAGGGTTAGGGTTAGGATTCGGGCTAGGGTTAGGGTTAGGGGACGGGGACGGCTTAGTGTCCAGTTGTGGGTACGACAACGGTTTAGGGGGAGCGTACGTGTGAGCGTGAGGGTTAGTGTGAGCGTATGGGTTAGGATTAGGGGAAGGGTTAGGGGAAGGCTTCAGGGAAGGGTTAGGGTTCCGGCTAGGGTTAGGGTTAGGAGACAGGGACGGTTTAGGGTCCAGGTGAGGGTACGACAACGGTTTAGTGGGAGCGAACGTGTGAGGGCGCGGGTTAGTGTGAGCGTACGGGTTAGGATTAGGGGACGGGTGAGGGGAAGGCTTCGGGGAAGGGTTGGGGTTAGGGTTCGGGCTAGGGTTAAGGTTAGGGGACGGGGACGGTTTAGGGTCCGGGTGAGGGTATGACAGCGGTTTAGGGGGAGCGTACGTGTGAGGGCGCGGGTTAGTGTGAACGTACGGGTTAGGATTAGGGGACGGGTGAGGGGAAGGCTTCGGGGAATGGTTAGAGTTAGGGTTCGGGCTAGGGTTAGGGTTAGGGGACAGGGACGGTTTAGGGTCCATGTGAGGGTACGACAAAGATTTAGGGGGAGCGTACGTGTGAGGGCACAGGTTAGTGTGAGCGTATGGGTTAGGATTCGTGGACGGGTGAGGGGAAGGCTTCGGGGAAGTGTTAGGGTTACGGTTCGGGCTAGGGTTAGGGTTAGGGGACGGGGACGGTTTAGGTTCCAGTTGAGGGTACGACAACGGTGTAGGGGGAGCGTACGTGTGAGCGTGAGGGTTACTGTGAGCGTATGGGTTAGGATTAGGGGAAGGGTGAGGGGAAGGTTTCAGGGAAGGTTTAGGGTTCGGGCTAGGGTTAGGGTTAGGGGACAGGGACGGTTTAGGGTCCAGGTGAGGGTACGACAACGGTTTAGGTGGAGCGTACGTGTGAGGGCGCGGGTTAGTGTGAGCGTACGGGTTAGGATTAGGTGACGGGTGAGGGGAAGGCTTCGGGGGAGGGTTAGGGTTAGGGTTCGGGCTAGGGTTAGGTTTAGGGGACGGGGAAGGTTTAGGGTCCAGGTGAGGGTACAACAACGGTTTAGGGGGAGCGTACGTGTGAGGGCGCGGGTTAGTGTGAGCGTACGGGTTAGGATTAGGGGACGGGTGAGGGGAAGGCTTCGGGGAAGGGTTAGGGTTAGGGTTCGGGCTAGGGTTAGGGTTAGGGCACAGGGACGGTTTAGGGTCCACGTGACGGTACGACAAAGCTTTAGGGGGAGCGTACGTGTGAGGGCGCGTGTTAGTGTCAGCGTACGGCTTAGGATTAGGGGACGGGTGAGGGTCAGGCTTCGGGGAAGGGTTAGGTTTAGGGACAGGCTAGGGTTAGGGTTAGGGGACGGGGACGGTTTAGGGTCCAGGTGAGGGTACGACAACGCTTTAGGGGGAGCGTACGTGTGAAGGTACGGGTTAGTGTTAGCGTACGGGTTAGGATTAGGGGACGGGTGAGGGTCAGGATTCGGGGAAGTGTTAGGGTTAGGGTTCGGGGTTGGAATAGGGTTAGGGGCCCGGGACGGTTTCGGGTCTAGGTGAGGGTAAGACAACGCTTTAGGGGGAGCGTACGTGTGAGCGCATGGGTTAGTGTGAGCGTACGGGTAAGGATTAGGGGACGGGTGAGGGTCAGTCTTCGGGGAAGGGTTACGGTTAGGGTTCGGGTTAGGGTTAGGTTTAGGGGATGGGCACGGTTTAGGGTACAGCTAAGGGTACGACAATGCTTTAGGGGGAGCGTACGTGTGAGGGCGCGGGTTAGCGTGAGCGTGCGGGTTAGGATTAGGGGACGGGTTAGGTTCAGGCTTCAGGAAGGTTTAGGGTTAGGGTTCGGTCTAGGGTTAGGGTTAGGGGACAGGGACGGTTTAGGGTCCAGGTGAGGGTACGACAAAGCTTTAGGGGGAGGGAACGTGTTAGGGGGCGGGTTAGCGTTAGCATACAGGTTAGGATTAGGGGACGGGTGAGTGTCAGGCTTCGGGGAAGGGTTAGGGTTAGGGTTCAGCCTAGGGTTAGGGTTAGGGGACGGGGACGGTTTAGGGTCCAGGTGAGGGTACGACAACGCTTTAGGGGGAGCGTACGTGTGAGGGCGCGGGTTAGTGTTAGAATGCGGGTTAGGATTAGGGTACGGGAGAGGGTCAGGGTTTGGGGAAGGGTTAGGGTTAGGGTTTGGGCTAGGGTTAGGGTTAGGGGACGGGGACAGTTTAGGGTCCAGCTGAGGGTACGACAACGCTTTAGGGGGAGCATACGTGTGAGGGCACGGGTTAGCGTTAGCGTGCGGCTTAGGATTAGGGAACGGGTGAGGGTGAGGATTCGGGGAAGGGTTAGGGTTAGGGTTCGGGCTAGGGTTAGGGTTAGGAGACGGGGATGGTTTAGGTTCCAGGTGAGGGTACGACAACGCTTTAGGGAGAGCGTACGTGTCAGGGTGCGGGTTAGCGTGAGCGTACGTGTTAAGATTAGGGGACGGGTGAGGGTCAGGATTCAGGGAAGTGTTAGGGTTAGGGTTCGGGCTAGGGTTAGGTTTAGGGTATGGGGACGGTTTAGTGTCCAGCTGAGGGTACAACAACGCTTTAGGTGTAGCGTACGTGTGAGGGCGCGGATTAGCGTTAGCGTACGGGTTAGGATTAGGGGACGGGTTGGGTCAGGCTTCGGGGAACGGTTAGGGTTGGGGTTGGGCTAGGGTTACGGTTAGGGGATGGGGATGGTTTAGGGTTCAGGTGAGGGTACGACAACGCTTTAGGGGGAACCTACGTGTGAGGGCACGGGTTCGCGTTAGCATGCTGGTTAGGATTAAGGGACGGGTGAGGGTCAGACTTCGGGGAATGGTTAGGGTTAGGGTTCGGGCTAGGGTTAGGGTTATCGGACGGGGACGGTTTAGGGTCCAGGTGAGGTTACGACAACGCTTTAGGGGGAGCGTACGTGTGAGGGCGCGGGTTAGTGTTAGCGTACGGGTTAGGATTAGGGGACGGGTGAGTGTCAGGCTTCGGGGAAGTGTTAGAGTTAGGGTTCGGGCTAGGGTTAGGGTTAGAGGACGGGGATGGTTTAGGGTCCAGGTGAGGGTATGACAACGCTTTAGGGGGAGCGTACTTGTGACGGCGTGGGTTAGTGTTAGCGTACGGGTTAGGATTAGGGGACGGGTGAGGGTCAGGCTTCAGGGAAGTGTTAGGTTTAGGGTTCGGGCTAGGGTTAGGGGACGGGGACGGGGAAGGTTGAGGGTCCAGGTGAGGGTATGACAACGCTTTAGGGGGAGCGTAGTTGTGATAGCGCGGGTCAGTGTTAGCGTACTTGTTAGGATTAGGGGACGGGTGAGGGTCAGGCTTCGGGGAAGGGTTAGGGTTAGGGATCGGGCTAGGTTTAGGGTTAGATGACCGGGACGGTTTAGGGTCCAGGTGAGGGTACGACAATGCTTTAGGGGGAGCGTACGTGTGAGGGCGCGGGTAAGCGTTCACGTGCGGGTTAGGATTAGGTGACGGGTGTGGGTCAGGCTTCGGGGAATGGTTAGGGTTACGGTTCGGGCTAGGGTTAGGGTTATCGGACGGGGACGGTTTACGGTCAAGGTGAGGGTATGACAACGCTTTACGGGGAGCGTACGTGTGAGGGCGCGGGTTAGTGTTAGCGTACGGGTTAGGATTAGGGGACGTGTGAGGGTCAGGCTTCGGGGAAGGGTTAGTGTTAGTGTTCGGGCTAGGGTTAGGGTTAGGGGACGGGGACGGTTTAGGGTCCAGGTGAGGGTACGAGAACGCTTTAGGGGGAGCGTACATGTGAGGGCGTGGGTTAGCGTTAGCATACGAGTAAGGATTAGGGGACGGCTGAGGGCCAGGCTTCAGAGAAGGGTTCGGTTTAGGGTTTGGGCTAGCGTTAGTGATAGGGGACGGGGACGGTTTAGGGTCCAGGTGAGGGTACGACAACGATTTAGGGTAACGTATGTGTGAGAGCGCGGGTTAGTGTTAGCGTACGGGTTAGTATTAGGGGACGGGTGAGGGTCAGGCATCGGGGAAGGTTTAGCATTAGGGTTCGGGCTAGGGTTAAGGTTAGTGAACGGGGACGATTTAGGGTCCAGGTGACTGTACGACAACACTTTAGGGGGAGCTTACGTGTGAGGGCGCGGGTTATTGTTAGCGTACGGGTTAGGATTAGGGCACGGGTGAGGTTCAGGCTTCGGGGAAGGGTTAGGGTTCGGGCTAGGGTTAGGGTTAGGTAACAGGGACGGTTTAGGGTCCACGTGAGGGTACGACAAAGCTTTAGGGGGAGCGTATGTGTGAGGGCGCGTGTTAGTGTTAGCGTACGGGTTAGGATTAGGGGACTGGTGAGGGTCAGGCTTCGGGGAACTGTTAGGGTTAGGGACACGCTAGGGTTAGGGTTAGGGGACGGGGACGGTTTAGGGTACAGGTGAGGGTACGACAACGCTTTTGGGGGAGCGTACGTGTGAGGGTGTGGGTTAGCGTTTGCGTACGGGTTAGGATTAGGGGACGGGTGAGGGTCAGGCTTCGGGGATGGGTAAGTGTTAGGGTTCGGGCTAGGGTTAGGGTTAGGGGACGGGAACGGTTTAGGGTCCAGGTGAGGGTACGAAAACACTTTAGGGGGAGCGTACGTGTCAGGGCGTGGGTTAGTGTTAGCGTACGTGATAGGATTAGGGTACGGGTGAGGGTCAGACTTTGGGGAAGGGTTAGGGTTAGGGATCGGGCTAAGGTTAGGGTTAGGGGACGGGGAGGGTTTAGGGTCCAGGTGAGGGTACGACAACGCTTTAGGGGGAGCATACGTGTGAGGGCGCGGGTTAGTGTTAGCGTACGGGTTAGGATTAGGGGACGGGTGAGGGTCAGGATTCGGTGAAGTGTTAGGGTTAGGGTTCGGGCTAGGGTTAGGGGACGGGGACTGGGACGGTTGAGGGTCCAGGTTAGGGTATAACAACGCTTTAGGCGTAGCGTACTTGTGAGGGCGCATGTCAGTGTTGAGCGTACAGGTTAGGATTAGGGGACGGGTGAGGGTCAGGCTTCGGGGAAGGGTTAGGGTTAGGGATCAGGCTAGGGTTAAGTTTAGAGGACCGGGACGGTTTAGGGTTCATGTGAGGTTACGACAACGCTTTAGGGGGAGCGTACATGTGAGAGCGCGGGATAGTGTTAGCGTACGGGTTAGGAATAGGTGACGGGTGAGGGTCAGGATTCAGGGAAGGGTTACGGTTAGGGTTCGGCCTAGGGTTAGGGTTAGGGGACGGGGATGGTTTAGGGTCCAGGTGAGGGTACGACAACGGTGTAGGGGGAGCGTACGTGTGAGCGTGAGGGTTACTGTGAGCGTATGGGTTAGGATTAGGGGAAGGGTGAGGGGAAGGTTTCAGAGAAGGTTTAGGGTTCGGGCTAGGGTTAGGGTTAGGGGACAGGGACGGTTTAGGGTCCAGGTGAGGGTACGACAACGGTTTAGGTGGAGCGTACGTGTGAGGGCGTGGGTTAGTGTGAGCGTACGGGTTAGGATTAGGTGACGGGTGATTGGAAGGCTTCGGGGGACGGTTAGGGTTAGGGTTCGGGCTAGGTTTAGGGTTAGGGGACGGGGACGGTTTAGGGTCCAGGTGAGGGTACGACAACGGTTTAGGGGGAGTGTACGTTTGAGGGCGCGGGTTTGTGTGAGCGTACGGGTTAGGATTAGGGGACGGGTGAGGTGAAGGCTTCAGGGAAGGGTTAGGGTTAGGGTTCGGGCTAGGTTTAGGGTTAGGGTTAGGGGACAGGGACGGTTTAGGGTCCAGGTGAGGGTACGACAATGGTTGAGGGGGAGCGTACATGTGAGGGCGCAGGTTAGTGTGAGCGTACGGGTTAGGATTACGGGACGGGTGAGGGGAAGGCTTTGGGGAAGGTTTAGTGTTAGGGTTCGGGCTAGGGTTAGGGTTAGGCGACGGGGACGGTTTAGGGTCCAGGTGAGGGTACAACACAGCTTTAGGGGGAGCATACGTGTGAGGGCGTGGGTTAGTGTGAGCGTACGGGTTAGGGTAGTGGACGGGTGAGGGGAAGGATTCAGGGAAGGGTTAGGGTTAGGGTTCGGGCTAGGGTTAGGGTTAGGGGACGGGGACTATTTAGGGTCCAGGTGAGGGTATGACAATGGTTTAGCGGGAGCGTACGTGTGAGGGCGCGGGTTAGTGTGAGCGTACGGTTTACGATTAGGGGATGGGTGAGGGGAAGGCTTCGGGGAAGGGTTAGGGTTAGGGTTCGGGCTAGGGTTAGGTTTAGGGGATTGGGACGGTTTAGTGTCCAGGTGAGGGTACGACAACGATTTAGGGGGAGCGTACGTGTGAGGGCGTGGGTTAGTGTGAGCGTACGGGTTAGGATTGGGGACGGGTGAGGAGAAGGTTTCGGGGAAGGGTTAGGGTTAGGGTTCGGGCTAGGGTTAGGTTTACGGGATGGGGACGGTTTAGGGTACAGGTGAGGGTACGACAACGGTTTAGAGGGAGCGTACGTGAGAGGGCGCGGGTTAGTGTGAGCGTACGGGTTAGGATTACGGGACGGGTGAGGGGAAGGCTTTGGGGAAGGTTTAGGGTTAGGGTTCGGGCTAGGGCTAGGGTTAGGGGACGGGGACGGTTTAGGGTCCAGGTGAGGGTACGACAACGGTTTAGGGGGATCGTACGTGTGAGGGCGTGGGTTAGTTTGAGCGTACGGTTTAGGATTAGGGGACGGTTGAGGGGAAGGTTTCGAGGAAGGGTTAGGGTTAGGGTTCGGGCTAGGGTTAGGGTTAGGGGCGGGGACGGTTTAGGGTCCAGGTGAGGGTACGAGAACGGTTTAGCAGGAGCGTACGTGTGAGGAGGCGAGTTAGTGTGAGCGTACGGGTTAGGATTAGGGGACGGGTGAGGGGAAGGCTTCGGGGAATGTTAGGGTTAGGGTTCGGGCTAGGATTAGGCTTAGGGGACGTGGACAGTTTAGGGTCTAGGTGAGGGTACGACAAAGATTTACGGGGAGCATACGTGTGAGGGCACGGGTTAGTGTGAGCGTATGGGTTAGGATTCGGTGACGGGTGAGGGGAAGGCTTCGGGGAAGGGTTAGGTTTAGGATTCGGGCTTGGGTTAGGGTTAGGGGACGGGGACGGCTTAGTGTCCAGTTGAGGGTACGACAACGGTTTAGGGGGAGCGTACGTGTGAGCGTGAGAGTTAGTGTGAGCGTATGGGTTAGGATTAGGGGAAGGGTTAGGGGAAGGCTTCAGGGAAGGGTTAGGGTTCGGGCTAGGGTTAGGGTTAGGGGACAGGGACGGTTTAGGGTCCAGGTGAGGGTACGACAACGGTTTAGTGGGAGCGAACGTGTGAGGGCGCGGGTTAGTGTGAGCGTACGGGTTAGGATTAGGGGACGGGTGAGGGGAAGGCTTCGGGGAAGGGTTGGGGTTAGGGTTCGGGCTAGGGTTAGGGTTAGGGGACGGGGACGGTTTAGGGTCCAGGTGAGGGTACGACAACGGTTTAGGGGGAGCGTACGTGTGAGGGCGCGGGTTAGTGTGAGCGTACGGGTTAGGATTAGGGGACGGGTGAGGGGAAGGCTTCGGGGAATGGTTAGAGTTAGGGTTCGGGCTAGGGTTAGGGTTAGGGGACGGGGACGGTTTAGGGTCCATGTGAGGGTACGACAAAGATTTAGGGGGAGCGTACGTGTGAGGGCGCGGGTTTGTGTGAGCGAACGGGTTAGGATTAGGGGACGGGTGAGGGGAAGGCTTCGGGGAAGGGTTAGGGTTAGGGTTCGGGCTAGGGTTAGGGTTAGGGGACGGGGACGGTTTAGGGTCCATGTGAGGGTACGACAACGGTGTAGGAGGAGCGTACGTGAGAGCGTGAGGGTTACTGTGAGCGTATGGGTTAGGATTAGGGGAAGGGTGAGGGGAAGGTTTCAGGGAAGGTTTAGGGTTCGGGCTAGGGTTAGGGTTAGGGGACGGGGACGGTTTAGGGTCCATGTGAGGGTACGACAACGGTTTAGGGGGAGCGTACGTGTGAGGGCACGGGTTAGTGTGAGCGCACGGGTTAAGATTAGGGGACGGGTGAGGGGAAGGCTTCGGGGAAGGGTTAGGGTTAGGGTTCGGGTTAGGGTTAGGGGACAGGGACGGTTTAGGGTCCAAGTGAGGGTATGACAACGGTTTAGGGTGAGCGTACGTTTGAGGACGCGGGTTAGTGTGAGCGTACGGGTTAGGATTAGGGGACAGGTGAGGGGAAGGCTTCGGGGAAGGGTTAGGGTTAGGGTTCGGGCTAGGGTTACGGTTAGGGGACGGGGACGGTTTAGGGTCCAGGTGAGGGTACGACAACGGTTTAGGGGAAATGTACGTGTGAGGGCGCGGGTTAGTGTAAGCGTACGGGTTAGTATTAGGGGATGGGTGAGGAGAAGGCTTCGGGGAAGTGTTAGGGCTAGGGTTCGGGCTAGGGTTAGGTTTAGGGGATGGGAACGGTTTAGGGTCCAGGTGAGGGTACGACAACGGTTTACGGGGAGCATACATGTGAGAGCGCAGGTTAGTGTGAGCGTACGGGTTAGGATTAGGGGACGGGTGAGGGGAAGGCTTCGGGGAAGGGTTAGCGTTAGGGTTCGGGCTAGGGTTAGGGTTAGGGGACGGGGACGGTTTAGGGTCCAGGTGAGGGTACGACAACGGTTTAGGGGGAGTGTACGTTTGAGGGCGCGGGTTAGTGTGAGCGTACGGGTTAGGATTAGGGGACGGGTGAGGGGAAGGCTTCAGGGAAGGGTTAGGGTTAGGGTTCGGGCTAGGTTTAGGGTTAGGGTTAGGGGACAGGGACGGTTTAGGGTCCAGGAGAGGGTACGACAATGGTTGACGGGGAGCGTACATGTGAGGGCGCAGGTTAGTGTGAGCGTACGTGTTAGGATTACGGGACGGGTGAGGGGAAGGCTTTGGGGAAGGTTTAGGGTTAGGGTTCGGGCTAGGGTTAGGGTTAGGCGACGGGGACGGTTTAGGGTCCAGGTGAGGGTACAACAGAGCTTTAGGGGGAGCATACGTGTGAGGGCGCGGGTTAGTGTGAGCGTACGGGTTAGGGTAGTGGACGGGTGAGGGGAAGGATTCAGGGAAGGGTTAGGGTTAGGGTTCGGGCTAGGGTTAGGGTTAGGGGACGGGGACTATTTAGGGTCCAGGTGAGGGTATGACAACGGTTTAGCGGGAGCGTACGTGTGAGGGCGCGGGTTAGTGTGAGCGTACGGTTTACGATTAGGGGATGGGTGAGGGGAAGGCTTCGGGGAAGGGTTAGGGTTAGGGTTCGGGCTAGGGTTAGGTTTAGGGGATTGGGACGGTTTAGTGTCCAGGTGAGGGTACGACAACGGTTTAGGGGGAGCGTACGTGTGAGGGCGTGGGTTAGTGTGAGCGTACGGGTTAGGATTGGGGACGGGTGAGGGGAAGGTTTAGGGGAAGGGTTAGGGTTAGGGTTCAGGATAGGGTTAGGTTTACGGGATGGGGACGGTTTAGGGTACAGGTGAGGGTACGACAACGGTTTAGAGGGAGCGTACATGTGAGGGCGCGGGTTAGTGTGAGCGTACGGGTTAGGATTACGGGACGGGTGAGGGGAAGGCTTTGGGGAAGGGTTAGGGTTAGGGTTCGGGCTAGGGTTAGGGTTAGGGGACGGGGACGGTTTAGGGTCCAGGTGAGGGTACAACAGAGCTTTAGGGGGAGCGTACGTGTGAGGGCGCGGGTTAGTGTGAGCGTATGGTTTAGGATTAGGGGACGGGTTGGGGGAAGGCTTCGGGGAAGGGTTAGGGTTAGGGTTCGGGCTAGGGCTAGGATTAGGGGACGGGGACGGTTTAGGGTCCAGGTGAGGGTACGACAACGGTTTAGAGGGAGCGAATGTGTGAGGGTGCGTGTTAGTGTGAGCGTACGGGTTAGGATTACGGGACGGGTGAGGGGAAGGCTTCGGGGAAGGGTTAGAGCTAGGGTTCGGGCTAGGGTTAGGTTTAGGGGATGGGAACGGTTTAAGGTCTAGGTGAGGGTACGACAACGGTTTAGGGGGAGCGTACATGTGAGGGCGCGGGTTAGTGTGAGCGTACGGGTTAGGATTAGGGGACGGGTGATGGGAAGGCTTTGGGGAAGAGTTAGGGTTAGGGTTCGGGCTAGGGTTAGGGTTAGGGGACGGGGACGGTTTAGGGTCCAGGTGAGGGTACGACAACGGTTTAGGGGGATCGTACGTGTGAGGGCGTGGGTTAGTTTGAGCGTACGGGTTAGGATTAGGGGATGGGTGAGGGGAAGGCTTCGAGGAAGGGTTAGGGTTAGGGTTCGGGCTAGGGTTAGGGTTAGGGGACGGGGACGGTTTAGGGTCCAGTTGAGGGTACGACAACGGTTTAGCAGGAGCGTACGTGTGAGGACGCGGGTTAGTGTGAGCGTACGGGTTAGGATTAGGGGACGGGTGAGGGGAAGGCTTGGGGAATGTTAGGGTTAGGGTTCGGGCTAAGGTTAGGGTTAGGGGACGGGGACGGTTTAGGGTCCAGGTGAGGGTACGACAAAGATTTACGGGGAGCATACGTGTGAGGGCACGGGATAGTGTGAGCGTATGGGTTAGGATTCGGTGACGGGTGAGGGGAAGGCTTCGGGGAAGGGTTAGGGTTACGGTTCGGGCTAGGGTTAGGGTTAGGGGACGGGGACGGTTTAGGGTCCAGTTCAGGGTACGACAACGGTGTAGGGGGAGCGTACGTGTGAGCGTGAGGGTTACTGTGAGCGTATGGGTTAGGATTAGGGGAAGGGTTAGGGGTAGGTTTCAGGGAAGGTTTAGGGTTCGGGCTAGGGTTAGGGTTAGGGGACAGGGACGGTTTAGGGTCCAGGTGAGGGTACGACAACGGTTTAGGGGGAACGTACGTGTGAGGGCGCGGGTTAGTGTGAGCGTACGGTTTAGGATTAGGTGACGGGTGAGGGGAAGGCTTCGGGGGAGGTTTAGGGTTAGGGTTCGGGCTAGGGTTAGGGTTAGGGGACGGGGACGGTTTAGGGTCCAGGTGAGGGTACAACAACGGTTTAGGGGGAGCGTACGTTTGAGGACGCGGGTTAGTGTGAGCGTACGGTTTAGGATTAGGGGACGGGTGAGGGGAAGGCTTCAGGGAAGGGTTAGGGTTAGGGTTCGGGCTAGGGATAGTGTTAGGGGACAGGGACGGTTTAGGGTCCAGGTGAGGGTACGACAACGGTTTAGGGGAAATGTACGTGTGAGGGCGCGGGTTAGTGTGAGCGCACGGGTTAGGATTAGGGGACGGGTGAGGGGAAGGCTTCGGGGAAGTGTTAGGGTTAGGGTTCGGGCTAGGGTTAGGTTTAGGGGATGGGAACGGTTTAGGGTCCAGGTGAGGGTACGACAACGGTTTACGGGGAGCGTACATGTGAGAGCGCAGGTTAGTGTGAGCGTACGGGTTAGGATTAGGGGACGGGTGAGGGGAAGGCTTCGGGGAAGGGTTAGGGTTAGGTTTCGGGCTAGGGTTAGGGTTAGGGGTCGGGGACGGTTTAGGGTCCAGGTGAGTGTACGATAACGGTTTAGGGGGAGTGTACGTTTGAGGGCACGGGTTAGTGTGAGCGTACGGGTTAGAATTAGGGGACGGGTGAGGGGAAGGCTTCAGGGAAGGGTTAGGGTTAGGGTTCGGGCTAGGTTTAGGGTTAGGGTTAGGGGACAGGGACTTTTAGGGTCCAGGTGAGGGTACGACAATTGTTGAGGGGGAGCGTACATGTGAGGGCGCAGGTTAGTGTGAGCGTACGGGTTAGGATTAGGGGACGGGTGAGTGGAAGGCTTTGCGGAATGGTTATGGTTAGGGTTCGGGCTAGGGTTAGGGTTAGGGGACGGGGATTGTTTAGGGTCCAGGTGAGGGTACGACAACTGTTTAGGTGGAGCGTATGTGTGAGGGTGCGGGTTAGTGTGAGCGTACGGGTTAGGATTAGGGGACTGGTGAGGGCAAGGCTTCCGGGAAGTGATAGGGTTAGGGTTCGGGCTAGGGTTAGGGTTAGGGGACGGGGACGGTTTAGGGTCCAGGTGAGGGTACGACAACGGTTTAGGGGGAGCGTAAGTGTGAGGGCGTGGGTTAGTGTGAGCGTACGGGTTAGGATTGGGGACGGTTGAGGGGAAGGTTTCGGAGAAGGGTTAGAGTTAGGGTTCGGGCTAGGGTTAGGTTTACGGGATGGGGACGGTTTAGGGTACAGGTGAGGTTACGACAACGGTTTAGAGGGAGCGTACGTGTGAGGGCGCAGGTTAGTGTGAGCGTACGGGTTAGGATTACGGGACGGGTGAGGGGAAGGCTTTGGGGAAGGTTTAGGGTTAGGGTTCGGGTTAGGGTTAGGGTTAGGGGACGGGGACGGTTTAGGGTCCAGGTGAGGGTACAACAGAGCTTTAGGGGGAGCGTACGTGTGAGGGCGCGGGTTAGTGTGAGCGTATGGTTTAGGATTAGGGGACGGGTGAGGGGAAGGCTTCGGGGAAGGGTTAGGGTTAGGGTTCCGGCTAGGGCTAGGATTAGGGGACGGGGACGGTTTAGGGTCCAGGTGAGGGTACGACAACGGTTTAGAGGGAGCGAATGTGTGAGGGTGCGGGTTAGTGTGAGCGTACGGGGTAGGATTACGGGACGTGTGAGAGGAAGGCTTCAGGGAAGGGTTAGAGCTAGGGTTCAGGCTAGGGTTAGGTTTAGGGGATGGGAACGGTTTAGGGTCCAGGTGAGGGTACGACAACGGTTTAGGGGGAGCGTACATGTGAGGGTGCGTGTTAGTGTGAGCGTACGGGTTAGGATTAGGGGACGGGTGATGGGAAGGCTTTGGGGAAGATTTAGGGTTAGGGTTCGGGCTAGGGTTAGGGTTAGGGCACGGGGACGGTTTAGGGTCCAGGTGAGGGTACAACACAGCTTTAGGGGGAGCATACGTGTGAGGGCGTGGGTTAGTGTGAGCGTACGGGTTAGGGTAGTGAACGGGTGAGGGGAAGGATTCAGGGAAGGGTTAGGGTTAGGGTTCGGGCTAGGGTTAGGGTTAGGGGACGGGGACTATTTAGGGTCCAGGTGAGGGTATGACAACGGTTTAGCGGGAGCGTACGTGTGAGGGCGCGGGTTAGTGTGAGCGTACGGTTTACGATTAGGGGATGGGTGAGGGGAAGGCTTCGGGGAAGGGTTAGGGTTAGGGTTGGGGCTAGCGTTAGGTTTAGGGGATTGGGACGGTTTAGTGTCCAGGTGAGGGTACGACAACGGTTTAGGGGGAGCGTACGTGTGAGGGCGTGGGTTAGTGTGAGCGTACGGGTTAGGATTGGGGACGGGTGAGGGGAAGGTTTCGGGGAAGGGTTAGGGTTCGGGCTAGGGTTAGGTTTACGGGATGGGGACGGTTTAGGGTACAGGTGAGGGTACGACAACGGTTTAGAGGGAGCGTACGTGAGAGGGCGCGGGTTAGTGTGAGCGTACGGGTTAGGATTACGGGACGGGTGAGGGGAAGGCTTTGGGGAAGGTTTAGGGTTAGGGTTCGGGCTAGGGCTAGGGTTAGGGGACGGGGACGGTTTAGGGTCCAGGTGAGGGTACGACAACGGTTTAGGGGGATCGTACGTGTGAGGGCGTGGGTTAGTTTGAGCGTACGGTTTAGGATTAGGGGACGGGTGAGGGGAAGGTTTCGAGGAATGGTTAGGGTTAGGGTTCGGGCTAGGGTTAGGGTTAGGGGCGGGGACGGTTTAGGGTCCAGGTGAGGGTACGACAACGGTTTAGCAGGAGCGTACGTGTGAGGACGCGGGTTAGTGTGAGCGTACGGGTTAGGATTAGGGGACGGGTGAGGGGAAGGCTTCGGGGAATGTTAGGGCTAGGGTTCGGGCTAGGGTTAGGCTTAGGGGACGGGGACGGTTTTGGGTCTAGGTGAGGGTACGACAAAGATTTACGGGGAGCATACGTGTGAGGGCACGGGTTAGTGTGAGCGTATGGGTTAGGATTCGGTGACGGGTGAGGGGAAGGCTTCGGGGAAGGGTTAGGGTTAGGATTCGGGCTAGGGTTAGGGTTAGGGGACGGGGACGGCTTAGTGTCCAGTTGTGGGTAGGACAACGGTTTAGGGGGAGCGTACGTGTGAGCGTTAGTGTGAGCGTATGGGTTAGGATTAGGGGAAGGGTTAGGGGAAGGCTTCAGGGAAGGGTTAGGGTTCGGGCTAGGGTTAGGGTTAGGGGACAGGGACGGTTTAGGGTCCAGGTGAGGGTACGACAACGGTTTAGTGGGAGCGAACGTGTGAGGGCGCGGGTTAGTGTGAGCGTACGGGTTAGGATTAGGGGACGGGTGAGGGGAAGGCTTCGGGGAAGGGTTGGGGTTAGGGTTCGGGCTAGGGTTAGGGTTAGGGGACAGGGACGGTTTAGGGTCCAGGTGAGGGTACGACAACGGTTTAGGGGGAGCGTACGTGTGAGGGCGCGGGTTAGTGTGAGCATACGGGTTAGGATTAGGGGACGGGTGAGGGGAAGGCTTCGGGGAATGGTTAGAGTTAGGGTTCGGGCTAGGGTTAGGGTTAGGGGACAGGGACGGTTTAGGGTCCATGTGAGGGTACGACAAAGATTTAGGGGGAGCGTACGTGTGAGGGCACGGGTTAGTGTGAGCGTATGGGTTAGGATTCGTGGACGGGTGAGGGGAAGGCTTCGGGGAAGGGTTAGGGTTACGGTTTGGGCTAGGGTTAGGGTTAGGGGACGGGGACGGTTTAGGGTCCAGTTGAGGGTACGACAACGGTGTAGGGGGAGCGTACGTGAGAGCGTGAGGGTTACTGTGAGCGTATGGGTTAGGATTAGGGGAAGGGTGAGGGGAAGGTTTCAGGGAAGGTTTAGGGTTCGGGCTAGGGTTAGGTTTAGGGGACAGGGACGGTTTAGGGTCCAGGTGAGGGTACGACAACGGTTTAGGTGGAGCGTACGTGTGAGGGCGTGGGTTAGTGTGAGCGTACGGGTTAGGATTAGGTGACGGGTGAGGGGAAGGCTTCGGGGGAGGGTTAGGGTTAGGGTTCGGGCTACGGTTAGGGTTAGGGGACGGGGACGGTTTAGGGTCCAGGTGAGGGTACAACAACGGTTTAGGGGGAGCGTACGTGTGAGGGCGCGGGTTAGTGTGAGCGTACGGGTTAGGATTAGGGGACGGGTGAGGGGAAGGCTTCGGGGAAGGGTTAGGGTTAGGGTTCGGGCTAGGGTTAGGGTTAGGGGACGGGGACGGTTTAGGGTCCATGTGAGGGTACGACAACGGTTTAGGGGGAGCGTACGTGTGAGGGCACGGGTTAGTGTGAGCGCACGGGTTAGGATTAGGGGACGGGTGAGGGGAAGGCTTCGGGGAAGGGTTAGGGTTAGGGTTCGGGCTAGGGTTAGGGTTAGGGGACAGGGACGGTTTAGGGTCCAAGTGAGGGTATGACAACGGTTTAGGGTGAGCGTACGTTTGAGGACGCGGGTTAGTGTGAGCGTACGGGTTAGGATTAGGGGACGGGTGAGGGGAAGGCTTCGGGGAAGGGTTAGGGTTAGGGTTCGGGCTAGGGTTAGGGTTAGGGGACGGTGACGGTTTAGGGTCCAGGTGAGGGTACGACAACGGTTTAGGGGAAATGTACGTGTGAGGGCGCGGGTTAGTGTAAGCGTACGGGTTAGTATTAGGGGATGGGTGAGGAGAAGGCTTCGGGGAAGTGTTAGGGCTAGGGTTCGGGCTAGGGTTAGGTTTAGGGGATGGGAACGGTTTAGGGTCCAGGTGAGGGTACGACAACGGTTTACGGGGAGCATACATGTGAGAGCGCAGGTTAGTGTGAGCGTACGGGTTAGGATTAGGGGACGGGTGAGGGGAAGGCTTCGGGGAAGGGTTAGGGTTAGGGTTCGGGCTAGGGTTAGGGTTAGGGGACGGGGACGGTTTAGGGTCCAGGTGAGGGTACGACAACGGTTTAGGGGGAGTGTACGTTTGAGGGCGCGGGTTAGTGTGAGCGTACGGGTTAGGATTAGGGGACGGGTGAGGGGAAGGCTTCAGGGAAGGGTTAGTGTTAGGGTTCGGGCTAGGTTTAGCTTTAGGGTTAGGGGACAGGGACGGTTTAGGGTCCAGGTGAGGGTACGACAATGGTTGAGGGGGAGCGTACATGTGAGGGCGCAGGTTAGTGTGAGCGTACGGGTTAGGATTACGGGACGGGTGAGAGGAAGGCTTTGGGGAAGGTTTAAGGTTAGGGTTCGGGCTAGGGTTAGGGTTAGGCGACGGGGACGGTTTAGGGTCCAGGTGAGGGTACAACAGAGCTTTAGGGGGAGCAAACGTGTGAGGGCGCGGGTTAGTGTGAGCGTACGGGTTAGGGTAGTGGACGGGTGAGGGGAAGGATTCAGGGAAGGGTTAGGGTTAGGGTTCGGGCTAGGGTTAGGGTTAGGGGACGGGGACTATTTAGGGTCCAGGTGAGGGTATGACAACGGTTTAGCGGGAGCGTACGTGTGAGGGCGCGGGTTAGTGTGAGCGTATGGTTTAGGATTAGGTGACGGGTGAGGGGAAGGCTTCGGGGAAGGGTTAGGGTTAGGGTTCGGGCTAGGGCTAGGATTAGGGGACGGGGACGGTTTAGGGTCCAGGTGAGGGTACGACCACGGTTTAGAGGGAGCGAATGTGTGAGGGTGCGTGTTAGTGTGAGCGTACGGGTTAGGATTACGGGACGGGTGAGGGGAACGCTTCGGGGAAGGGTTAGAGCTAGGATTCGGGCTAGGGTTAGGTTTAGGGGATGGGAACGGTTTAAGGTCCAGGTGAGGGTACGACAACGGTTTAGGGGGAGCGTACATGTGAGGGCGCGGGTTAGTGTGAGCGTACGGGTTAGGATTAGGGGACGGGTGATGGGAAGGCTTTGGGGAAGTGTTAGGGTTAGGGTTCGGGCTAGGGTTAGGGTTAGGGGACGGGGACGGTTTAGGGTCCAGGTGAGGGTACGACAACGGTTTAGGGGGATCGTACGTGTGAGGGCGTGGGTTAGTTTGAGCGTACGGGTTAGGATTAGGGGATGGGTGAGGGGAAGGCTTCGAGGAAGGGTTAGGGTTAGGGTTCGGGCTAGGGTTAGGGTTAGGGGACGGGGACGGTTTAGGGTCCAGGTGAGGGTACGACAACAGTTTAGCAGGAGCGTACGTGTGAGGACGCGGGTTAGTGTGAGCGTACGGGTTAGGATTAGGGGACGGGTGAGGGGAAGGCTTCGGGGAATGTTAGGGTTAGGGTTCGGGCTAGGGTTAGGGTTAGGGGACGGGGACGGTTTAGGGTCCAGGTGAGGGTACGACAAAGATTTACGGGGAGCATACGTGTGAGGGCACGGGTTAGTGTGAGCGTATGGGTTAGAATTCGGTGACGGGTGAGGGGAAGGCTTCGGGGAAGGGTTAGGGTTAGGATTCGGGCTAGGGTTAGGGTTAGGGAACGGGGACAGCTTAGTGTCCAGTTGTGGGTACGACAACGGTTTAGGGGGAGCGTACGTGTGAGCGTGAGTGTTAGTGTGAGCGTATGGGTTAGAATTAGGGGAAGGGTTAGGGGAAGGCTTCAGGGAAGGGTTAGGGTTCGGGCTAGGGTTAGGGTTAGGGGACTGGGACGGTTTAGGGTCCAGGTGAGGGTACGAAAACGGTTTAGGGGGAGCGTACGTGTGAGGGTGCGCGTTAGTGTGAGCGTACGGGTTAGGATTAGGGGACGGGTGAGGGGAAGGCTTCGGGGAAGGGTTGGGGTTAGGGTTCGGGCTAGGGTTAGGGTTAGGGGACGGGGACGGTTTAGGGTCCAGGTGAGGGTACGACAACGGTTTAGGGGGAGCGTACGTGTGAGGGCGCGGGTTAGTGTGAGCGTACGGGTTAGGATTAGGGGACGGGTGAGGGGAAGGCTTCGGGGAATGGTTAGAGTTAGGGTTCGGGCTAGGGTTAGGGTTAGGGGACAGGGACGGTTTAGGGTCCATGTGAGGGTACGACAAAGATTTAGGGGGAGCGTACATGTGAGGGCACGGGTTAGTGTGAGCGTATGGGTTAAGATTCGTGGACGGGTGAAGGGAAGGCTTCGGGGAAGTGTTAGGGTTAGGGTTCGGGCTAGGGTTAGGGTTAGGGGACGGGGACGGTTTAGGGTCCAAGTGAGGGTATGACAAAGGTTTAGGGGGAGCGTACGTTTGAGGACGCAGGTTAGTGTGAGCGTACGGTTTAGGATTAGGGGACGGGTGAGGGGAAGGCTTCAGGGAAGGGTTAGGGTTAGGGTTCGGGCTAGGGATAGGGTTAGGGGACGGGGACGGTTTAGGGTCCAGGTGAGGGTACGACAACGGTTTAGGGGAAATGTACGTGTGAGGGCGCGGGTTAGTGTGAGCGCACGGGTTAGGATTATGGGACCGGTGAGGGGAAGGCTTCAGGGAAGGGTTAGGTTTAGGGTTCGGGCTAGGGTTAGGGTTAGGGGACGGGGACGGTTTAGGGTCCAGGTGAGGGTACGACAACGGTTTACGGGGAGCGTACGTGTGAGGGCGCGGGTTAGTGTGAGCGTACGGGTTAGGATTAGGGGACGGGTGAGGGGAAGGCTTCGGGGAATGGTTAGAGTTAGGGTTCGGGCTAGGGTTAGGGTTAGGGGACAGGGACGGTTTAGGGTCCATGTGAGGGTACGACAAAGATTTAGGGGGAGCGTACGTGTGAGGGCATGGGTTAGTGTGAGCGTATGGGTTAGGATTCGTGGACGGGTGAGGGGAAGGCTTCGGGGAAGAGTTAGGGTTACGGTTCGGGCTAGGGATAGGGTTAGGGGACGGGGACGGTTTAGGGTCCAGTTGAGGGTACGACAACGGTGTAGGGGGAGCGTACGTGTGAGCGTGAGGGTTACTGTGAGCGTATGGGTTAGGATTAGGGGAAGGGTGAGTGGAAGGTTTCAGGGAAGCTTTAGGGTTCGGGCTAGGGTTAGGGTTAGGGGACAGGGACGGTTTAGGGTCCAGGTGAGGGTACGACAACGGTTTAGGCGGAGCGTACGTGTGAGGGCGCGGGTTAGTGTGAGCGTACGGGTTAGGATTAGGGGACGGGTGAGGGGAAGGCTTCGGGGAAGTGTTAGGGTTAGGGTTCGGGCTAGGGTTAGGGTTAGGGGACGGGGACGGTTTAGGGTCCATGTGAGGGTACGACAACGGTTTAGGGGGAGCGTACGTGTGAGGGTGCGGGTTAGTGTGAGCGCACGGGTTAGGATTAGGGGACGGGTGAGGGGAAGGCTTCGGAGAAGGGTTAGGGTTAGGGTTCGGGCTAGGGTTAGGGTTAGGGGACGGGGACGGTTTAGGGTCCAAGTGAGGGTATGACAACGGTTTAGGGTGAGCGTACGTTTGAGGACGCGGGTTAGTGTGAGCGTACGGGTTAGGATTAGGGGACGGGTGAGGGGAAGGCTTCGGGGAAGGGTTAGGGTTAGGGTTCGGGCTAGGGTTAGGGTTAGGGGACAGGGACGGTTTAGGGTCCAGGTGAGGGTACGACAACGGTTTAGGGGAAATGTAAGTGTGAGGGCGCGGGTTAGTGTAAGCGTACGGGTTAGTATTAGGGGATGGGTGAGGAGAAGGCTTCGGGGAAATGTTAGGGCTAGGTTTCGGGCTAGGGTTAGGTTTAGGGGATGGGAACGGTTTAGGGTCCAGGTGAGGGTATGACAACGGTTTAGCGGGAGCGTACGTGTGAGGGCGCGGGTTAGTGTGAGCGTACGGTTTACGATTAGGGGATGGGTGAGGGGAAGGCTTCGGGGAAGGGTTAGGGTTAGGGTTCGGGCTAGGGTTAGGTTTAGGGGATTGGGACGGTTTATTGTCCAGGTGAGGGTACGACAACGGTTTAGGGGGAGCGTACGTGTGAGGGCGTTGGTTAGTGTGAGTGTACGGGTTAGGATTGCGGACGGGTGAGGGGAAGGTTTCGGGGAAGGGTTAGGGTTAGGGTTCGGGCTAGGGTTAGGTTTACGGGATGGGGACGGTTTAGGGTACAGGTGATGGTATGACAACGGTTTAGAGGGAGCGTACGTGTGAGGGCGCGGGTTAGTGTGAGCGTACGGGTTAGGATTACGGGACGGGTGAGGGGAAGGCTTTGGGGAAGGTTTAGGGTTAGGGTTCGGGCTAGGGTTAGGGTTAGGGGACGGGGACGGTTTAGGGTCCAGGTGAGGGTACAACAGAGCTTTAGGGGGAGCGTACGTGTGAGGGCGCGGGTTAGTGTGAGCGTATGGTTTAGGATTAGGGGACGGGTGAGGGGAAGGCTTCGGGGAAGGGTAAGGGTTAGGGTTCGGGCTAGGGCTAGGATTAGGGGACGGGGACGGTTTAGGGTCCAGGTGAGGGTACGACAACGGTTTAGAGGGAGCGAATGTGTGAGGGTGCGGGTTAGTGTGAGCGTACGGGTTAGGATTACGGGACGGGTGAGGGGAAGGCTTCGGGGAAGGGTTAGAGCTAGCGTTCGGGCTAGGGTTAGGTTTAGGGGATGGGAACGGTTTAGGGTCCAGGTGAGGGTACGACAATGGTTTAGGGGGAGCGTACATGTGAGGGCGCGGGTTAGTGTGAGCGTACGGGTTAGGATTAGGGGACGGGTGATGGGAAGGCTTTGGGGAAGAGTTAGGGTTAGGGTTCGGGCTAGGGTTAAGTTTAGGGGACGGGGACGGTTTAGGGTCCAGGTGAGGGTATGACAACGGTTTAGGGGGATCGTACGTGTGAGGGCATGGGTTAGTTTGAGCATTCGGGTTAGGATTAGGGGACGGGTGAGGGGAAGGCTTCGAGGAAGTGTTAGGGTTAGGGTTCGGGCTAGGGTTAGGGTTAGGGGACGGGGACGGTTTAGGGTCCAGGTGAGGGTACGACAACGGTTTAGCAGGAGCGTACGTGTGAGGACGCGGGTTAGTGTGAGCGTACGGGTTAGGATTAGGGGACGGGTGAGGGGAAGGCTTCGGGGAAGGGTTGGGGTTAGGGTTCGGGCTAGGGTTAGGGTTAGGGGACGGGGACGGTTTAGGGTCCAGGTGAGGGTACGACAACGGTTTAGGGGGAGCGTACGTGTGAGGGCGCGGGTTAGTGTGAGCGTACGGGTTAGGATTAGGGGACGGGTGAGGGGAAGGCTTCGGGGAATGGTTAGAGTTAGGGTTCGGGCTAGGGTTAGGGTTAGGGGACAGGGACGGTTTAGGGTCCATGTGAGGGTACGACAAAGATTTAGGGGGAGCGTACGTGTGAGGGCACGGGTTAGTGTGAGCGTATGGGTTAGGATTCGTGGACGGGTGAGGGGAAGGCTTCGGGGAAGGGTTAGGGTTACGGTTCGGGCTAGGGTTAGGGTTAGGGGACGGGGACGGTTTAGGGTCCAGTTGAGGGTACGACAACGGTGTAGGGGGAGCGTAAGTGTGAGCATGAGGGTTACTGTGAGCGTATGGGTTAAGATTAGGGGAAGGGTGAGGGGAAGGCTTCGGGGAAGGGTTAGGGTTAGGATTCGGGCTAGGTTTAGGGTTAGGGGACCGGGACGGTTTAGGGTCCAAGTGAGGGTATGACAACGGTTTAGGGGGAGCGTACGTTTGAGGACGCGGGTTAGTGTGAGCGTACGGGTTACGATTAGGGGACGGGTGAGGGGAAGGCTTCGGGGAAGGGTTAGGGTTAGGGTTCGGGCTAGGGTTAGGGTTAGGGGATGGGGAGGGTTTAGGGTCCAGGTGAGGGTACGACAACGGTTTAGGGGAAATGTACGTGTGAGGGCGCGGGTTAGTGTAAGCGTACGGGTTAGTATTAGAGGATGGGTGAGGAGAAGGCTTCGGGGAATTGTTAGGGCTAGGGTTCGGGCTAGGGTTAGGTTTAGGGGATGGGAACGGTTTAGGGTCCAGGTGAGGGTACGACAACGGTTTACGGGGAGCGTACATGTGAGAGCGCAGGTTAGTGTGAGCGTACGGGTTAGGATTAGGGGACGGGTGAGGGGAAGGCTTCGGGGAAGGGTTAGGGTTAGGGTTCGGGCTAGGGTTAGGGTTAGGGGACGGGGACGGTTTAGGGTCCAGGTGACGGTACGACAACGGTTTAGGGGGAGTGTACGTTTGAGGACGCGGGTTAGTGTGAGCGTACGGGTTAGGATTAGGTGACGGGTGAGGGGAAGGCTTCGGGGAAGGGTTAGAGTTAGGGTTCGGGATAGGGTTAGGGTTAGGGGACGGGGACGGTTTAGGGTCCAGGTGAGGGTACGACAACGGTTTAGGGGAAATGTACGTGTGAGGGCGCGGGTTAGTGTGAGCGCACGGGTTAGGATTAGGGGACGGGTGAGGGGAAGGCTTCGGGGAAGGGTTAGGGTTAGGGTTCGGGCTAGGGTTAGGTTTAGGGGATGGGAACGGTTTAGGGTCCAGGTGAGGGTACGACAACGGTTTACGGGGAGCGTACATGTGAGAGCGCAGGTTAGTGTGAGCGTACGGGTTAGGATTAGGGGACGGGTGAGGGGAAGGCTTCGGGGAAGGGTTAGGGTTAGGGTTCGGGCTAGGGTTAGGGTTAGGGGACGGGGACGGTTTAGGGTCCAGGTGAGTGTACGACAACGGTTTAGGGGGAGTGTACGTTTGAGGGCGCGGGTTAGTGTGAGCGTACGGGTTAGGATTAGGGGACGGGTGAGGGGAAGGCTTCAGGGAAGGGTTAGGGTTAGGGTTCGGGCTAGGTTTAGGGTTAGGGTTAGGGGACAGGGACGGTTTAGGGTCCAGGTGAGGGTACGACAATTGTTGAGGGGGAGCGTACATGTGAGGGCGCAGGTTAGTGTGAGCGTACGGGTTAGGATTAGGGGACGGTTGAGGGGAAGGCTTTGGGGAAGGTTTAGGGTTAGGGTTCGGGCTAAGGTAAGGGTTAGGGGACGGGGACGGTTTAGGGTCCAGGTGAGGGTAACTCAATGGTTTAGGGGGAGCGTACGTGTGAGGGTGCGGGTCAGTGTGAGTGTACGGGTTAGGATTAGGGGACGGGTGAGTGGAAGGCTTTGCGGAATGGTTAAGGTTAGGGTTCGGGCTAGGGTTAGGGTTAGGGGACGGGGACGGTTTAGGGTCCAGGTGAGGGTACGACAACGGTTTAGGGGGAGCGTACGTGTGAGGGCGTGGGTTAGTGTGAGCGTACGGGTTAGGATTGGGGACGGGTGAGGGGAAGGTTTCGGGGAAGGGTTAGGGTTAGGGTTCGGGCTAGGGTTAGGTTTACGGGATGGGGACGGTTTAGGGTACAGGTGAGGTTACGACAACGGTTTAGAGGGAGCGTACGTGTGAGGGCGCAGGTTAGTGTGATCGTACGGGTTAGGATTACGGGACGGGTGAGGGGAAGGCTTTGGGGAAGGTTTAGGGTTAGGGTTCGGGTTAGGGTTAGGGTTAGGGGACGGGGACGGTTTAGGGTCCAGGTGAGGGTACAACAGAGCTTTAGGGGGAGCGTACGTGTGAGGGCGCGGGTTAGTGTGATCGTATGGTTTAGGATTAGGGGACGGGTGAGGGGAAGGCTTCGGGGAAGGGTTAGGGTTAGGGTTCGGGCTAGGGCTAGGATTAGGGGACGGGGACGGTTTAGGGTCCAGGTGAGGGTACGACAACGGTTTAGAGGGAGCGAATGTGTGAGGGTGCGGGTTAGTGTGAGCGTACGGGGTAGGATTACGGGACGTGTGAGGGGAAGGCTTCAGGGAAGGGTTAGAGCTAGGGTTCTGGCTAGGGTTAGGTTTAGGGGATGGGAACGGTTTAGGGTCCAGGTGAGGGTACGACAACGGTTTAGGGGGAGCGTACATGTGAGGGTGCGGGTTAGTGTGAGCGTACGGGTTAGGATTAGGGGACGGGTGATGGGAAGGCTTTGGGGAAGAGTTAGGGTTAGGGTTCGGGCTAGGGTTAGGGTTAGGGTACGGGGACGGTTTAGGGTCCAGGTGAGGGTACGACAACGGTTTAGGGGGATCGTACGTGTGAGGGCGTGGGTTAGTTTGAGCGTACGGGTTAGGATTAGGGGACAGGTGAGGGGAAGGCTTCGAGGAAGGGTTAGGGTTAGGGTTCGGGCTAGGGTTAGGGTTAGGGGACGGGGACGGTTTAGGGTCCAGGTGAGGGTACGACAACGGTTTAGCAGGAGCGTACGTGTGAGGACGCGGGTTAGTGTGAGTGTACGGGTTAGGATTAGGGGACGGGTGAGGGGAAGGCTTCGGGGAATATTAGGGTTAGGGTTCGGGCTAGGGTTAGGGTTAGGGGACGGGGACGGTTTAGGGTCCAGGTGAGGGTACGACAAAGATTTACGGGGAGCATACGTGTGAGGGCACGGGTTAGTGTGAGCGTATGGGTTAGGATTCGGTAACGGGTGAGGGGAAGGCTTCGGGGAAGGGTTAGTGTTAGGATTCGGGCTAGGGTTAGGGTTAGGGGACGGGGACGGCTTAGTGTCCAGTTGTGGGTACGACAACGGTTTAGGGGGAGCATACCTGTGAGCGTGAGGGTTAGTGTGAGCGTATGGGTTAGGATTAGGGGAAGGGTTAGGGGAAGGCTTCAGGGAAGGGTTAGGGTTCGGGCTACGGTTAGGGTTAGGGGACAGGGACGGTTTAGGGTCCAGGTGAGGGTACGACAACGGTTTAGGGGGAGCGTACGTGTGAGGGCGCGGGTTAGTGTGAGCATACGGGTTAGGATTAGGGGACGGGTGAGGGGAAGGCTTCGGGGAAGTGTTAGGGTTAGGGTTCGGGCTAGGGTTAGGGTTAGGGGACGGGGACAGTTTCGGGTCCAGGTGAGGGTACGACAACGGTTTAGGGGAAATGTACGTGTGAGGGCGCGGGTTAGTGTAAGCGTACGGGTTAGTATTAGGGGATGGGTGAGGAGAAGTCTTCGGGGAAGTGTTAGGGCTAGGGTTCGGGCTAGGGTTAGGTTTAGGGGATGGGAACGGTTTAGGGTCCAGGTGAGGGTACGACAACGGTTTACGGGGAGTGTACATGTGAGAGCGCAGGTTAGTGTGAGCGTACGGGTTAGGATTAGGGGACGGGTGAGGGGAAGGCTTCGGGGAAGGGTTAGGGTTAGGGTTCGGGCTAGGGTTAGGGTTAGGGGACGGGGACGGTTTAGGGTCCAGGTGAGGGTACGACAACGGTTTAGGGGGAGTGTACGTTTGAGGGCGCGGGTTAGTGTGAGCGTACGGGTTAGGATTAGGGGACGGGTGAGGGGCAGGATTCGGGGAAGTGTTAGGGTTAGGGTTCGGGCTAGGGTTAGCGTTAGGTTTAGAGGACGGGGACAGTTTACCGTCCAGGTGAGGGTACGACAACGGTTTAGGGGGAGTGTACGTTTGAGGGTGCGGGTTAGTGTGAGCGTACGGGTTAGGATTAGGGGACGGGTGAGGGGAAGGCTTCAGGGAAGGTTTAGGGTTAGGGTTCGGGCTAGGGTTAGCGTTAGGGTTAGGGGACGGGGCGGTTTAGGGTCCAGGTGAGGGTACGACAACGGTTTAGGGGGAGCGTACGTGTGAGGGCGCGGGTTAGTGTGAGCGTACGGGTTAGGATTAGGGGACGGGTGAGGGGAAGGCTTCGGGGAAGGGTTAGGGTTAGGGTTCGGGCTAGGGTTACGGTTAGGGGACGGGAACGGTTTAGGGTCCAGGTGAGGGTACGACAATGATTTAGGGGGAGCGTACGTTTCAGGGCGCGGGTTAGTGTGAGCGTACGGGTTAGGATTAGGGTACGGGTGAGGGGAAGGCTTCGGGGAAGGGTTAGGGTTAGGGTTCGGGCTAGGGTTAGGGTTAGGGGACGGGGACGGTTTAGGGTCCAAGTGAGGGTACGACAACGGTTTAGGGGTAGCGTACGTGTGAGGACGCGGGTTAGTGTGAGCGTACGGGTTAGGATTAGGGGACGGGTGAGGGGAAGGCTTCGGGGAAGTGTTAGGGTTAGGGTTCGGGCTAGGGTTAGGGTTAGGGCACGGGGACGGTTTAGGGTCCAGGTGAGGGTACGACAACGGTTTAGGGGAAATGTACGTGTGAGGGCACGGGTTAGTGTGAGCGTACGGTTTAGTATTAGGAGATGGGTGAGGAGAAGGCTTCGGGGAAGTGTTAGGGTTAGGGTTCGGGCTACGGTTAGGTTTAGGGGATGGGAACGGTTTAGGGTCCAGGTGAGGGTACGACAACGGTTTAGGGGGAGCGTACATGTGAGAGCGCGGGTTAGTGTGAGCGTACGGGTTAGGATTAGGGGACGGGTGAGGGGAAGGCTTCGGGGAAGGGTTAGGGTTAGGTTTTGGGCTAGGGTTAGGGTTAGGGGAAGGGGACGGTTTAGGGTCCAGGTGAGGGTACGACAACGGTTTAGGGGGACTGTACGTTTGACGGCGCGGGTTAGTGTGAGCGTACGGGTTAGGATTAGGGGACGGGTGAGGGGAAGGCTTCAGGGAAGGGTTAGGGTTAGGGTTCGGGCTAGGTTTAGGGTTAGGGTTAGGGGACGGGGACGGTTTAGGGTCCAGGTGAGGGTACAACAGAGCTTTAGGGGGAGCATACGTGTGAGGGCGCGGGTTAGTGTGAGCGTACGGGTTAGGGTAGTGGACGGGTGAGGGGAAGGATTCAGGGAAGGGTTAGGGTTAGGGTTCGGGCTAGGGTTAGGGTTAGGGAATGGGGACTATTTAGGGTCCAGGTGAGGGTATGACAACGGTTTAGTGGGAGCGTACGTGTGAGGGCGCGGGTTAGTGTGAGCGTACGGTTTACGATTAGGGGATGGGTGAGGGGAAGGCTTCGGGGAAGGGTTAGCGTTAGGGTTCGGGCTAGGGTTAGGTTTAGGGGATTGGGACGGTTTAGTGTCCAGGTGAGGGTACGACAACGGTTTAGGGGGAGCGTACGTGTGAGGGCGTGGGTTAGTGTGAGCGTACGGATTAGGATTGGGGACGGGTGAGGGGAAGGTTTCGGGGAAGGGTTAGGGTTAGGGTTCGGGCTAGGGTTAGGGTTAGGGGACGCGGACGGTTTAGGGTCCAGGTGAGGGTACGACAACGGTTTAGGGGGAGCGTAAGTGTGAGGGCGCGGGTTAGTGTGAGCATACGGGTTAGGATTACGGGATGGGTGAGGGGAAGGTTTGGGGAAGGTTTAGGGTTAGGGTTCGGGCTAGGGTTAGGGTTAGGGGACGGGGACGGTTTAGGGTCCAGGTGAGGGTACAACAGAGCTTTAGGGGGAGCGTACGTGTGAGGGCGCGGGTTAGTGTGAGCGTACGGGTTAGTATTAGGGGATGGGTGAGGAGAAGGCTTCGGGGAAGGGATAGAGCTAGGGTTCGGGCTAGGGTTAGGTTTAGGGGATGGGAACGGTTTAGGGTCCAGGTGAGGGTACGACAACGGTTTAGGGGGAGCGTACATGTGAGGGCGTGGTTTAGTGTGAGCGTACGGGTTAGGATTAGGGGACGGGTGAGGGGAAGGCTTCGGGGAACGGTTAGGGTTATGGTTCGGGCTAGGGTTAGGGTTAGGGGACGGGGACGGTTTAGGGTCCAGGTGAGGGTACGACAACGGTTTAGGGGGAGCGTACGTTTGAGGGCGCGGGTTAGTGTGAGCGTAAGGGTTAGGATTAGGGGACCAGTGAGGGGAAGGCTTCGGGAAAGGGTTTGGGTTAGGGTTCGGGCTAGGGTTAGGATTAGGGGACGGCGACAGTTTTGGGTCCAAGTGAGGGTATGACAACGGTTTACGGGGAGCGTACGTGTGAGGGCGTGGGTTAGTGTGAGTGTACGGGTTAGGATTAGGGGATGGGTGAGGGGAAACCTTCGGAGAAGAATTAGGGTTAGGGTTCGGGCTAGGGTTAGGTTTAGGGGAAGGGGACGGTTTAGGGTCTACGTGAGGGTACGACAACGGTTTAGGGGGAGCGTACGTGTGAGGGCGCGGGTTAATGTGAGCGTACGGGTTAGGATTAGGGGATGGGTGAGGGGAAGGCTTCGGGGAAGTTTTAGGGTTAGGGTTCGGGCTAGGGTTAGGTTTAGGGGATGGGGACGGTTTAGGGTCCAGGTGAGGGTACGGCAACGGTTTAGGGGGAGCGTACGTGTGAGGGCGCGGGTTAGTGTGAGCGTACGGGTTAGGATAAGGGTACGGGTGAGGGGAAGGCTTCGGGGAAGTGTTAGGGTTAGGGTTCGGGCTAGGTTTAGGCTTAGGGGACGGGGACGGTTTAGGGTCCAGGTGAGGGTACGACAACGCTTTAGGGGTAGTGTACGTGTGATGGCGCGGGTTAGTGTGAGCGTACGGGTTAGGATTAGAGGACGGTTGAGGGGAAGATTTTGGGGAAGTGTTAGGGTTAGGGTTCGGGCTAGGGTTAGGGTTAGGGGATGGGGACGGTTTAGGGTCCAGGTGAGGGTACGACAACGGTTTATGGGGAGCGTACGTGTGAGGGCGCGGGTTAGTGTGAGCCTACGGGTTAGCATTAGGGGACGGGTGAGGGGAAGGCTTCGGGGAAGGGTTAGGGTTAGGGTTCGGGCTAGGGTTAGGGTTAGGGGACGGGGACGGTTTAGGGTCCAGGTGAGGGTACGACAACGGTTTAGGGGGAGCGGACGTGTGAGGGTGCGGGTTAGTGTGAGCGTATGGGTTAGGATTAGGGGACGGGTGAGAGGAAGGCTTCGGGGAAGGTTTAGGGTTAGGTTTCGGGCTAGGGTTAGGGTTAGGGGACGGGGACGGTTTAGGGTCCAGGTGAGGGTACGACAAAGGTTGAGGGGGAGCGTACATGTGAGGGCGCGGGTTAGTGTGAGCGTATGGGTTACGATTAGGGGACGGGTGAGGGGAAGGCTTCGGGGAAGGGTTAGGGTTAGGGTTCGGGCTATGGTTAGGGTTAGGGGACGGGGACGGTTTAGGGTCCAGGTGAGGGTACGACAACGCTTTAGGGGGATGGTACCTGTGATGGCGCGTGTTAGTGTGAGCGTACGGGTTACGATTACGGGACAGGTGAGGGGAAGGCTTCGGGGAAGGGTTAGGGTTAGGGTTCGGGCTAGGATTAGAGTTAGTGGACGGGGACGGTTTAGGGTCCAGGAGAGGGTACGACAACAGTTTAGGGCGAGCGTACGTGTGAGGGCGTGGTTTAGTGTGAGCGTACGGGTTAGGATTAGGGGACAGGTGAGGGGAAGATTTCAGGGAAGGGTTAGGGTTAGGGTTCGGGTTAGGGTTAGGGTTAGGGAACGGGGATGGTTTAGGGTCCAGGTTCGGTTACGACAATGGTTTATGGGGAGCGTACGTGTGAGGACGCGGGTTAGTGTGAGCGTACGGGTTAGGATTATGGGACCGGTGAGGGGAAGGCTTCGGGGAAGGGTTAGGTTTAGGGTTCGGGCTAGGGTTAGGGTTAGGGGACGGGGACGGTTTAGGGTCCAGGTGAGGGTACGACAACGGTTTACGGGGAGCGTACGTGTGAGGGCGTGGGTTAGTGTGAGCGTACGGGTTAGGATTAGGGGACGGGTGAGGGGAAGGCTTCGGGGAATGGTTAGAGTTAGGGTTCGGGCTAGGGTTAGGGTTAGGGGACAGGGACGGTTTAGGGTCCATGTGAGGGTACGACAAAGATTTAGGGGGAGCGTACGTGTGAGGGCACGGGTTAGTGTGAGCGTATGGGTTAGGATTCGTGGACGGGTGAGGGGAAGGCTTCGGGGAAGGGTTAGGGTTACGGTTCGGGCTTGGGTTAGGGTTAGGGGACGGGGACGGTTTAGGGTCCATTTGAGGGTACGACAACGGTGTAGGGGGAGCGTACGTGTGAGCGTGAGGGTTACTGTGAGCGTATGGGTTAGGATTAGGGGAAGGGTGAGGGGAAGGTTTCAGGGAAGGTTTAGGGTTCGGACTAGGGTTAGGGTTAGGGGACAGGGACGGTTTAGGGTCCAGGTGAGGGTACGACAACGGTTTAGGTGGAGCGTACGTGTGAGGACGCGGGTTAGTGTGAGCGTACGGGTTAGGATTAGGTGACGGGTGAGGGGAAGGCTTCGGGGGAGGGTTAGGGTTAGGGTTCGGGCTAGGGTTAGGGTTAGGGGACGGGGACGGTTTAGGGTCCAGGTGAGGGTACAACAACGGTTTAGGGGGAGCGTACGTGTGAGGGCGCGGGTTAGTGTGAGCGTACGGGTTAGGATTAGGGGACGGGTGAGGGGAAGGCTTCGGGGAAGGGTTAGGGTTAGGGTTCGGGCTAGGGTTAGGGTTAGGGGACGGGGACGGTTTAGGGTCCATGTGAGGGTACGACAACGGTTTAGGGGGAGTGTAAGTGTGAGGGCGCGGGTTAGTTTGAGCGCACGGGTTAGGATTAGGGGACGGGTGAGGGGAAGGCTTCCGGGAAGTGTTAGGGTTAGGGTTCGGTCTAGGGTTAGGGTTAGGGGACGGGGACGGTTTAGGGTCCAAGTGGGGGTATGACAACGGTTTAGGGGGAGCGTACGTTTGAGGACGCGGGTTAGTGTGAGCGTACGGGTTAGGATTAGGGGACGGGTGAGGGGAAGGCTTTGGGGAAGGGTTAGGGTTAGGGTTCGGGCTAAGGTTAGGGTTAGGGGACGGGGACGGTTTAGGGTCCAGGTGAGGGTACAACAACGGTTTAGGGGAAATGTACGTGTGAGGGCGCGGGTTAGTGTAAGCGTACGGGTTAGTATTAGGGGATGGGTGAGGAGAAGGCTTTGGGGAAGTGTTAGGGCTAGGGTTCGGGCTAGGGTTAGGTTTAGGGGATGGGAACGGTTTAGGGTCCAGGTGACGGTACGACAACGGTTTACGGGTAGCGTACATGTGAGAGCGCAGGTTAGTGTGAGCGTACGGGTTAGGATTAGGGGACGGGTTAGGGGAAGGCTTCGGGGAAGGGTTAGGGTTAGGGTTCGGGCTAGGGTTAGGGTTAGGGGACGGGGACGGTTGAGGGTCCAGGTGAGGGTACGACAACGGTTTAGGGGGAGTGTACGTTTGAGAGCGCGGGTTAGTGTGAGCGTACGGGTTAGGATTAGGGGACGGGTGAGGGGAAGGCTTCAGGGAAGGGTTAGGGTTAGGGTTCGGGCTAGGTTTAGGGTTAGGGTTAGGGGACAGGGACGGTTTAGGGTCCAGGTGAGGGTACGACAATGGTTGAGGGGGAGCGTACATGTGAGGGCGCAGGTTAGTGTGAGCGTACGGGTTAGGATTACGGGACGGTTGAGGGGAAGGCTTTGGGGAAGGTTTAGGGTTAGGGTTCAGGCTAGGGTTAGGGTTAGGCGACGGGGACGGTTTAGGGTCCAGGTGAGGGTACAACAGAGCTTTAGGGGGAGCATACGTGTGAGGGCGCGGGTTAGTGTGAGCGTACGGGTTAGGGTAGTGGACGGGTGAGGGGAAGGATTCAGGGAAGGGTTAGGGTTAGGGTTCGGGCTAGGGTTAGGGTTAGGGGACGGGGACTCTTTAGGGTCCAGGTGAGGGTATGACAACGGTTTAGCGGGAGCGTACGTGTGAGGGCGTGGGTTAGTGTGAGCGTACGGGTTAGGATTGGGGACGGGTGAGGGGAAGGTTTCGGGGAAGGGTTAGGGTTAGGGTTCGGGCTAGTGTTAGGTTTACGGGATGGGGACGGTTTAGGGTACAGGTGAGGGTACGACAACGGTTTAGAGGGAGCGTACGTGTGAGGGCGCGGGTTAGTGTGAGCGTACGGGTTAGGATTACGGGACGGGTGAGGGGAAGGCTTTGGGGAAGGTTTAGGGTTAGGGTTCGGGCTAGGGTTAGGGTTAGGGGACGGGGACGGTTTAGGGTCCAGGTGAGGGTACGACAACGGTTTAGGGGGATCGTACGTGTGAGGGCGTGGGTTAGTTTGAGCGTACGGTTTAGGATTAGGGGACGGGTGAGGGGAAGGCTTCGACGAAGGGTTAGGGTTAGGGTTCGGGCTAGGTTTATGGTTAGGGGCGGGGACGGTTTAGGGTCCAGGTGAGGGTACGACAACGGTTTAGCAGGAGCGTACGTGTGAGGACGCGGGTTAGTGTGAGCGTAGGTGTTAGGATTAGGGGACGGGTGAGGGGAAGGCTTCGGGGAATGTTAGGGTTAGGGTTCGGGCTAGGGTTAGGCTTAGGGGACGGGGACGGTTTAGGGTCCAGGTGAGGGTACGACAAAGATTTACGGGGAGCATACGTGTGAGGGCACGGGTTAGTGTGAGCGTATGGGTTAGGATTCGGTGACGGGTGAGGGGAAGGCTTCGGGGAAGGGGTAGGGTTAGGATTCGGGCTAGGGTTAGGGTTAGGGGACGGGGACGGCTTAGTGTCCAGTTGTGGGTACCACAACGGTTTAGGGGGATCGTACGTGTGAGCGTGAGGGTTAGTGTGAGCGTATGGGTTAGGATTAGGGGAAGGGTTAGGGGAAGGCTTCAGGGAAGGGTTAGGGTTCGGGCTAGGGTTAGGGTTAGGAGACAGGGACGGTTTAGGGTCCAGGTGAGGGTACGACAACGGTTTAGTGGGAGCGAACGTGTGAGGGCGCGGGTTAGTGTGAGCGTACGGTTTAGGATTAGGGGACGGGTGAGGGGAAGGCTTCGGGGAAGGGTTGGGGTTAGGGTTCGGGCTAGGGTTAGGGTTAGGGGACGGGGACGGTTTAGGGTCCAGGTGAGGGTACGACAACGGTGTAGGGGGAGCGTACGTGTGAGCGTGAGGGTTACTGTGACCGTATGGGTTAGGATTAGGGGAAGGGTGAGGGGAAGGTTTCAGGGAAGGTTTAGGGTTCGGGCTAGGGTTAGGGTTAGGGGACAGGGACGGTTTAGGGTCCAGGTGAGGGTACGACAACGGTTTAGGTGGAGCGTACGTGTGAGGGCGCGGGTTAGTGTGAGCGTACGGGTTAGGATTAGGTGACGGGTGAGGGGAAGGCTTTGGGGGAGGGTTAGTGTTAGGGTTCGGGCTAGGGTTAGGTTTAGGGGACGGGGACGGTTTAGGGTCCAGGTGAGGGTACAACAACGGTTTAGGGGGAGCGTACGTGTGAGGGCGCGGGTTAGTGTGAGTGTACGGGTTAGGATTAGGGGACGGGTGAGGGGAAGGCTTCGGTGAAGGGTTAGGGTTAGGTTTCGGGCTAGGGTTAGGGTTAGGGGACGGGGACGGTTTAGGGTCCATGTGAGGGTACGACAATGGTTTAGGGGGAGCGTACGTGTGAGGGTGCGGGTTAGTGTGAGCGCACGGGTTAGGATTAGGGGACGGGTGAGGGGAAGGCTTCGGAGAAGGGTTAGGGTTAGGGTTCGGGCTAGGGTTAGGGTTAGGGGACGGGGACGGTTTAGGGTCCAGGTGAGGGTACGACAACGGTTTAGGGGAAATGTACGTGTGAGGGCGCGGGTTAGTGTAAGCGTACGGGTTAGTATTAGGGGATGGGTGAGGAGAAGGCTTCGGGGAAATGTTAGGGCTAGGATTCGGGCTAGGGTTAGGTTTAGGGGATGGGAACGGTTTAGGGTCCAGGTGAGGGTACGACAACGGTTTACGGGGAGCGTACATGTGAGAGCGCAGGTTAGTGTGAGCGTACGGGTTAGGATTAGGGGACGGGTGAGGGGAAGGCTTCGGGGAAGGGTTAGGTTTAGGGTTCGGGCTAGGGTTAGGGTTAGGGGACGGGGACGGTTTAGGGTCCAGGTGAGGGTATGACAACGCTTTAGGGGTAATGTACGTGTGATGGCGCGGGTTAGTGTGAGCGTACGGGTTAGGATTAGAGGACGGTTGAGGGGAAGATTTTGGGGAAGTGTTAGGGTTAGGGTTCGGGCTAGGGTTAGGGTTAGGGGATGGGGACGGTTTAGGGTCCAGGTGAGGGTACGACAACGGTTTATGGGGAGCGTACGTGTGAGGGCGCGGGTTAGTGTGAGCGTACGGGTTAGGATTAGGGGACCGGTGAGGGGAAGGCTTCGGGAAAGGGTTCGGGTTAGGGTTCGGGCTAGGGTTAGGGTCAGGGGACGGGGACGGTTTAGGGTCCAGGTGAGGGTATGACAACGGTTTAGGGGGAGCGTACGTGTGAGGGCGTGGGTTAGTGTAAGCGTACGGGTTAGGATTAGGGGACGGGTGAGGGGAAGGCTTCGGGGAAGGGTTAGGGTTAGGTTTCGGGCTAGGGTTAGGTTTAGGGGATGGGGACGGTTGAGGGTCGAGGTGAGGGTATGACAACGGTTTAGGGGGAGCATACGTGTGAGGGCGCGGGTTAGTGTGAGCCTACGGGTTAGCATTAGGGGACGGGTGAGGGGAAGGCTTCGGGGAAGGGTTAGGGTTAGGGTTCGGGCTAGGGTTAGGGTTAGGGGACGGGAATGGTTTAGGGTCCAGGTGAGGGTACGACAACGGTTTAGGGGGAGCGGACGTGTGAGGGTGCGGGTTAGTGTGAGCGTATGGGTTAGGATTAGGGGACGGGTGAGAGGAAGGCTTCGGGGAAGGTTTAGGGTTAGGTTTCGGGCTAGGGTTAGGGTTAGGGGACGGAGACGGTTTAGGGTCCAGGTGAGGGTACGACAACGGTTTAGGGGGAGCGTACGTGTGAGGGCGCGGGTTAGTGTGAGCGTACGGGTTAGAATTAGGGGACGGGTGACGGGAAGGCTTCGGGGAAGGGTTACGGTTAGGGTTCGGGCTAGGGTTAGGGTTAGGGGATGGGGACGGTTTAGGGTCCAGGTGAGGGTACGACAAAGGTTGAGGGGGAGCGTACATGTGAGGGCGCGGGTTAGTGTGAGCGTACGGGTTACGATTAGGGGACGGGTGAGGGGAAGGCTTCGGGGAAGGGTTAGGGTTAGGGTTCGGGCTATGGTTAGGGTTAGGGGACGGGGACGGTTTAGCGTCCAGGTGAGGGTACGACAACGCTTTAGGGGGATGGTACCTGTGATGGCGCGTGTTAGTGTGAGCGTACGGGTTAGGATTACGGGACAGGTGAGGGGAAGGCTTCGGGGAAGTGTTAGGGTTAGGGTTCGGGCTAGGATTAGAGTTAGTGGAAGGGGACGGTTTAGGGTCCAGGAGAGGGTACGAGAACAGTTTAGGGCGAGCGTACGTGTGAGGGCGTGGTTTAGTGTGAGCGTACGGGTTAGGATTAGGGGACAGGTGAGGGGAAGATTTCAGGGAAGGGTTAGGGTTAGGGTTCGGGCTAGGGTTAGGGTTAGGGAACGGGGATGGTTTAGGGTCCAGGTTCGGTTACGACAACGGTTTATGGGGAGCGTACGTGTGAGGGCGCGGGTTAGTGTGAGCGTACGGGTTAGGATTATGGGACCGGTTAGGGGAAGGCTTCAGGGAAGGGTTAGGTTTAGGGTTCGGGCTAGGGTTAGGGTTAGGGGACGGGAACGGTTTAGGGTCCAGGTGAGGGTACGACAACGGTTTACGGGGAGCGTACGTGTGAGGGCGCGGGTTAGTGTGAGCGTACGGGTTAGGATTAGGGGACGGGTGAGGGGAAGGCTTCGGGGAATGGTTAGAGTTAGGGTTCGGGCTAGGGTTAGGGTTAGGGGACAGGGACGGTTTAGGGTCCATGTGAGGGTACGACAAAGATTTAGGGGGAGCGTACGTGTGAGGGCATGGGTTAGTGTGAGCGTATGGGTTAGGATTCGTGGACGGGTGAGGGGAAGGCTTCGGGGAAGGGTTAGGGTTACGGTTCGGGCTAGGGTTAGGGTTAGGGGACGGGGACGGTTTAGGGTCCATTTGAGGGTACGACAACGGTGTAGGGGGAGCGTACGTGTGAGCGTGAGGGTTACTGTGAGCGTATGGGTTAGGATTAGGGGAAGGGTGAGTGGAAGGTTTCAGGGAAGGTTTAGGGTTCGGGCTAGGGTTAGGGTTAGGGGACAGGGACGGTTTAGGGTCCAGGTGAGGGTACGACAACGGTTTAGGCGGAGCGTACGTGTGAGGGCGCGGGTTAGTGTGAGCGTACGGGTTAGGATTAGGGGACGGGTGAGGGGAAGGCTTCGGGGAAGGGTTAGGGTTAGGGTTCGGGCTAGGGTTAGGTTTAGGGGACGGGGACGGTTTAGGGTCCCTGTGAGGGTACGACAACGGTTTAGGGGGAGCGTACGTGTGAGGGTGCGGGTTAGTGTGAGCGCACGGGTTAGGATTAGGGGACGGGTGAGGGGAAGGCTTCGGAGAAGGGTTAGGGTTAGGGTTCGGGCTAGGGTTAGGGTTAGGGGACGGGGACGGTTTAGGGTCCAAGTGAGGGTATGACAACGGTTTAGGGTGAGCGTACGTTTGAGGACGCGGGTTAGTGTGAGCGTACGGGTTAGGATTAGGGGACGGGTGAGGGGAAGGCTTCGGGGAAGGGTTAGGGTTAGGGTTCGGGCTAGGGTTAGGGTTAGGGGACTGGAACGGTTTAGGGTCCAGGTGAGGGTACGACAACGGTTTAGGGGAAATGTACGTGTGAGGGCGCGGGTTAGTGTAAGCGTACGGGTTAGTATTAGGGGATGGGTGAGGAGAAGGCTTCGGGGAAATGTTAGCGCTAGGGTTCGGGCTAGGGTTAGGTTTAGGGGATGGGAACGGTTTAGGGTCCAGGTGAGGGTACGACAACGGTTTACGGGGAGCGTACATGTGAGAGCGCAGGTTAGTGTGAGCGTATGGGTTAGGATTAGGGGACGGGTTAGGGGAAGGCTTCAGGGAAGGGTTAGGGTTCGGGCTAGGGTTAGGGTTAGGGGACAGGGACGGTTTAGGGTCCAGGTGAGGGTACCACAACGGTTTAGGGGGAGCGTACGTGTGAGGGCGCGGGTTAGTGTGACTGTACGGGTTAGGATTAGGGGACGGGTGAGGGGCAGGCTTCGGGGAAGGTTTGGGGTTAGGGTTCGGGCTAGGGTTAGGGTTAGGGGACAGGGACGGTTTAGGGCCCAGGTGAGGGTACGACAATGGTTGAGGGGGAGCGTACATGTGAGGGCGCAGGTTAGTGTGAGCGTACGGGTTAGGATTACGGGACGGTTGAGGGGAAGGCTTTGGGGAAGGTTTAGGGTTAGGGTTCGGGCTAGGGTTAGGGTTAGGCGACGGGGACGGTTTAGGGTCCAGTTGAGGGTACAACAGAGCTTTAGGGGGAGCATACGTGTGAGGGCGCGGGTTAGTGTGAGCGTACGGGTTAGGATAGTGGACGGGTGAGGGGAAGGATTCAGGGAAGGGTTAGGGTTAGGGTTCGGGCTAGGGTTAGGGTTAGGGGACGGGGACTATTTAGGGTCCAGGTGAGGGTATGACAACGGTTTAGCGGGAGCGTACGTGTGAGGGCGTGGGTTAGTGTGAGCGTACGGGTTAGGATTGGGGACGGGTGAGGGGAAGGTTTCGGGGAAGGGTTAGGTTTAGGGTTCGGGCTAGTGTTAGGTTTACGGGATGGGGACGGTTTAGGGTACAGGTGAGGGTACGACAACGGTTTAGAGGGAGCGTACGTGTGAGGGCGCGGGTTAGTGTGAGCGTACGGGTTAGGATTACGGGACGGGTGAGGGGAAGGCTTTGGGGAAGGTTTAGGGTTAGGGTTCGGGCTAGGGTTAGGGTTAGGGGACGGGGACGGTTTAGGGTCCAGGTGAGGGTACGACAACGGTTTAGGGGGATCGTACCTGTGAGGGCGTGGGATAGTTTGAGCGTACGGTTTAGGATTAGGGGACGGGTGAGGGGAAGGCTTCGAGGAAGGGTTAGGGTTAGGGTTCGGGCTAGGGTTAGGGTTCGGGGCGGGGACGGTTTAGGGTCCAGGTGAGGGTACGACAACGGTTTAGCAGGAGCGTACGTGTGAGGACGCGGGTTAGTGTGAGCGTACGGGTTAGGATTAGGGGACGGGTGAGGGGAAGGCTTCGGGGAATGTTAGGGTTAGGGTTCGGGCTAGGGTTAGGCTTAGGGGACGGGGACGGTTTAGGGTCCAGGTGAGGGTACGACAATGATTTACGGGGAGCATACGTGTGAGGGCACGGGTTAGTGTGAGCGTATGGGTTAGGATTCGGTGACGGGTGAGGGGAAGGCTTCGGGGAAGGGTTAGGGTTAGGATTCGGGCTAGGGTTAGGGTTAGGGGACGGGGACGGCTTAGTGTCCAGTTGTGGGTACGACAACGGTTTAGGGGGAGCGTACGTGTGAGCGTGAGGGTTAGTGTGAGCATATGGGTTAGGATTAGGGGAAGGGTCAGGGGAAGGCTTCAGGGAAGGGTTAGGGTTCCGGCTAGGGTTAGGGTTAGGAGACAGGGACGGTTTAGGGTCCAGGTGAGGGTACGACAACGGTTTAGTGGGAGCGAACGTGTGAGGGCGCGGGTTAGTGTGAGCGTACGGTTTAGGATTAGGGGACGGGTGAGGGGAAGGCTTCGGGGAAGGGTTGGGGTTAGGGTTCGGGCTAGGGTTAGGGTTAGGGGACGGGGACGGTTTAGGGTCCAGGTGAGGGTACGACAACGGTTTAGGGGGAGCGTACGTGTGAGGGCGCGGGGTAGTGTGAGCGTACGGGTTAGGATTAGGGGACGGGTGAGGGGAAGGCTTCGGGGAATGGTTAGAGTTAGGGTTCGGGCTAGGGTTAGGGTTAGGGGACAGGGACGGTTTAGGGTCCATGTGAGGGTACGACAAAGATTTAGGGGGAGCGTACGTGTGAGGGCACGGGTTAGTGTGAGCGTATGGGTTAGGATTCGTGGACGGGTGAGGGGAAGGCTTCGGGGAAGTGTTAGGGTTACGGTTCGGGCTAGGGTTAGGGTTAGGGGACGGGGATGGTTTAGGGTCCAGTTGAGTGTACGACAACGGTGTAGGGGGAGCGTACGTGTGAGCGTGAGGGTTACTGTGAGCGTATGGGTTAGGATTAGGGGAAGGGTGAGGGGAAGGTTTCAGGGAAGGTTTAGGGTTCGGGCTAGGGTTAGGGTTAGGGGACAGGGACGGTTTAGGGTCCAGGTGAGGGTACGACAACGGTTTAGGTGGAGCGTACGTGTGAGGGCGCGGATTAGTGTGAGCGTACGGGTTAGGATTAGGAGACGGGTGAGGGGAAGGCTTCGGGGGAGGGTTAGGGTTAGGGTTCGGGCTAGGGTTAGGGTTAGGGGACGGGGACGGTTTAGGGTCCAGGTGAGGGTATGTCAACGGTTTAGGGGGATCGTACGTGTGAGGGCGTGGGTTAGTTTGAGCATTCGGGTTAGGATTAGGGGACGGGTGAGGTGAAGGCTTCGAGGAAGTGTTAGGGTTAGGGTTCGGGCTAGGGTTAGGGTTAGGGGACGGGGACGGTTTAGGGTCCATGTGAGGGTACGACAACGGTTTAGCAGGAGCGTACGTGTGAGGACGCGGGTTAGTGTGAGCGTACAGGTTAGGATTAGGGGACGGGTGAGGGGAAGGCTTCGGGGAATGTTAGGGTTAGGGTTCGTGCTAGGGTTAGGGTTAGGGGACGGGGACGGTTTAGGGTCCAGGTGAGGGTACGACAAAGATTTACGGGGAGCATACGTGTGAGGGCACGGGTTAGTGTGAGCGTATGGGTTAGGATTCGGTGACGGGTGAGGGGAAGGCTTCGGGGAAGGGTTAGGGTTAGGATTCGGGCTAGGGTTAGGGTTAGGGGACGGGTACAGCTTAGTGTCCAGGTGTGGGTACGACAACGGTTTAGGGGGAGCATACGTGTGAGCGTGAGGGTTAGTGTGAGCGTATGGGTTAGGATTAGGGGAAGGGTTAGGGGAAGGCTTCAGGGAAGGGTTAGGTTTCGGGCTAGGGTTAGGGTTAGGGGACAGGGACGGTTTAGGGTCCAGGTGAGGGTACGACAACGGTTTAGGGGGAGCGTACGTGTGAGGGCGCGGGTTAGTGTGAGCGTACGGGTTAGGATTAGGGGACGTGTGAGGGGAAGGCTTCAGGGAAGTGTTAGGGTTAGGGTTCGGGCTAGGTTTAGGGTTAGGGTTAGGGGACAGGGACGGTTTAGGGTCCAGGTGAGGGTACGACAATGGTTGAGGGGGAGCGTACATGTGAGGGCGCAGGTTAGTGTGAGCGTACGGGTTAGGATTACGGGACGGGTGAGGGGAAGGTTTTGGGGAAGGTTTAGGGTTAGGGTTCGGGCTAGGGTTAGGGTTAGGCGACGGGGACGGTTTAGGGTCCAGGTGAGGGTACAACAGAGCTTTAGGGGGAGCATACGTGTGAGGGCGCGGGTTAGTGTGAGCGTACGGGATAGGGTAGTGGACGGGTGAGGGGAAGGATTCAGGGAAGGGTTAGGGTTAGGGTTCGTCTAGGATTAGGGTTAGGGGACGGGGACTATTTAGGGTCCAGTTGAGGGTATGACAACGGTTTAGCGGGAGCGTACGTGTGAGGGCGCGGTTTAGTGTGAGCGTACGGTTTACGATTAGGGGATGGGTGAGGGGAAGGCTTCGGGGAAGGGTTAGGGTTAGGGTTCGGGCTAGGGTTAGGTTTAGGGGATTGGGACGGTTTATTGTCCAGGTGAGGGTACGACAACGGTTTAGGGGGAGCGTACGTGTGAGGGCGTGGGTTAGTGTGAGCGTACGGGTTAGGATTGCGGACGGGTGAGGGGAAGGTTTCGGGGAAGGGTTAGGGTTAGGGTTCGGGCTAGGGTTAGGTTTACGGGATGGGGACGGTTTAGGGTACAGGTGAGGGTATGACAACGGTTTAGAGGGAGCGTACGTGTGAGGGCGCGGGTTAGTGTGAGCGTACGGGTTAGGATTACGGGACGGGTGAGGGGAAGGCTTTGGGGAAGGTTTAGGGTTAGGGTTCGGGCTAGGGTTAGGGTTAGGGGATGGGGACGGTTTAGGGTCCAGGTGAGGGTACAACAGAGCTTTAGGGGGAGCGTACGTGTGAGGGCGCGGGTTAGTGTGAGCGTATGGTTTAGGATTAGGGGACGGGTGAGGGGAAGGCTTCGGGGAAGGGTAAGGGTTAGGGTTCGGGCTAGGGCTAGGATTAGGGGACGGGGACGGTTTAGGGTCCAGGTGAGGGTACGACAACGGTTTAGAGGGAGCGAATGTGTGAGGGTGCGGGTTAGTGTGAGCGTACGGGTTAGGATTACGGGACGGGTGAGGGGAAGGCTTCGGGGAAGGGTTAGAGCTAGCGTTCGGGCTAGGGTTAGGTTTAGGGGATGGGAACGGTTTAGGGTCCAGGTGAGGGTACGACAATGGTTTAGGGGGAGCGTACATGTGAGGGCGCGGGTTAGTGTGAGCGTACGGGTTAGGATTAGGGGACGGGTGATGGGAAGGCTTTGGGGAAGAGTTAGGGTTAGGGTTCGGGCTAGGGTTCAGGTTAGGGGACGGGGACGGTTTAGGGTCCAGGTGAGGGTATGACAACGGTTTAGGGGGATCGTACGTGTGAGGGCATGGGTTAGTTTGAGCATTCGGGTTAGGATTAGGGGACGGGTGAGGGGAAGGCTTTGGGGAAGGTTTAGGGTTAGGGTTCGGGCTAGGGTTAGGGTTAGGCGACGGGGACGGTTTAGGTTCCAGTTGAGGGTACAACAGAGCTTTAGGGGGAGCATACGTGTGAGGGCGCGGGTTAGTGTGAGCGTACGGGTTAGGGTAGTGGACGGGTGAGGGGAAGGATTCAGGGAAGGGTTAGGGTTAGGGTTCGGGCTAGGGTTAGGGTTAGGGGACGGGGACTATTTAGGGTCCAGGTGAGGGTATGACAACGGTTTAGCGGGAGCGTACGTGTGAGGGCGTGGGTTAGTGTGAGCGTACGGGTTAGGATTGGGGACGGGTGAGGGGAAGGTTTCGGGGAAGGGTTAGGGTTAGGGTTCGGGCTAGTGTTAGGTTTACGGGATGGGGACGGTTTAGGGTCCAGGTGAGGGTACGACAACGGTTTAGTGGGAGCGAACGTGTGAGGGCGCGGGTTAGTGTGAGCGTACGGTTTAGGATTAGGGGACGGGTGAGGGGAAGGCTTCGGGGAAAGGTTGGGGTTAGGGTTCGGGCTAGGGTTAGGGTTAGGGGACGGGGACGGTTTAGGGTCCAGGTGAGGGTACGACAACGGTTTAGGGGGAGCGTACGTGTGAGGGCGCGGGGTAGTGTGAGCGTACGGGTTAGGATTAGGGGACGGGTGAGGGGAAGGCTTCGGGGAATGGTTAGAGTTAGGGTTCGGGCTAGGGTTAGGGTTAGGGGACAGGGACGGTTTAGGGTCCATGTGAGGGTACGACAAAGATTTAGGGGGAGCGTACGTGTGAGGGCACGGGTTAGTGTGAGCGTATGGGTTAGGATTCGTGGACGGGTGAGGGGAAGGCTTCGGGGAAGTGTTAGGGTTACGGTTCGGGCTAGGGTTAGGGTTAGGGGACGGGGATGGTTTAGGGTCCAGTTGAGTGTACGACAACGGTGTAGGGGGAGCGTACGTGTGAGCGTGAGGGTTACTGTGAGCGTATGGGTTAGGATTAGGGGAAGGGTGAGGGGAAGGTTTCAGGGAAGGTTTAGGGTTCGGGCTAGGGTTAGGGTTAGTGTACAGGGACGGTTTAGGGTCCAGGTGAGGGTACGACAACGGTTTAGGTGGAGCGTACGTGTGAGGGCGCGGGTTAGTGTGAGCGTACGAGTTAGGATTAGGTGACGGGTGAGGGGAAGGCTTCGGGGGAGGGTTAGGGTTAGGGTTCGGGCTAGGGTTAGGTTTAGGGGACGGGGAAGGTTTAGGGTCCAGGTGAGGGTACAACAACGGTTTAGGGGGAGCGTACGTGTGAGGGCGCGGGTTAGTGTGAGCGTACGGGTTAGGATTAGGGGACGGGTGAGGGGAAGGCTTCGGGGAAGGGTTAGGGTTAGGGTTCGGGCTAGGGTTAGGTTTAGGGGACGGGGACGGTTTAGGGTCCATGTGAGGGTACGACAACGGTTTAGGGGGAGCGTACGTGTGAGGGTGCGGGTTAGTGTGAGCGCACGGGTTAGGATTAAGGGACGGGTGAGGGGAAGGCTTCGGGGAAGGGTTAGGGTTAGGGTTCGGGCTAGGGTTAGGGTTAGGGGACGGGGACGGTTTAGGGTCCAGGTGAGGGTACGACAACGGATTAGGGGAAATGTACGTGTGAGGGCGCGGGTTAGTGTAAGCGTACGGGTTAGTATTAGGGGATGGGTGAGGAGAAGGCTTCGGGGAAGGGTTAGGGTTAGGGTTCGGGCTAGGGCTAGGATTAGGGGACGGGGACCGTTTAGGGTCCAGGTGAGGGTACGACAACGGTTTAGAGGGAGCGAATGTGTGAGGGTGCGGGTTAGTGTGAGCGTTCGGGTTAGGATTACGGGACGGGTGAGGGGAAGGCTTCGGGGAAGGGTTAGAGCTAGCGTTCGGGCTAGGGTTAGGTTTAGGGGATGGGAACGGTTTAGGGTCCAGGTGAGGGTACGACAACGGTTTAGGGGGAGCGTACATGTGAGGGCGCGGGTTAGTGTGAGCGTACGGGTTAGGATTAGGGGACGGGTGATGGGAAGGCTTTGGGGAAGAGTTAGGGTTAGTGTTCGGGCTAGGGTTAGGGTTAGGGGACGGGGACGGTTTAGGGTCCAGGTGAGGGTATGACAACGGTTTAGGGGGATTGTACGTGTGAGGGCGTGGGTTAGTTTGAGCATTCGGGTTAGGATTAGGGGACGGGTGAGGGGAAGGCTTCGAGGAAGTGTTAGGGTTAGGGTTCGGGCTAGGGTTAGGGTTAGGGGACGGGGACGGTTTAGGGTCCAGGTGAGGGTACGACAACGGTTTAGCAGGAGCGTACGTGTGAGGACGCGGGTTAGTGTGAGCGTACGGGTTAGGATTAGGGGACGGGTGAGGGGAAGGCTTCGGGGAATGTTAGGGTTAGGGTTCGTGCTAGGGTTAGGGTTAGGGGACGGGGACGGTTTAGGGTCCAGGTGAGGGTATGACAAAGATTTACGGGGAGCATACGTGTGAGGGCACGGGTTAGTGTGAGCGTATGGGTTAGGATTCGGTGACAGGTGAGGGGAAGTCTTCGGGGAAGGGTTAGGGTTAGGATTCGGGCTAGGGTTAGGGTTAGGGGACGGGGACAGCTTAGTGTCCAGGTGTGGGTACGACAACGGTTTAGGGGGAGCGTACGTGTGAGCGTGAGGGTTAGTGTGAGCGTATGGGTTAGGATTAGGGGAAGGGTTAGGGGAAGGCTTCAGGGAAGGGTTAGGGTTCGGGCTAGGGTTAGGGTTAGGGGACAGGGACGGTTTAGGGTCCAGGTGAGGGTACGACAACGGTTTAGGGGGAGCGTACGTGTGAGGGCGCGGGTTAGTGTGAGCGTACGGGTTAGGATTAGGGGACGGGTGAGGGGAAGGCTTCGGGGAAGGGTTGGGGTTAGGGTTCGGGCTAGGGTTAGGGTTAGGGGACAGGGACGGTTTAGGGTCCAGGTGAGGATACGAGAATGGTTGAGGGGGAGCGTACATGTGAAGGCGCAGGTTAGTGTGAGCGTACGGGTTAGGATTACGGGACGGTTGAGGGGAAGGCTTTGGGGAAGGTTTAGGGTTAGGGTTCGGGCTAGGGTTAGGGTTAGGCGACGGGGACGGTTTAGGGTCCAGTTGAGGGTACAAGAGAGCTTTAGGGGGAGCATACGTGTGAGGGCGAGGGTTAGTGTGAGCGTACGGGTTAGGGTAGTGGACGGGTGAGGGGAAGGATTCAGGGAAGGGTTAGGGTTAGGGTTCGGGCTAGGGTTAGGGTTAGGGGACGGGGACTATTTAGGGTCCAGGTGAGGGTATGACAACGGTTTAGCGGGAGCGTACGTGTGAGGGCGCGGGTTAGTGTGAGCGTACGGGTTAGGATTACGGGACGGGTGAGGGGAAGGCTTTGGGGAAGGTTTAGGGTTAGGGTTCGGGCTAGGGTTAGGGTTAGGGGACGGGGACGGTTTAGGGTCCAGGTGAGGGTACGACAACGGTTTAGGGGGATCGTACCTGTGAGGGCGTGGGATAGTTTGAGCGTACGGTTTAGGATTAGGGGACGGGTGAGGGGAAGGTTTCGAGGAAGGGTTAGGGTTAGGGTTCGGGCTAGGGTTAGGGTTCGGGGCGGGGACGGTTTAGGGTCCAGGTGAGGGTACGACAACGGTTTAGCAGGAGCGTACGTGTGAGGACGCGGGTTAGTGTGAGCGTACGGGTTAGGATTAGGGGACGGGTGAGGGGAAGGCTTCGGGGAATGTTAGGGTTAGGGTTCGGGCTAGGGTTAGGCTTAGGGGACGGGGACGGTTTAGGGTCCAGGTGAGGGTATGACAAAGATTTACGGGGAGCATACGTGTGAGGGCACGGGTTAGTGTGAGCGTATGGGTTAGGATTCGGTGACGGGTGAGGGGAAGGCTTCGGGGAAGGGTTAGGGTTAGGATTCGGGCTAGGGTTAGGGTTAGGGGACGGGGACGGCTTAGTGTCCAGTTGTGGGTACGACAACGGTTTAGGGGGAGCGTACGTGTGAGCGTGAGGGTTAGTGTGAGCGTATGGGTTAGGATTAGGGGAAGGGTTAGGGGAAGGCTTCAGGGAAGGGTTAGGGTTCCGGCTAGGGTTAGGGTTAGGAGACAGGGACGGTTTAGGGTCCAGGTGAGGGTACGACAACGGTTTAGTGGGAGCGAACGTGTGAGGGCGCGGGTTAGTGTGAGCGTACGGTTTAGGATTAGGGGACGGGTGAGGGGAAGGCTTCGGGGAAGGTTTGGGGTTAGGGTTCGGGCTAGGGTTAGGGTTAGGGGACGGGGACGGTTTAGGGTCCGGGTGAGGGTATGACAGCGGTTTAGGGGGAGCGTACGTGTGAGGGCGCGGGTTAGTGTGAGCGTACGGGTTAGGATTAGGGGACGGGTGAGGGGAAGGCTTCGGGGAATGGTTAGAGTTAGGGTTCGGGCTAGGGTTAGGGTTAGGGGACAGGGACGGTTTAGGGTCCATGTGAGGGTACGACAAAGATTTAGGGGGAGCGTACGTGTGAGGGCACAGGTTAGTGTGAGCGTATGGGTTAGGATTCGTGGACGGGTGAGGGGAAGGCTTCGGGGAAGTGTTAGGGTTACGGTTCGGGCTAGGGTTAGGGTTAGGGGACGGGGACGGTTTAGGGTCCAGTTGAGGGTACGACAACGGTGTAGGGGGAGCGTACGTGTGAGCGTGAGGGTTACTGTGAGCGTATGGGTTAGGATTAGGGGAAGGGTGAGGGGAAGGTTTCAGGGAAGGTTTAGGGTTCGGGCTAGGGTTAGGGTTAGGGGACAGGGACGGTTTAGGGTCCAGGTGAGGGTACGACAACGGTTTAGGTGGAGCGTACGTGTGAGGGCGCGGGTTAGTGTGAGCGTACGGGTTAGGATTAGGTGACGGGTGAGGGGAAGGCTTCGGGGGAGGGTTAGGGTTAGGGTTCGGGCTAGGGTTAGGTTTAGGGGACGGGGAAGGTTTAGGGTCCAGGTGAGGGTACAACAACGGTTTAGGGGGAGCGTACGTGTGAGGGCGCGGGTTAGTGTGAGCGTACGGGTTAGGATTAGGGGACGGGTGAGGGGAAGGCTTCGGGGAAGGGTTAGGGTTAGGGTTCGGGCTAGGGTTAGGTTTAGGGGACGGGGACGGTTTAGGGTCCATGTGAGGGTACGACAACGGTTTACGGGGAGCGTACGTGTGAGGGTGCGGGTTAGTGTGAGCGCACGGGTTAGGATTAGGGGACGGGTGAGGGGAAGGCTTCGGAGAAGGGTTAGGGTTAGGGTTCGGGCTAGGGTTAGGGTTAGGGGACGGGGACGGTTTAGGGTCCAAGTGAGGGTATGACAACGGTTTAGGGTGAGCGTACGTTTGAGGACGCGGGTTAGTGTGAGCGTACGGTTTAGGATTAGGGGACGGGTGAGGGGAAGGCTTCGGGGAAGGGTTAGGGTTAGGGTTCGGGCTAGGGTTAGGGTTAGGGGACGGGGACGGTTTAGGGTCCAGGTGAGGGTACAACAGAGCTTTAGGGGGAGCATACGTGTGAGGGCGCGGGTTAGTGTGAGCGTACGGGTTAGGGTAGTGGACGGGTGAGGGGAAGGATTCAGGGAAGGTTTAGGGTTAGGGTTCGGGCTAGGGTTAGGGTTAGGGGACGGGGACTATTTAGGGTCCAGTTGAGGGTATGACAACGGTTTAGTGGGAGCGTACGTGTGAGGGCGCGGGTTGGTGTGAGCGTACGGTTTACGATTAGGGGATGGGTGAGGGGAAGGATTCGGGGAAGGGTTAGGGTTAGGGTTCGGGCTAGGGTTAGGTTTAGGGGAATGGGACGGTTTAGTGTCCAGGTGAGGGTACGACAACGGTTTAGGGGGAGCGTACGTGTGAGGGCGTGGGTTAGTGTGAGCGTACGGGTTAGGATTGCGGACGGGTGAGGGGAATGTTTCGGGGAAGGGTTAGGGTTAGGGTTCGGGCTAGGGTTAGGTTTACGGGATGGGGACGGTTTAGGGTACAGGTGAGGGTATGACAACGGTTTAGAGGGAGCGTACGTGTGAGGGCGCGGGTTAGTGTGAGCGTACGGGTTAGGATTACGGGACGGGTGAGGGGAAGGCTTTAGGGAAGGTTTAGGGTTAGGGTTCGGGCTAGGGTTAGGGTTAGGGGACGGGGACGGTTTAGGGTCCAGGTGAGGGTACAACAGAGCTTTAGGGGGAGCGTACGTGTGAGGGCGCGGGTTAGTGTGAGAGTATGGTTTAGGATTAGGGGACGGGTGAGGGGAAGGCTTCGGGGAAGGGTTAGGGTTAGGGTTCGGGCTAGGGCTAGGATTAGGGGACGGGGACGGTTTAGGGTCCAGGTGAGGGTACGACAACGGTTTAGAGGGAGCGAATGTGTGAGGGTGCGGGTTAGTGTGAGCGTATGGGTTAGGATTACGGGACAGGTGAGGGGAAGGCTTCGGGGAAGGGTTAGAGCTAGCGTTCGGGCTAGGGTTAGGTTTAGGGGATGGGAACGGTTTAGGGTCCAGGTGAGGGTACGACAACGGTTTAGGGGGAGCGTACATGTGAGGGCGCGGGTTAGTGTGAGCGTACGGGTTAGGATTAGGGGACGGGTGAGGGGAAGGCTTCGGGGAATGGTTAGAGTTAGGGTTCGGGCTAGGGTTAGGGTTAGGGGACGGGGACGGTTTAGGGTCCAGGTGAGGGTATGACAACGGTTTAGGGGGATCGTACGTGTGAGGGCGTGGGTTAGTTTGAGCATTCGGGTTAGGATTAGGGGACGGGTGAGGGGAAGGCTTCGAGGAAGTGTTAGGGTTAGGGTTCGGGCTAGGGTTAGGGTTAGGGGACGGGGACGGTTTAGGGTCCAGGTGAGGGTACGACAACGGTTTAGCAGGAGCGTACGTGTGAGGACGCGGGTTAGTGTGAGCGTACGGGTTAGGATTAGGGGACGGGTGAGGGGAAGGCTTCGGGGAATGTTAGGGTTAGGGTTCGTGCTAGGGTTAGGGTTAGGGGACGGGGACGGTTTAGGGTCCAGGTGAGGGTACGACAAAGATTTACGGGGAGCATACGTGTGAGGGCACGGGTTAGTGTGAGCGTATGGGTTAGGATTCGGTGACGGGTGAGGGGAAGGCTTCGGGGAAGGGTTAGGGTTAGGATTCGGGCTAGGGTTAGGGTTAGGGGACGGGGACAGCTTAGTGTCCAGTTGTGGGTACGACAACGGTTTAGGGGGAGCGTACGTGTGAGCGTGAGGGTTAGTGTGAGCGTATGGGTTAGGATTAGGGGAAGGGTTAGGGAAGGCTTCAGGGAAGGGTTAGGGTTCGGGCTAGGGTTAGGGTTAGGGGACAGGGACGGTTTAGGGTCCAGGTGAGGGTACGACAACGGTTTAGGGGGAGTGTACGTGTGAGGGCGCGGGTTAGTGTGAGCGTACGGGTTAGGATTAGGGGACGGGTGAGGGGAAGGCTTCGGGGAAGGGTTGGGGTTAGGGTTCGGGCTAGGGTTAGGGTTAGGGGACGGGGACGGTTTAGGGTCCAGGTGAGGGTACGACAACGGTTTAGGGGGAGCGTACGTGTGAGGGCGCGGGTTAGTGTGAGCGTAAGGGTTAGGATTAGGGGACGGGTGAGGGGAAGGCTTCGGGGAATGGTTAGAGTTAGGGTTCGGGCTAGGGTTAGGGTTAGGGGACAGGGACGGTTTAGGGTCCATGTGAGGGTACGACAAAGATTTAGGGGGAGCGTACGTGTGAGGGCACGGGTTAGTGTGAGCGTATGGGTTAGGATTCGTGGACGGGTGAGGGGAAGGCTTCGGGGAAGGGTTAGGGTTAGGGTTCGGGCTAGGGTTAGGGTTAGGGGACGGGGACGCTTTAGGGTCCAGTTGAGGGTACGACAACGGTGTAGGGGGAGCGTACGTGTGAGCGTGAGGATTACTGTGAGCGTATGGGTTAGGATTAGGGGAAGGGTGAGGGGAAGGTTTCAGGGAAGGTTTAGGGTTCGGGCTAGGGTTAGGGTTAGGGGACAGGGACGGTTTAGGGTCCAGGTGAGGGTACGACAATGGTTTAGGCGGAGCGTACGTGTGAGGGTGCGGGTTAGTGTGAGCGTACGGGTTACGATTAGGTGACGGGTGAGGGGAAGGCTTCGGGGGAGGGTTAGGGTTAGGGTTCGGACTAGGGTTAGGGTTAGGGTACGGGTACGGTTTAGGGTCCAGGTGAGGGTACAACAACGGTTTAGGGGGAGCGTACGTGTGAGGGCGCGGGTTAGTGTGAGCGTATGGGTTAGGATTAGGGGACAGGTGAGGGGAAGGCTTCGAGGAAGGGTTAGCGTTAGGGTTCGGGCTAGGGTTAGGGTTAGGGGATGGGGACGGTTTAGGGTCCATGTGAGGGTACGACAACGGTTTAGGGAGAGCGTACGTGTGAGGGCGCGGGTTAGTGTGAGCGCACGGGCTAGGATTAGGGGACGGGTGAGGGGAAGGCTTCGGGGAAGTGTTAGGGTTAGGGTTCGGGCTAGGGTTAGGGTTAGGGGATGGGGACGGTTTAGGGTCCAGGTGAGGGTACGACAACGGTTTAGGGGAAATGTACGTTTGAGGGCGCGGGTTAGTGTAAGCGTACGGGTTAGTATTAGGGGATGGGTGAGGAGAAGGCTTCGGGGAAGTGTTAGGGCTAGGGTTCAGGCTAGGGTTAGGTTTAGGGGATGGGAACGGTTTAGGGTCCAGGTGAGGGTACGACAACGGTGTACAGGGAGCGTACATGTGAGAGCGCAGGTTAGTGTGAGCGTACGGGTTAGGATTAGGGGACGGGTGAGGGGAAGGCTTCGGGGAAGGGTTAGGGTTAGGGTTCGGGCTAGGGTTAGGGTTAGGGGACGGGGACGGTTTAGGGTCCAGGTGAGGGTACGACAACGGTTTAGGGGGAGTGTACGTTTGAGGGCGCGGGTTAGTGTGAGCGTACGGGTTAGGATTAGGGGACGGTTGAGGGGAAGGCTTCAGTGAAGGGTTAGGGTTAGGGTTCGGGCTAGGTTTAGGGTTAGGGTTAGGGGACAGGGACGGTTTAGGGTCCAGGTGAGGGTACGACAATGGTTGAGGGGGAGCGTACATGTGAGGGCGCAGGTTAGTGTGAGCGTACGGGTTAGGATTACGGGATGGGTGAGGGGAAGGCTTTGGGGAAGGTTTAGGGTTAGGGTTCGGGCTAGAGTTAGGGTTAGGCGACGGGGACGGTTTAGGGTCCAGGTGATGGTACAACAGAGCTTTAGGGGGAGCATACGTGTGAGGGCGCGGGTTAGTGTGAGCGTACGGGTTAGGATTAGGGGACGGGTGAGGGGAAGGCTTCGGGGAACGGTTAGGGTTATGGTTCGGGCTAGGGTTAGGGTTAGGGGACGGGGACGGTTTAGGGTCCAGGTGAGGGTAAGTCAATGGTTTAGGGGGAGCGTACGTGTGAGGGTGCGGGTCAGTGTGAGTGTACGGGTTAGGTTTAGGGGACGGGTGAGTGGAAGGCTTCGCGGAATGGTTATGGTTAGGGTTCGGGCTAGGGTTAGGGTTAGGGGACGGGGATTGTTTAGGGTCCAGGTGAGGGTACGACAACTGTTTAGGTGGAGCGTATGTGTGAGGGTGCGGGTTAGTGTGAGCGTACGGGTTAGGATTAGGGGACTGGTGAGGGCAAGGCTTCCGGGAAGGGATAGGGTTAGGGTTCGGGCTAGGGTTAGGGTTAGGGGATGGGGACGGTTTAGGGTCCAGGTGAGGGTACGACAACGGTTTAGGGGAAATGTACGTGTGAGGGGGCGGGTTAGTGTGAGCGTACGGGTTAGTATTAGGGGATGGGTGAGGAGAAGGCTTCGGGGAAGTGTTAGGGCTGGGGTTCGGGCTAGGGTTAGGTTTAGGGGATGGGAACAGTTTAGGGTCCAGGTGAGGGTACGACAACGGTTTAGGGAGAGCGTACATGTGAGGGCGCGGGTTAGTGTGAGTGTACGGGTTAGGATTAGGGGACGGGTGAGGGGCAGGCTTCGGGGAAGTGTTAGGGTTAGGGTTCGGGCTAGGGTTAGGGTTAGGTTTAGAGGACGGGGACGGTTTACGGTCCAGGTGAGGGTACGACAATCGTTTAGGGGGAGTGTACGTTTGAGGGTGCGGGTTATTGTGAGCGTACGGGTTAGGATTAGGGGACGGGTGAGGGAAAGGCTTCAGGGAAGGTTTAGGGTTAGGGTTCGGGCTAGGGTTAGCGTTAGGGTTAGGGGACGGGGACGGTTTAGGGTCCAGGTGAGGGTACGACAATGATTTAGGGGGAGCGTACGTTTGAGGGCGCGGGTTAGTGTGAGCGTACGGGTTAGGATTAGGGTACGGGTGAGGGGAAGGCTTCGGGGAAGGGTTAGGGTTAGGGTTCGGGCTAGGGTTAGGGTTAGGGGACGGGGACGGTTTAGGGTCCAAGTGAGTGTACGACAACGGTTTAGGGGAAATGTACGTGTGAGGGCACGGGTTAGTGTGAGCGTACGGGTTAGTATTAGGAAATGGGTGAGGAGAAGGCTTCGGGGAAGTGTTAGGGTTAGGGTTCGGGCTACGGTTAGGTTTAGGGGATGGGAACGGTTTAGGGTCCAGGTGAGTGTACGACAACGGTTTAGGGGGAGCGTACATGTGAGAGCGCGGGTTAGTGTGAGCGTACGGGTTAGGATTAGGGGACGGGTGAGGGGAAGGCTTCGGGGAAGGGTTAGGGTTAGGTTTCGGGCTAGGATTAGGGTTAGGGGACGGGGACGGTTTAGGGTCCAGGTGAGGGTACGACAACGGTTTAGGGGGACTGTACGTTTGAGGGCGCGGGTTAGTGTGAGCGTATGGGTTAGGATTAGGGGACGGGTGAGGGGAAGGCTTCAGGGAAGGGTTAGGGTTAGGGTTCGGGCTAGGTTTAGGGTTAGCGTTAGGGGACGGGGACGGTTTAGGGTCCAGGTGAGGGTACAACAGAGCTTTAGGGGGAGCATACGTGTGAGGGCGCGGGTTAGTGTGAGCGTACGGGTTAGGGTAGTGGACGGGTGAGGGGAAGGATTCAGGGAAGGGTTAGGGTTAGGGTTCGGGCTAGGGTTAGGGTTAGGGAATGGGGACTATTTAGGGTCCAGGTGAGGGTATGACAACGGTTTAGTGGGAGCGTACGTGTGAGGGCGCGGGTTAGTGTGAGCGTACGGTTTACGATTAGGGGATGGGTGAGGGGAAGGCTTCGGGGAAGGGTTAGGGTTAGGGTTCGGGCTAGGGTTAGGTTTAGGGGATTGGGACGGTTTAGTGTCCAGGTGAGGGTACGACAACGGTTTAGGGGGAGCGTACGTGTGAGGGCGTGGGTTAGTGTGAGCGTACGGATTAGGATTGGGGACGGGTGAGGGGAAGGTTTCGGGGAAGGGTTAGGGTTACGGTTCGGGCTAGGGTTAGGTTTAGGGGATGGGGACGGTTTAGGTTACAGGTGAGGGTACGACAACGGTTTAGAGGGAGCGTAAGTGTGAGGGCGTGGGTTAGTGTGAGCGTACGGGTTAGGATTACGGGATGGGTGAGGGGAAGGTTTGGGGAAGGTTTAGGGTTAGGGTTCGGGCTAGGGTTAGGGTTAGGGGACGGGGACGGTTTAGGGTCCAGGTGAGGGTACAACAGAGCTTTAGGGGGAGCGTACGTGTGAGGGCGCGGGTTAGTGTGAGCGTACGGGTTAGTATTAGGGGATGGGTGAGGAGAAGGCTTCGGGGAAGGGTTAGAGCTAGGGTTCGGGCTAGGGTTAGGTTTAGGGGATGGGAACGGTTTAGGGTCCAGGTGAGGGTACGACAACGGTTTAGGGGGAGCGTACCTGTGAGGGCGTGGGTTAGTGTGAGCATACGGGTAAGGATTAGGGGGCAGGTGAGGGGAAGGCTTCGGGAAAGGGTTCAGGTTAGGGTTCGGGCTAGGGTTAGGGTCAGGGGACGGGGACGGTTTAGGGTCCAGGTGCGGGTATGACAACGGTTTAGGGGGAGCGTACGTGTGAGGGCGCGGGTTAGTGTAAGCGTACGGGTTAGGATTGGGGACAGGTGAGGGGAAGGCTTCGGGGAAGGGTTAGGGTTAGGTTTCGGGCTAGGGTTAGGTTTAGGGGATGGGGACGGTTTAGGGTCTAGGTGAGGGTATGACAACGGTTTAGGGGGAGCATACGTATGAGGGCGCGGGTTAGTGTGAGCCTACGGGTTAGCATTAGGGGACGGGTGAGGGGAAGGCTTCGGGGAAGGGTTAGGGTTAGGGTTCGGGCTAGGGTTAGGGTTAGGGGACGGGGACGGTTTAGGGTCCAGGTGAGGGTACGACAACGGTTTAGGGGGAGCGGTCGTGTGAGGGTGCGGGTTAGTGTGAGCGTATGGGTTAGGATTAGGGGACGGTTGAGAGGAAGGCTTCGGGGAAGGTTTAGGGTTAGGTTTCGGGCTAGGGTTAGGGTTAGGGTACGGGGACGGTTTAGGGTCCAGGTGAGGGTACGACAACGGTTTAGGGGGAGCGTACGTGTGAGGGCGCGGGTTAGTGTGAGCGTACGGGTTAGAATTAGGGGTCGGGTGAGGGGAAGGCTTCGGGGAAGGGTTACGGTTAGGGTTCGGGCTAGGGCTAGGGTTAGGTGATGGGGACCGTTTAGGGTCCAGGTGAGGGTACGACAAAGGTTTAGGGGGAGCGTACATGTGAGGGCGCGGGTTAGTGTGAGCGTACGGGTTACGATTAGGGGACGGGTGAGGGGAAGGCTTCGGGGAAGGGTTAGGTTTAGGGTTCGGGCTATGGTTAGGGTTAGGGGACGGGGACGGTTTAGGGTCCAGGTGAGGGTACGACAACGCTTTAGGGGGATGGTACCTGTGATGGCGCGTGTTAGTGTGAGCGTACGGGTTAGGATTACGGGACAGGTGAGGTCAAGGCTTCGGGGAAGGGTTAGGTTTAGGGTTCGGGCTAGGATTAGATTTAGGGGACAGGGACGGTTTAGGGTCCAGGAGAGGGTACGACAACAGTTTAGGGCGAGCGTACGTGTGAGGGCGTGGTTTAGTGTGAGCGTACGGGTTAGGATTAGGGGACAGGTGAGGGGAAGATTTCAGGGAAGGGTTAGGGTTAGGGTTCGGGCTAGGGTTAGGGTTAGGGAACGGGGATGGTTTAGGGTCCAGGTTCGGTTATGACAACGGTTCATGGGGAGCGTACGTGTGAGGGCGCGGGTTAGTGTGAGCGTACGGGTTAGGATTATGGGACCGGTGAGGGGAAGGCTTCGGGGAAGGGTTAGGTTTAGGGTTCGGGCTAGGTTTAGGGTTAGGGGACGGGGACGGTTTGGGTCCAGGTGAGGGTACGACAGAGCTTCAGGGGGAGCGTACGTGTGAGGGCGTCGGTTAGTGTGAGCGTACGGGTTAGGATTAAGGTACGGGTGAGGGGAAGGCTTCAGGGAAGGGTTAGGTTTAGGTTTCGGGCTAGGGTTAGGGATAGGGGACGGGGACGGTTTAGGGTCCAGGTGAGGGTACGACAATGGTTTAGGGGGAGCGTACATGTGAGGGCGCGGGTTAGTGTGAGCGTACGGGTTACGATTAGGGGACGGGTGAGGGGAAGGCTTCGGGGAAGGGTTACGGTTAGGGTTCGGGCTAGGGTTAGGGTTAGGGGATGGGGACGGTTTAGGGTCCAGGTGAGGGTACGACAAAGGTTGAGGGGGAGCGTACATGTGAGGGCGCGGGTTAGTGTGAGCGTACGGGTTACGATTAGGGGACGGGTGAGGGGAAGGCTTCGGGGAAGGGTTAGGGTTAGGGTTCGGGCTATGGTTAGGGTTAGGGGACGGGGACGGTTTAGGGTCCAGGTGAGGGTACGACAACGCTTTAGGGGGATGGTACCTGTGATGGCGCGTGTTAGTGTGAGCGTACGGGTTAGGATTACGGGACAGGTGAGGGGAAGGCTTCGGGGAAGGGTTAGGGTTAGGGTTCGGGCTAGGGTTAGAGTTAGGGGACGGGGATGGTTTAGGGTCCAGGAGAGGGTACGACAACAGTTTAGGGCGAGCGTACGTGAGAGGGCGTAGTTTAGTGTGAGCGTACGGGTTAGGATTAGGGGACAGGTGAGGGGAAGATTTTGGGGAAGGGTTAGGGTTAGGGTTCGGGCTAGGGTTAGGGTTAGGGAACGTTGATGGTTTAGGGTCCAGGTGAGGTTACGACAACGGTTTATGGGGAGCGTACATGTGAGGGCGCTGGTTAGTGTGAGCGTACGTGTTAGGATTATGGGACCGGTGAGGGGAAGGCTTCGGGGAAGGGTTAGGTTTAGGGTTCGGGCTAGGGTTAGGGTTAGGGGACGGGGACGTTTTAGGGTCCAGGTGAGGGTACGACAACGGTTGAGGGGGAGCGTACGTGTGACGGCGCGGGTTAGTGTGAGTGTACGGGTTAGGATTAGGGGACGGGTGAGGGGAAGGCTTCGGGGAAGGTTTTGGGTTAGGGTTCGGGCTAGGGTTAGAGTTAGGGGACGGGGACGGTTTGGGGTCCAGGTGAGGGTACGACAGAGCTTCAGGGGGAGCGTACGTGTGAGGGCGTGGGTTAGTGTGAGCGTACGGGTTAGGATTAGGGTACGGGTGAGGGGAAGGCTTCAGGGAAGGGTTAGGGTTAGGGTTTGGGCTAGGGTTAGGGTTAGGGTTAGGGGACGGGGACGGTTTAGGGTCCAGGTGAGGGTACGACAACGGTTTAGGGGGAGCGTACGTTTGAGGGCGCGGGTTAGTGTGAGCGTACGGGTGAGGATTAGGGGACGAGTGAGGGGAAGGCTTTGGGGAAGGTTTAGGGTTAGGGTTCGGGCGAGGGTTAGGGTTAGGGGACGGGGACGGTTTAGGGTCCAGGTGAGGGTACGACAACGGTTTAGGGGGAGCGTACGTGTGAGGGCGCGGGTTAGTGTGAGCGTACGGGTTAGAATTAGGGGTCGGGTGAGGGGAAGGCTTCGGGGAAGGGTTACGGTTAGGGTTCGGGCTAGGGCTAGGGTTAGGGGATGGGGACCGTTTAGGGTCCAGGTGAGGGTATGACAAAGGTTTAGGGGGAGCGTACATGTGAGGGCGTGGGTTAGTGTGAGCGTACGGATTACGATTAGGGGACGGGTGAGGGGAAGGCTTCGGGGAAGGGTTAGGTTTAGGGTTCGGGCTATGGTTAGGGTTAGGGGACGGGGACGGTTTAGGGTCCAGGTGAGGGTACGACAACGCTTTAGGGGGATGGTACCTGTGATGGCGCGTGTTAGTGTGAGCGTACGGGTTAGGATTACGGGACAGGTGAGGTCAAGGCTTCGGGGAAGGGTTAGGTTTAGGGTTCGGGCTAGGATTAGGTTTAGGGGACAGGGACGGTTTAGGGTCCAGGAGAGGGTACGACAACAGTTTAGGGCGAGCGTACGTGTGAGGGCGTGGTTTAGTGTGAGCGTACGGGTTAGGATTAGGGGACAGGTGAGGGGAAGATTTCAGGGAAGGGTTAGGGTTAGGGTTCGGGCTAGGGTTAGGGTTAGGGAACGGGGATGGTTTAGGGTCCAGGTTCGGTTATGACAACGGTTCATGGGGAGCGTACGTGTGAGGGCGCGGGTTAGTGTGAGCGTACGGGTTAGGATTATGGGACCGGTGAGGGGAAGGCTTCGGGGAAGGGTTAGGTTTAGGGTTCGGGCTAGGGTTAGGGTTAGGGGACGGGGACGGTTTGGGTCCAGGTGAGGGTACGACAGAGCTTCAGGGGGAGCGTACGTGTGAGGGCGTCGGTTAGTGTGAGCGTACGGGTTAGGATTAAGGTACGGGTGAGGGGAAGGCTTCAGGGAAGGGTTAGGTTTAGGTTTCGGGCTAGGGTTAGGGATAGGGGACGGGGACGGTTTAGGGTCCAGGTGAGGGTACGACAATGGTTTAGGGGGAGCGTACATGTGAGGGCGCGGGTTAGTGTGAGCGTACGGGTTACGATTAGGGGACGGGTGAGGGGAAGGCTTCGGGGAAGGGTTACGGTTAGGGTTCGGGCTAGGGTTAGGGTTAGGGGATGGGGACGGTTTAGGGTCCAGGTGAGGGTACGACAAAGGTTGAGGGGGAGCGTACATGTGAGGGCGCGGGTTAGTGTGAGCGTACGGGTTACGATTAGGGGACGGGTGAGGGGAAGGCTTCGGGGAAGGGTTAGGGTTAGGGTTCGGGCTATGGTTAGGGTTAGGGGACGGGGACGGTTTAGGGTCCAGGTGAGGGTACGACAACGCTTTAGGGGGATGGTACCTGTGATGGCGCGTGTTAGTGTGAGCGTACGGGTTAGGATTACGGGACAGGTGAGGGGAAGGCTTCGGGGAAGGGTTAGGGTTAGGGTTCGGGCTAGGGTTAGAGTTAGGGGACGGGGATGGTTTAGGGTCCAGGAGAGGGTACGACAACAGTTTAGGGCGAGCGTACGTGAGAGGGCGTAGTTTAGTGTGAGCGTACGGGTTAGGATTAGGGGACAGGTGAGGGGAAGATTTCGGGGAAGGGTTAGGGTTAGGGTTCGGGCTAGGGTTAGGGTTAGGGAACGTTGATGGTTTAGGGTCCAGGTGAGGTTACGACAACGGTTTATGGGGAGCGTACATGTGAGGGCGCTGGTTAGTGTGAGTGTACGTGTTAGGATTATGGGACCGGTGAGGGGAAGGCTTCGGGGAAGGGTTAGGTTTAGGGTTCGGGCTAGGGTTAGGGTTAGGGGACGGGGACGTTTTAGGGTCCAGGTGAGGGTACGACAACGGTTGAGGGGGAGCGTACGTGTGACGGCGTGGGTTAGTGTGAGTGTACGGGTTAGGATTAGGGGACGGGTGAGGGGAAGGCTTCGGGGAAGGTTTTGGGTTAGGGTTCGGGCTAGGGTTAGAGTTAGGGGACGGGGACGGTTTGGGGTCCAGGTGAGGGTACGACAGAGCTTCAGGGGGAGCGTACGTGTGAGGGTGTGGGTTAGTGTGAGTGTACGGGTTAGGATTAGGGTACGGGTGAGGGGAAGGCTTCAGGGAAGGGTTAGGGTTAGGGTTCGGGCTAGGGTTAGGGTTAGGGTTAGGGGACGGGGACGGTTTAGGGTCCAGGTGAGGGTACGACAACGGTTTAGGGGGAGCGTACGTTTGAGGGCGCGGGTTAGTGTGAGCGTACGGGTGAGGATTAGGGGACGAGTGAGGGGAAGGCTTTGGGGAAGGTTTAGGGTTAGGGTTCGGGCGAGGGTTAGGGTTAGGGGACGGGGACGGTTTAGGGTCCAGGTGAGGGTACGACAATGGTTGAGGGTGAGCGTACATGTGAGGGCGCGGGTTAGTATGAGCGTACGGGTTAGGATTACGGGACGGGTGAGGGGGAGGCTTTGGGGAAGGGTTAGGGTTAGGGTTCGGGCTAGGGTTAGGGTTAGGGGATGGGGACGGTTTAGGGTCCAAGTGAGAGTACAACAGAGCTTTAGGGGGAGCGTACGTGTGAGGGCGCGGGTTAGTGTGAGCGTACGGGTTAGGGTAGGGGACGGGTGAGGAGAAGGATTCAGGGAAGGGTTAGGGTTAGGTTTCGGGCTAGGGTTAGGGATAGGGGACGGGGACGGTTTAGGGTCCAGGTGAGGGTACGACAACGGTTTAGGGGGAGCGTACGTGTGAGGGCGCGGGTTAGTGTGAGCATACCGGTTAGGATTAGGGGACGGGTGAGGGGAAGGCTTCGGGGAAGGGTTAGGGTTAGGGTTCGGGCTAGGGTTAGGGTTAGGGGATGGGGACAGTTTAGGGTCCAGGTGAGGGAACGACAGCGGTTTATGGGGAGCGTACGTGTGAGGGCGCAGGTTAGTGTGAGCGTACGGTTTAGGATTAGGGGACCGGTGAGAGGAAGGCTTCGGGAAAGTGTTACGGTTAGGGTTCGTGCTAGGGTTAGGGTTAGGGCACGGGGACGGTTTAGGTTCCAGGTGAGGGTATGACAACGGTTTAGGGGGAGCGTACGTGTGAGGGCACGGGTTAGTGTGAGCGTACCGGTTAGTATTAGGGGATGGGTTAGGAGATGGCTTCAGGGAAGGGTTAGGGCTAGGTTTCGGACTAGGGTTAGGTTGAGGGGATGGGAACGGTGTAGGGTCCAGGTGAGGGTACGACAACGTTTTAGGGGGAGCGTACATGTGAGGGCGCGGGTTAGTGTGAGCGTACGTGTTAGGATTAGGGGACGGGTGAGGGGAAGGCTTCGGAGAAGGGTTAGGGTTAGGGTTCGGGCTATGGTTAGGTTTAGGGGATGGGGACGGTTTAGGGTCCAGGTGAGGGTACGACAACGGTTTAGGGGGAGCGTACGTGTGAGGGCGCGGGTTAGTGTGAGCGTACGGGTTAGGATAAGGTGACGGGTGAGGGGAAGGCTTCGGGGAAGGGTTAGGGTTAGGGTTCGGGCTAGGGTTAGGCTTAGGGGACGGGGACGGTTCAGGGTCCAGGTGAGGGTACGACAACGCTTTAGGGGTAGTGTACGTGTGATGGCGCGGGTTAGTTTGAGCGTACGGGTTAGGATTAGAGGACGGGTGAGGGGAAGATTTCGGGGAAGTGTTAGGGTTAGGGTTCGGGCTAGGGTTAGGCTCAGGGGACGGGGACAGTTTAGGGTCCAGGTGAGGGTATGACAACGGTTTAGGGGGAGCGTACGTGTGAGGGCGCGGGTTAGTGTGAGCGTACGATTTACGATTAGGGGATGGGTGAGGGGAAGGCTTCGGGGAAGGGTTAGGGTTAGGGTTCGGGCTAGGGTTAGGTTTAGGGGATAGGGACGGTTTAGTGTCCAGGTGAGGATACGACAAAGGTTGAGGGGGAGCGTACATGTGAGGGCGCGGGTTAATGTGAGCGTACGGGTTACGATTAGGGGACGGGTGAGGGGAAGGCTTCGGGGAAGGGTTAGGGTTAGGGTTCGGGCTAGGGTTAGAGTTAGGGGACGGGGACGTTTTAGGGTCCAGGAGAGAGTATGACAACAGTTTAGGGCGAGCGTACGTGTGAGGGCGTGGTTTAGTGTGAGCGTACGTGTTAGGATTAAGGGACAGGTGAGGGGAAGATTTCAGGGAAGGGTTAGGGTTAGGGTTCGGGCTAGGGTTAGGGTTAGGGAACGGGGATGGTTTAGGGTCCAGGTGAGGTTACGACAACGGTTTATGGGGAGCGTACGTGTGAGGGCGCGGGTTAGTGTGAGCGTACGGGTTAGGATTATGGGACCGGTGAGGGGAAGGCTTCGGGGAAGGGTTAGGTTTAGGGTTCGGGCTAGGGTTAGGGTTAGGGGACGGGGACGGTTTAGGGTCCAGGTGAGGGTACGACAACGGTTGAGGGGGAGCGTACGTGTGACGGCGCGGGTTAGTGTGAGTGTACGGGTTAGGATTAGGGGACGGGTGAGGGGAAGTCTTCGGGGAAGGTTTTGGGTTAGGGTTCGGGCTAGGGTTAGAGTTAGGGGACGGGGACGGTTTGGGGTCCAGGTGAGGGTACGACAGAGCTTCAGGGGGAGTGTCCGTGTGAGGGCGTGGGTTAGTGTGAACGTACGGGTTAGGATTAGGGTACGGGTGAGGGGAAGGCTTCAGGGAAGTGTTAGGGTTACGGTTCGGGCTAGGGTTAGGGTTAGGGTTAGGGGACGGGGACGGTTTAGGGTCCAGGTGAGGGTACGACAACGGTTTAGGGGGAGGGTACGTTTGAGGGCGCGGGTTAGTGTGAGAGTACGGGTGAGGATTAGGGGACGGGTGAGGGGAAGGCTTTGGGGAAGGTTTAGGGTTAGGGTTCGGGCTAGGGTTAGGGTTAGGGGACGGGGACGGTTTAGGGTCAAGGTGAGGGTACGACAACGGTTTAGGGGGAGCGTACATGTGAGGGCGCGGGTTAGTGTGAGCATACGGATTAGAATTAGGGAACGGGTGAGGGGAAGGCTTCGGGGAAGGGTTACGGTTAGGGTTCGGGCTAGGGTTAGGGTTAGGGGATGGGGACGGTTTAGGGTCCAGGTGAGGGTACGACAAAGGTTGAGGGGGAGCGTACATGTGAGGGCGCTGGTTAGTGTGAGCGTACGGGTTAGGATTAGGGGACGGGTGAGGGGAAGGCTTTGGGGAAGGGTTAGGGTTAGGGTTCGGGCTATGGTTAGGGTTAGGGGACGGGGACGGTTTAGGGTCCAGGAGAGGGTACGACAACAGTTCAGGGCGAGCGTACGTGTGAGGGCGTGGTTTAGTGTGAGCGTACGGGTTAGGATTAGGGGACAGGTGAGGGGAAGATTTCAGGGAAGGGTTAGGGTTAGGGTTCGGGCTAGGGTTAGGGTTAGGGAACGGGGACGGTTTAGGGTCCAGGTGAGGGTACGACAACGGTTGAGGGGGAGCGTACGTGTGACGGCGCGGGTTAGTGTGAGTGTACGGGTTAGGATTAGGGGACGGGTGAGGGGAAGGCTTCGGGGAAGGTTTTGGGTTAGGGTTCGGGCTAGGGTTAGAGTTAGAGGACGGGGACGGTTTGGGGTCCAGGTGAGGGTACGACAGAGCTTCAGGGGGAGCGTACGTGTGAGGGCGTGGGTTAGTGTGAGCGTACGGGTTAGGATTATGGTACGGGTGAGGGGAAGGCTTCAGGGAAGGGTTAGGGTTAGGGTTCGGGCTAGGGTTAGGGATAGGGGATGGGGACGGTTTAGGGTCCAGGTGAGAGTACAACAGAGCTTTAGGGGGAGCGTACGTGTGAGGGCGTGGGTTAGTGTGAGCGTACGGGTTAGGGTAAGGGACGGGTGAGGAGAAGGATTCAGGGAAGAGTTAGGGTTAGGTTTCGGGCTAGGGTTAGGGATAGGGGACGGGGACGGTTTAGGGTCCAGGTGAGGGTACGACAACGGTTTAGGGGGAGCGTACATGTGAGGGCGCGGGTTAGTGTGAGCATAACGGTTAGGATTAGGGGACGGGTGAGGGGAAGGTTTCGGGGAAGGGTTAGGGTTAGGGTTCGGGCTAGGGTTAGGGTTAGGGGATGGGGACGGTTTAGGGTCCAGGTGAGGGAACGACAACGGTTTATGGGGAGCGTACGTGTGAGGGCGCAGTTTAGTGTGAGCGTACGGTTTAGGATTAGGGGACCGGTGAGAGGAAGGCTTCGGGAAAGTGTTAGGGTTAGGGTTCGGGCTATGGTTAGGGTTAGGGCACGGGGACGGTTTAGGTTCCAGGTGAGGGTACGACAACGGTTTAGGGGGAGCGTACGTGTGAGGGCACGGGTTAGTGTGAGCGTACGGGTTAGGGTAGGGGACGGTTGAGGAGAAGGATTCAGGGAAGGGTTAGGGTTAGGTTTCGGGCTAGGGTTAGGGATAGGGGACGGGGACGGTTTAGGGTCCAGGTGAGGGTACGACAACGGTTTAGGGTGAGCGTACGTGTGAGGGCGCGGGTTAGTGTGAGCATACCGGTTAGGATTAGGTGACGGGTGAGGGGAAGGCTTCGGGGAAGGGTTAGGGTTAGGGTTCGGGCTAGGATTAGGGTTAGGGGACGGGGACGGTTTAGGGTCCAGGTGAGGGTACGACAACGGTTTAGGGGGAGCGTACGTGTGAGGGCGTGGGTTAGTGTGAGCATACGAGTTAGGATTAGGGGACGGGTGAGGGGAAGGCTTCGGGGAAGGGTTAGGGTTAGGGTTCGGGCTAGGGTTAGGGTTAAGTGGTGGGGTCGGTTTAGGGTCCAGGAGAGGGTACGACAACAGTTTAGGGCGAGCGAACGTGTGAGGGCGTGGTTTAGTGTGAGCGTACGGGTTAGGATTAGGGGACAGGTGAGGGGAAGATTTCGGGGAAGGGTTAGGGTTAGGGTTCGGGCTAGGGTTAGGGTTAGGGGACGGGGACGGTTTAGGGTCCAGGTGAGGGTACGACAACGGTTGAGGGGGAGCGTACGTGTGACGGCGCGGGTTAGTGTGAGTGTACGGGTTAGGATTAGGGGACGGGTGAGGGGAAGGCTTCGGGGAAGGTTTTGGGTTAGGGTTCGGGCTAGGGTTAGAGTTAGGGGACGGGGACGGTTTGGGGTCCAGGTGAGGGTACGACAGAGCTTCAGGGGGAGCGTACGTGTGAGGGCGTGGGTTAGTGTGAGCGTACGGGTTAGGATTAGGGTACGGGTGAGGGGAAGGCTTCAGGGAAGGGTTAGGGTTAGGGTTCGGGCTAGGGTTAGGGTTAGGGTTAGGGGACGGGGACGGTTTAGGGTCCAGGTGAGGGTACGACAACGGTTTAGGGGGAGCGTACGTTTGAGGGCGCGGGTTAGTGTGAGCGTACGGGTGAGGATTAGGGGACGGGTGAGGGGAGGGCTTTGGGGAAGTTTTAGGGTTAGGGTTCGGGCGAGGGTTAGGGTTAGGGGACGGGGACGGTTTAGGGTCCAGGTGAGGGTACGACAATGGTTGAGGGGGAGCGTACATGTGAGGGCGTGGGTTAGTGTGAGCGTACGGGTTAGGATTACGGGACGGGTGAGGGGGAGGCTTCGGGGAAGGTTTAGGGTTAGGGTTCGGGCTAGGGTTAGGGTTAGGGGATGGGGACGGTTTAGGGTCCAAGTGAGAGTACAACAGAGCTTTAGGGGGAGCGTACGTGTGAGGGCGCGGGTTAGTGTGAGCGTACGGGTTAGGGTAGGGGACGGGTGAGGAGAAGGATTCAGGGAAGGGTTAGGGTTAGGTTTCGGGCTAGGGTTAGGGATAGGGGACGGGGTCGGTTTAGGGTCCAGGTGAGGGTACGAAAACGGTTTAGGGGGAGCGTACGTGTGAGGGCGCGGGTTAGTGTGAGCATACCGGTTAGGATTAGGGGACGGGTGAGGGGAAGGCTTCGGGGAAGGGTTAGGGTTAGGGTTCGGGCTAGGATTAGGGTTAGGGGACGGGGACGGTTTAGGGTCCAGGTGAGGGTACGACAACGGTTTAGGGGGAGCGTACGTGTGAGGGCGCGGGTTAGTGTGAGCATACGAGTTAGGATTAGGGGACGGGTGAGGGGAAGGCTTCGGGGAAGGGTTAGGGTTAGGGTTCGGGCTAGGGTTAGGGTTAGGGGATGGGGACGGTTTAGGGTCCAGGTGAGGGTACGACAAAGGTTGAGGGGGAGCGTATATGTTAGGGCGCGGGTTAGTGTGAGGGTACGGGTTAGGATTAGGGGACGGGTGAGGGGAAGGCTTCGGGGAAGGTTTAGGGTTAGGGTTCGGGCTATGTTTAGGGTTAGGGGACGGGGACGGTTTAGGGTCCAGGTGAGGGTACGACAACGCTTTAGGGGGATGGTACCTGTGATGGCGCGTGTTAGTGTGAGCGTACGGGTTAGGATTACGGGACAGGTGAGGGAAAGGCTTCGGGGAAGGGTTAGGGTTAGGGTTCGGGCTAGGGTTAGAGTTAGGGGACGGAGACGGTTTAGGGTCCAGGAGAGGGTACGACAACAGTTTAGGGCGAGCGTACGTGTGAGGGCGTGGTTTAGTGTGAGCGTATGGGTTAGGATTAGGGGACAGGTGAGGGGAAGATTTCGGGGAAGAGTTAGGGTTAGGGTTCGGGCTAGGGTTAGGGTTAGGGAACGGGGATGGTTTAGGGTCCAGGTGAGGTTACGACAACGGTTTATGGGGAGCGTACATGTGAGGGCGCTGGTTAGTGTGAGCGTACGGGTTAGGATTACGGGACCGGTGAGGGGAAGGTTTCGGGGAAGGGTTAGGTTTAGGGTTCGGGCTAGGGTTAGGGTTAGGGGACGGGGACGGTTTAGGGTCCAGGTGAGGGTACGACAACGGTTGAGGGGGAGCGTACGTGTGACGGCGTGGGTTAGTGTGAGTGTACGGGTTAGGATTAGGGGACGGGTGAGTGGAAGGCTTCGGGGAAGGTTTTGGGTTAGGGTTCGGGCTAGGGTTAGAGTTAGGGGACGGGGACGGTTTGGGGTCCAGGTGAGGGTACGACAGAGCTTCAGGGGGAGCGTACGTGTGAGGCCGTGGGTTAGTGTGAGCGTACGGGTTAGGATTAGGGTACGGGTGAGGGGAAGGCTTCAGGGAAGGGTTAGGGTTAGGGTTCGGGCTAGGGTTGGGGTTAGGGTTAGGGGACGGGGACGGTTTAGGGTCCAGGTGAGGGTACGACAACGGTTTAGGGGGAGCGTACGTTTCAGGGCGCGGGTTAGTGTGAGCGTACGGGTGAGGATTAGGGGACGGGTGAGGGGAAGGCTTTGGGGAAGGTTTAGGGTTAGGGTTCGGGCTAGGGTTAGGGTTAGGGGACGGGGACCGTTTAGGGTCCAGGTGAGGGTACAACAGAGCTTTAGGGGGAGCGTACGTGTGAGGGCGCGGGTTAGTGTGAGCGTATGGTTTAGGATTAGGGGACGGGTGAGGGGAAGGCTTCGGGGAAGGGTTAGGGTTAGAGTTCGGGCTAGGGCTAGGATTAGGGGACGGGGACGGTTTAGGGTCCAGGTGAGGGTACGACAACGGTTTAGAGGGAGCGAATGTGTGAGGGTGCGGGTTAGTGTGAGCGTACGGGTTACGATTACGGGACGGGTGAGGGGAAGGCTTCTGGGAAGGGTTAGAGCTAGCGTTCGGGCTAGGGTTAGGTTTAGGGGATGGGAACGGTTTAGGGTCCAGGTGAGGGTACGACAACGGTTTAGGGGGAGCGTATATGTGAGGGCGCGGGTTAGTGTGAGCGTACGGGTTAGGATTAGGGGACGGGTGATGGGACGGCTTTGGGGAAGAGTTAGGGTTAGGGTTCGGGCTAGGGTTAGGGTTAGGGGACGGGGACGGTTTAGGGTCCAGGTGAGGGTATGACAACGGTTTAGGGGGATCGTACGTGTGAGGGCGTGGGTTAGTTTGAGCATTCGGGTTAGGATTAGGGGACGGGTGAGGGGAAGGCTTCGAGGAAGGGTTAGGGTTAGGGTTCGGGCTAGGGTTAGGGTTAGGGGACGGGGACGGTTTAGGGTCCAGGTGAGGGTACGACAACGGTTTAGGGGGAGCGTACGTGTGAGGACGCGGGTTAGTGTGAGCGTTCGGGTTAGGATTAGGGGACGGGTGAGGGGAAGGCTTCGGGGAATGGTTAGAGTTAGGGTTCGGGCTAGGGTTAGGGTTAGGGGACAGGGACGGTTTAGGGTCCATGTGAGGGTACGACAAAGATTTAGGGGGAGCGTACGTGTGAGGGAACGGGTTAGTGTGAGCGTATGGGTTAGGATTCGTGGACGGTTGAGGGGAAGGCTTCGGGGAAGGGTTAGGGTTACGGTTCGGGCTAGGGTTAGGGTTAGGGGACGGGGACGGTTTAGGGTCCAGTTGAGGGTACGACAACGGTGTAGGGGGAGCGTACGTGTGAGCGTGAGGATTACTGTGAGCGTATGGGTTAGGATTAGGGGAAGGGTGAGGGGAAGGTTTCAGGGAAGGTTTAGGGTTCGGGCTAGGGTTAGGGTTAGGGGACAGGGACGGTTTAGGGTCCAGGTGAGGGTACGACAACGGTTTAGGCGGAGCGTACGTGTGAGGGCGCGGGTTAGTGTGAACGTACGGGTTAGGATTAGGTGACGGGTGAGGGGAAGGCTTCGGGGGAGGGTTAGGGTTAGGGTTCGGGCTAGGGTTAGGGTTAGGGGACGGGGACGGTATGGGTCCAGGTGAGGGTACAACAACGGTTTAGGGGGAGCGTACGTGTGAGGGCGCGGGTTAGTGTGAGCGTACGGGTTAGGATTAGGGGACGGGTGAGGGGAAGGCTTCGGGGAAGGGTTAGGGTTAGGGTTCGGGCTAGGGTTAGGGTTAGGGGATGGGGACGGTTTAGGGTCCATGTGAGGGTACGACAACGGTTTAGGGAGAGCGTACGTGTGAGTGCGCGGGTTAGTGTGAGCGCACGGGTTAGGATTAGGGGACGGGTGAGGGGAAGGCTTCGGGGAAGTGTTAGGGTTAGGGTTCGGGCTAGGGTTAGGGTTAGGGGACGGGGACAGTTTAGGGTCCAGGTGAGGGTACGACAACGGTTTAGGGGAAATGTACGTGTGAGGGCGCGGGTTAGTGTAAGCGTACGGGTTAGTATTAGGGGATGGGTGAGGAGAAGGCTTCGGGGAAGTTTTAGGGCTAGGGTTCGGGCTAGGGTTAGGTTTAGGGGATGGGAACGGTTTAGGGTCCAGGTGAGGGTACGACAACGGTTTACAGGGAGCGTACATGTGAGAGCGCAGGTTAGTGTGAGCGTACGGGTTAGGATTAGGGGACGGGTGAGGGGAAGGCTTCGGGGAAGGGTTAGGGTTAGGGTTCGGGCTAGGGTTAGGGTTAGGGGACGGGGACGGTTTAGGGTCCAGGTGAGGGTACGACAACGGTTTAGGGGGAGTGTACGTTTGAGGGCGCGGGTTAGTGTGAGCGTATGGGTTAGGATTAGGGGACGGGTGAGGGGAAGGCTTCAGGGAAGGGTTAGGGTTAGTGTTCGGGCTAGGTTTAGGGTTAGGGTTAGGGGACAGGGACGGTTTAGGGTCCAGGTGAGGGTACGACAATGGTTGAGGGGGAGCGTACATGTGAGGGCGCAGGTTAGTGTGAGCGTACGGGTTAGGATTACGGGATGGGTGAGGGGAAGGCTTTGGGGAAGGTTTAGGGTTAGGGTTCGGGCTAGGGTTAGGTTTAGGCGACGGGGACGGTTTAGGGTCCAGGTGAGGGTACAACAGAGCTTTAGGGGGAGCATACGTGTGAGGGCGCTGGTTAGTGTGAGCGTACGGGTTAGGATTAAGGGACGGGTGAGGGGAAGGCTTCGGGGAACGGTTAGGGTTATGGTTCAGGCTAGGGTAAGGGTAGGGGACGGGGACGGTTTAGGGTCCAGGTGAGGGTAAGTCAATGGTTTAGGGGGAGCGTACGTGTGAGGGTGCGGGTCAGTGTGAGTGTACGGGTTAGGATTAGGGGACGGGTGAGTGGAAGGCTTCACGGAATGGTTATGGTTAGGGTTCGGGCTAGGGTTAGGGTTAGGGGACGGGGATTGTTTAGGGTCCAGGTGAGGGTACGACAACTGTTTAGGTGGAGCGTATGTGTGAGGGTGCGGGTTAGTGTGAGCGTACGGGTTAGGATTAGGGGACTGGTGAGGGCAAGGCTTCCGGGAAGGGATAGGGTTAGGGTTCGGGCTAGGGTTAGGGTTAGGGGATGGGGACGGTTTAGGGTCCAGGTGAGGGTACGACAACGGTTTAGGGGAAATGTACGTGTGAGGGGGCGGGTTAGTGTGAGCGTACGGGTTAGTATTAGGGGATGGGTGAGGAGAAGGCTTCGGGGAAGTGTTAGGGCTAGGGTTCGGGCTAGGGTTAGGTTTAGGGGATGGGAACAGTTTAGGGTCCAGGTGAGGGTACGACAACGGTTTAGGGGGAGCGTACATGTGAGGGCGCGGGTTAGTGTGAGCGTACGGGTTAGGATTAGGGGACGGGTGAGGGGCAGGCTTCGGGGAAGTGTTAGGGTTAGGGTTCGGGCTAGGGTTAGGGTTAGGTTTAGAGGACGGGGACGGTTTAGGGTCCAGGTGAGGGTACGACAACGGTTTAGGGGGAGCGTACATTTGAGGGCCCGGGATAGTGTGAGCGTACGGGTTAGGATTAGCGGACGGGTGAGGGGAAGGCTTCGGGGAAGGGTTAGGGATAGGGTTCTGGTTAGGGTTCGGGTTAGGGGACGGGGACGGTTTAGGGTCCAGGTGAGGGTACGACAACGGTTTAGGGGGAGCGTACCTGTGAGGGCGTGGGTTAGTGTGAGCATACGGGTAAGGATTAGGGGGCAGGTGAGGGGAAGGCTTCGGGAAAGGGTTCGGGTTAGGGTTTGGGCTAGGGTTAGGGTCAGGGGACGGGGACGGTTTAGGGTCCAGGTGAGGGTATGACAACGGTTTAGGGGGAGCGTACGTGTGAGGGCACGGGTTAGTGTAAGCGTACGGGTTAGGATTGGGGACGGGTGAGGGGAAGGCTTCAGGGAAGGGTTAGGGTTAGGTTTCGGGCTAGGGTTAGGTTTAGGGGATGGGGACGGTTTAGGGTCCAGGTGAGGGTATGACAACGGTTTAGGGGGAGCATACGTGTGAGGGCGCGGGTTAGTGTGAGCCTACGGGTTAGCATTAGGGGACGGGTGAGGGGAAGGCTTCGGGGAAGGGTTAGGGTTAGGGTTCGGGCTAGGGTTAGGGTTAGGGGACGGGGACGGTTTAGGGTCCAGGTGAGGGTACGACAACGGTTTAGGGGGAGCGGTCGTGTGAGGGTGCGGGTTAGTGTGAGCGTATGGGTTAGGATTAGGGGACGGGTGAGAGGAAGGCTTCGGGGAAGGTTTAGGGTTAGGTTTCGGGCTAGGGTTAGGGTTAGGGGACGGGGACGGTTTAGGGTCCAGGTGAGGGTACGACAACGGTTTAGGGGGAGCGTACGTGTGAGGGCGCGGGTTAGTGTGAGCGTACGGGTTAGAATTAGGGGACGGGTGAGGGGAAGGCTTCGGGGAAGTGTTACGGTTAGGGTTCGGGCTAGGGCTAGGGTTAGGGGATGGGGACGGTTTAGGGTCCAGGTGAGGGTACGACAAAGGTTGAGGGGGAGCGTACATGTGAGGGCGCGGGTTAGTGTGAGCGTACGGGTTACGATTAGGGGACGGGTGAGGGGAAGGCTTCGGGGAAGGGTTAGGTTTAGGGTTCGGGCTATGGTTAGGGTTAGGGGACGGGGACGGTTTAGGGTCCAGGTGAGGGTACGACAGCGTTTTAGGGGGATGGTACCTGTGATGGCGCGTGTTAGTGTGAGCGTACGGGTTAGGATTACGGGACAGGTGAGGGGAAGGCTTCGGGGAAGGGTTAGGGTTAGGGTTCGGGCTAGGATTAGAGTTAGGGGACGGGGACGGTTTAGGGTCCAGGAGAGGGTACGACAACAGTTTATGGCGAGCGTACGTGTGAGGGCATGGTTTAGTGTGAGCGTACGGGTTAGGATTAGGGGACAGGTGAGGGGAAGATTTCAGGGAAGGGTTAGGGTTAGGGTTCGGGCTAGGGTTAGGGTTAGGGAACGGGGATGGTTTAGGGTCCAGGTTCGGTTACGACAACGGTTCATGGGGAGCGTACGTGTGAGGGCGCGGGTTAGTGTGAGCGTACGGGTTAGGATTATGGGACCGGTGAGGGGAAGGCTTCAGGGAAGGGTTAGGTTTAGGGTTCGGGCTAGGGTTAGGGTTAGGGGACGGGGACGGTTTAGGGTCCAGGTGAGGGTACGACAACGGTTGAGGGGGAGCGTACGTGTGACAGCGCGGGTTAGTGTGAGTGTACGGGTTAGGATTAGGGGACGGGTGAGGGGAAGGCTTCGGGGAAGGTTTTGGGTTAGGGTTCGGGCTAGGGTTATGGTTAGGGGACGGGGACGGTTTGGGTCCAGTTGAGCGTACGACAGAGCTTCAGGGGGAGCGTACGTGTGAGGGCGTCGGTTAGTGTGAGCGTACGGGTTAGGATTAAGGTACGGGTGAGGGGAAGGCTTCAGGGAAGGGTTAGGTTTAGGTTTCGGGTTAGGGTTAGGGATAGGGGACGGGGACGGTTTAGGGTGCAGGTGAGGGTACGACAACGGTTTAGGGGGAGCGTACGTGTGAGGGCGCGGGTTAGTGTAAGCATACCGGTTAGGATTAGGGGACGGGTGAGGGGAAGGCTTCGGGGAAGGGTTAGGGTTAGGGTTCGGGCTAGGGTTAGGGTTAGGGGATGGGGACGGTTTAGGGTCCAGGTGAGGGAACGACAACGGTTTATGGGGAGCGTACGTGTGAGGGCGCAGGTTAGTGTGAGCGTACGGTTTAGGATTAGGGGACCGGTGAGAGGAAGGCTTCGGGAAAGTGTTAGGGTTAGGTTTCGGGCTAGGGTTAGGGTTAGGGCACGGGGACGGTTTAGGTTCCAGGTGAGGGTACGACAACGGTTTAGGGGGAGTGTACGTGTGAGGGCACAGGTTAGTGTGAGCGTACGGGTTAGGGTAGGGGACGGGTGAGGAGAAGGATTCAGGGAAGGGTTAGGGTTAGGTTTCGGGCTAGGGTTAGTGATAGGGGACGGGGACGGTTTAGGGTCCAGGTGAGGGTACGACAACGGTTTAGGGGGAGCGTACGTGTGAGGGCGCGGGTTAGTGTGAGCATACCGGTTAGGATTAGGGGACGGGTGAGGGGAAGGCTTCGGGAAGGGTTAGGGTTAGGGTTCGGGCTAGGGTTAGGGTTAGGGGATGGCGACAGTTTAGGGTCCAGGTGAGGGAACGACAACGGTTTATGGGGAGCGTACGTGTGAGGGCGCAGGTTAGTGTGAGTGTACGGTTTAGGATTAGGGGACCGGTGAGAGGAAGGCTTCGGGAAAGTGTTAGGGTTAGGGTTCGGGCTAGGGTTAGGGTTAGGGGACGGGGACCGTTTAGGGTCCAGGTGAGGGTACGACAACGGTTTAGGGGGAGCGGACGTGTGAGGGTGCGGGTTAGTGTGAGCGTATGGGTTAGGATTAGGGGACGGGTGAGAGGAAGGCTTCGGGGAAGGTTTAGGGTTAGGTTTCGGGCTAGGGTTAGGGTTAGGGGACGGGGACGGTTTAGGGTCCAGGTGAGGGTATGACAACGGTTTAAGGGGAGCGTACGTGTGAGCGTACGGGTTAGAATTAGGGGACGGGTGAGGGGAAGGCTTCGGGGAAGGGTTACGGTTAGGGTTCGGGCTAGGGTTAGGGTTAGGGGATGGGGACGGTTTAGGGTCCAGGTGAGGGTACGACAAAGGTTGAGGGGGAGCGTACATGTGAGGGCGCGGGTTAGTGTGAGCGTACGGGTTACGATTAGGGGACGGGTGAGGGGAAGGCTTCGGGGAAGGGTTAGGGTTAGGGTTCGGGCTATGGTTAGGGTTAGGGAACGGGGACGGTTTAGGGTCCAGGTGAGGGTACGACAACGCTTTAGGGGGATGGTACCTGTGATGGCGCGTGTTAGTGTGAGCGTACGGGTTAGGATTACGGGACAGGTGAGGGGAAGGCTTCGGGGAAGGGTTAGGGTTAGGGTTCGGGCTAGGGTTAGAGTTAGGGGACGGGGACGTTTTAGGGTCCAGGAGAGGGTACGACAACAGTTTAGGGCGAGCGTATGTGTTAGGGCGTGGTTTAGTGTGAGCGTACAGGTTAGGATTAGGGGACAGGTGAGGGGAAGATTTCGGGGAAGGGTTAGGGTTAGGGTTCGGGCTAGGGTTAGGGTTAGGGAACGGGGATGGTTTAGGGTCCAGGTGAGGTTACGACAACGGTTTATGGGGAGCGTACGTGTGAGGGCGCGGGTTAGTGTGAGCGTACGGGTTAGGATTATGGGACCGGTGAGGGGAAGGCTTCGGGGAAGGGTTAGGTTTAGGGTTCGGGCTAGGGTTAGGGTTAGGGAACGGGGATGGTTTAGGGTCCAGGTGAGGGTACGACAACGGTTGAGGGGGAGCGTACGTGTGACGGCGCGGGTTAGTGTGAGTGTACGGGTTAGGATTAGGGGACGGGTGAGGGGAAGTCTTCGGGGAAGGTTTTGGGTTAGGGTTCGGGCTAGGGTTAGAGTTAGGGGACGGGGACGGTTTGGGCTCCAGGTGAGGGTACGACAGAGCATCAGGGGGAGTGTCCGTGTGAGGGCGTGGGTTAGTGTGAGCGCACGGGTTAGGATTAGGGTACGGGTGAGGGGAAGGCTTCAGGGAAGTGTTAGGGTTAGGGTTCGGGCTAGGGTTAGGGTTAGGGTTAGGGGATGGGGACGGTTTAGGGTCCAGGTGAGGGTACGACAACGGTTTAGGGGGAGCGTACGTTTGAGGGCGCGGGTTAGTGTGAGCGTACGGGTGAGGATTAGGGGACGGGTGAGGGGAAGGCTTTGGGGAAGGTTTAGGGTTAGGGTTCGGGCTAGGGTTAGGGTTAGGGGACGGGGACGGTTTAGGGTCCAGGTGAGGGTACGACAAAGGTTGAGGGGGAGCGTACATGTGAGGGCGCGGGTTAGTGTGAGCGTACCGGTTAGGATTAGGGGACGGGTTAGGGGAAGGCTTCAGGGAAGGGTTAGGGTTAGGGTTCGGGCTATGGTTAGGGTTAGGGGACGGGGACGGTTTACGGTCCAGTTGAGGGTACGACAACGCTTTAGGGGGATGGTACCTGTGATGGCGCGTGTTAGTGTGAGCGTACGGGTTAGGATTACGGGACAGGTGAGGGGAAGGATTCGGGTAAGGGTTAGGGTTAGGGTTCGGGCTAGGGTTAGAGTTAGGGGACGGGGACGGTTTAGGGTCCAGGAGAGGGTACGACAACAGTTTAGGGCGAGCGTACGTGTGAGGGCGTGGTTTAGTGTGAGCGTACGGGTTAGGATTAGGGGACAGGTGAGGGGAAGATTTCAGGGAAGGGTTAGGGTTAGGGTTCGGGCTAGGGTTAGGGTTAGGGAACGGGGACGGTTTAGGGTCCAGGTGAGGGTACGACAACGGTTGAGGGGGAGCGTACGTGTGACGGCGCGGGTTAGTGTGAGTGTACGGGTTAGGATTAGGGGACGGGTGAGGGGAAGGCTTCGGGGAAGGTTTTGGGTTAGGGTTCGGGCTAGGGTTAGAGTTAGGGGACGGGGACGGTTTGGGGTCCAGGTGAGGGTACGACAGAGCTTCAGGGGGAGCGTACGTGTGAGGGCGTGGGTTAGTGTGAGCGTACGGGTTAGGATTAGGGTACGGGTGAGGGGAAGGCTTCAGGGAAGGGTTAGGGTTAGGGTTCGGGCTAGGGTTAGGGATAGGGGATGGGGACGGTTTAGGGTCCAGGTGAGAGTACAACAGAGCTTTAGGGGGAGCGTACGTGTGAGGGCGCGGGTTAGTGTGAGCGTACGGGTTAGGATTAGGGGACGGGTGAGGGGAAGGCTTCAGGGAAGGGTTAGGGTTAGGGTTCGGGCTATGGTTAGGGTTAGGGGACGAGGACGGTTTAGGGTCCAGGTGAGGGTACGACAACGCTTTAGGGGGATGGTACCTGTGATGGCGCGTGTTAGTGTGAGCGTACGGGTTAGGATTACGGGACAGGTGAGGGGAAGGCTTCGGGGAAGGGTTAGGGTTAGGGTTCGGGCTAGGGTTAGAGTTAGGGGACGAGGACGGTTTAGGGTCCAGGAGAGTGTACGACAACAGTTTAGGGCGAGCGTACGTGTGAGGGCGTGGTTTAGTGTGAGCGTACGGGTTAGGATTAGGGGACAGGTGAGGGGAAGATTTCAGGGAAGGGTTAGGGTTAGGGTTCGGGCTAGGGTTAGGGTTAGGGAACGGGGACGGTTTAGGGTCCAGGTGAGGGTACGACAACGGTTGAGGGGGAGCGTACATGTGACGGCGTGGGTTAGTGTGAGTGTACGGGTTAGGATTAGGGGACGGGTGAGGGGAAGGCTTCGGGGAAGGTTTTGGGTTAGGGTTCGGGCTAGGGTTAGAGTTAGAGGACGGGGACGGTTTGGGGTCCAGGTGAGGGTACGACAGAGCTTCAGGGGGAGCGTACGTGTGAGGGCGTGGGTTAGTGTGAGCGTACGGGTTAGGATTAGGGTACGGGTGAGGGGAAGGCTTCAGGGAAGGGTTAGGGTTAGGGTTCGGGCTAGGGTTAGGGATAGGGGATGGGGACGGTTTAGGTTCCAGGTGAGAGTACAACAGAGCTTTAGGGGGAGCGTACGTGTGAGGGCGCGGGTTAGTGTGAGCGTACGGGTTAGGGTAAGGGACGGGTGAGGAGAAGGATTCAGGGAAGGGTTAGGGTTAGATTTCGGGCTAGGGTTAGGGATAGGGGACGGGGACGGTTTAGGGTCCAGGTGAGGGTACGACAACGGTTTAGGGGGAGCGTACATGTGAGGGCGCGGGTTAGTGTGAGCATACCGGTTAGGATTAGGGGACGGGTGAGGGGAAGGTTTCGGGGAAGGGTTAGGGTTAGGGTTCGGGCTAGGGTTAGGGTTAGGGGATGGGGACGGTTTAGGGTCCAGGTGAGGGAACGACAACGGTTTATGGGGAGCGTACGTGTGAGGGCGCAGGTTAGTGTGAGCGTACGGTTTAGGATTAGGGGACCGGTGAGAGGAAGGCTTCGGGAAAGTGTTAGGGTTAGGGTTCGGGCTAGGGTTAGGGTTAGGGCACGGGGACGGTTTAGGGTCCAGGTGAGGGTACGACAACGGTTTAGGGGGAGCGTACGTGTGAGGGCGCGGGTTAGTGTGAGCGTACGGGTTAGGGTAGGGGACGGGTGAGGAGAAGGATTCAGGGAAGGGTTAGGGTTAGGTTTCGGGCTAGGGTTAGGGATAGGGGACGGGGACGGTTTAGGGTCCAGGTGAGGGTACGACAACGGTTTAGGGTGAGCGTACGTGTGAGGGCGCGGGTTAGTGTGAGCATACCGGTTAGGATTAGGGGACGGGTGAGGGGAAGGCTTCGGGGAAGTGTTAGGGTTAGGGTTCGGGCTAGGATTAGGGTTAGGGGACGGGGACGGTTTAGGGTCCAGGTGAGGGTACGACAACGGTTTAGGGGGAGCGTACGTGTGAGGGCGCGGGTTAGTGTGAGCATACGAGTTAGGATTAGGGGACGGGTGAGGGGAAGATTTCAGGGAAGGGTTAGGGTTAGGGTTCGGGCTAGGGTTAGGGTTAGGGAAAGGGGACGGTTTAGGGTCCAGGTGAGGGTACGACAACGGTTGAGGGGGAGCGTACATGTGAGGGCGCGGGTTAGTGTGAGCATACCGGTTAGGATTAGGGGACGTGTGAGGGGAAGGTTTCGGGGAAGGGTTAGGGTTAGGGTTCGGGCTATGGTTAGGGTTAGGGGACGGGGACGGTTTAGGGTCCAGGTGAGGGTACGACAACGCTTTAGGGGGATGGTACCTGTGATGGCGCGTGTTAGTGTGAGCGTACGGGTTAGGATTACGGGACAGGTGAGGGGAAGGCTTCGGGGAAGGGTTAGGGTTAGGGTTCGGGCTAGGGTTAGGGTTAAGGGGTGGGGACGGTTTAGGGTCCAGGTGAGGGTACGACAAAGGTTGAGGGGGAGCGTATATGTGAGGGCGCGGGTTAGTGTGAGCGTACAGGTTAGGATTAGGGGACGGGTGAGGGGAAGGCTTCGGGGAAGGGTTAGGGTTAGGTTTCGGGCTAGGGTTAGGGATAGGGGACGGGGACGGTTTAGGGTCCAGGTGAGGGTACGACAACGGTTTAGGGTGAGCGTACGTGTGAGGGCGCGGGTTAGTGTGAGCATACCGGTTAGGATTAGGGGACGGGTGAGGGGAAGGCTTCGGGGAAGGGTTAGGGTTAGGGTTCGGGCTAGGATTAGGGTTAGGGGACGGGGACGGTTTAGGGTCCAGGTGAGGGTACGACAACGGTTTAGGGGGAGCGTACGTGTGAGGGCGCGGGTTAGTGTGAGCATACGTGTTAGGATTAGGGGACGGGTGAGGGGAAGGCTTCGGGGAAGGGTTAGGGTTAGGGTTCGGGCTAGGGTTAGGGTTAAGGGGTGGGGACGGTTTAGGGTCCAGGTGAGGGTACGACAAAGGTTGAGGGGGAGCGTATATGTGAGGGCGCGGGTTAGTGTGAGCGTACGGGTTAGGATTAGGGGACGGGTGAGGGGAAGGCTTCGGGGAAGGGTTAGGGTTAGGGTTCGGGCTATGGTTAGGGTTAGGGGACGGGGACGGTTTAGGGTCCAGGTGAGGGTTCGACAAGGCTTTAGGGGGATGGTACCTGTGATGGCGCGTGTTAGTGTGAGCGTACGGGTTAGGATTACGGGACAGGTGAGGGGAAGGCTTCGGGGAAGGGTTAGGGTTAGGGTTCGGGCTAGGGTTAGAGTTAAGGGACGGGGACGGTTTAGGGTCCAGGAGAGGGTACGACAACAGTTTAGGGCGAGCGTACGTGTGAGGGCGTGGTTTAGTGTGAGCGTACGGGTTAGGATTAGGGGACAGGTGAGGGGAAGATTTCGGGGAAGGGTTAGGGTTAGGGTTCGGGCTAGGGTTAGGGTTAGGGAACGGGGATGGTTTAGGGTCCAGGTGAGGTTACGACAACGGTTTATGGGTAGCGTACGTGTGAGGGCGCTGGTTAGTGTGAGCGTACGGGTTAGGATTATGGGACCGGTGAGGGGAAGGCTTTGGGGAAGGGTTAGTTTTAGGGTTCGGGCTAGGGTTAGGGTTAGGGGACGGGGACGGTTTAGGGTCCAGGTGAGGGTACGACAACGGTTTAGGGGGAGCGTACGTTTGAGGGCGCGGGTTAGTGTGAGCGTACGGGTGAGGATTAGGGGACGGGTGAGGGGAAGGCTTTGGGGAAGGTTTAGGGTTAGGGTTCGGGCGAGGGTTAGGGTTAGGGGACGGGGACGGTTTAGGGTCCAGGTGAGGGTACAACAGAGCTTTAGGGGGAGCGTACGTGTGAGGGCGCGGGTTAGTGTGAGCGTACGGGTTAGGGTAGGGGACGGGTGAGGAGAAGGATTCAGGGAAGGGTTAGGGTTAGGTTTCGGGCTAGGGTTAGGGATAGGTGACGGGGACGGTTTAGGGTCCAGGTGAGGGTGCGAAAACGGTTTAGGGGGAGCGTACGTGTGAGGGCGCGGGTTAGTGTGAGCATACCGGTTAGGATTAGGGGACGGGTGAGGGGAAGGCTTCGGGGAAGGGTTAGGGTTAGGGTTCGGGCTAGGATTAGGGTTAGGGGACGGGGACGGTTTAGGGTCCAGGTGAGGGTACGACAACGGTTTAGGGGGAGCGTACGTGTGAGGGCGCGGGTTAGTGTGAGCATACGAGTTAGGATTAGGGGACGGGTGAGGGGAAGGCTTCGGGGAAGGGTTATGGTTAGGGTTCGGGCTAGGGTTAGGGTTAGGGGATGGGGACGGTTTAGGGTCCAGGTGAGGGTACGACAAAGGTTGAGGGGGAGCGTATATGTGAGGGCGCGGGTTAGTGTGAGGGTACGGGTTAGGATTAGAGGACGGGTGAGGGGAAGGCTTCGGGGAAGGGTTAGGGTTAGGGTTCGGGCTATGGTTAGGGTTAGGGGACGGGGACGGTTTAGGGTCCAGGTGAGGGTACGACAACGCTTTAGGGGGATGGTACCTGTGATGGCGCGTGTTAGTGTGAGCGTACGGGTTAGGATTACGGGACAGGTGAGGGGAAGGCTTCGGGGAAGGGTTAGGGTTAGGGTTCGGGCTAGGGTTAGAGTTAGGGGACGGAGACGGTTTAGGGTCCAGGAGAGGGTACGACAACAGTTTAGGGCGAGCGTACGTGTGAGGGCGTGGTTTAGTGTGAGCGTATGGTTTAGGATTAGGGGACAGGTGAGGGGAAGATTTCGGGGAAGGGTTAGGGTTAGGGTTCGGGCTAGGGTTAGGGTTAGGGAACGGGGATGGTTTAGGGTCCAGGTGAGGTTACGACAACGGTTTATGGGGAGCGTACATGTGAGGGCGCTGGTTAGTGTGAGCGTACGGGTTAGGATTACGGGACCGGTGAGGGGAAGGCTTCGGGGAAGGGTTAGGTTTAGGGTTCGGGCTAGGGTTAGGGTTAGGGTTAGGGGACGGTTTAGGGTCCAGGTGAGGGTACGACAACGGTTGAGGGGGAGCGTACGTGTGACGGCGTGGGTTAGTGTGAGTGTACGGGTTAGGATTAGGGGACGGGTGAGTGGAAGGCTTCGGGGAAGGTTTTGGGTTAGGGTTCGGGCTAGGGTTAGAGTTAGGGGACGGGGACGGTTTGGGGTCCAGGTGAGGGTACGACAGAGCTTCAGGGGGAGCGTACGTGTGAGGGCGTGGGTTAGTGTGAGCGTACGGGTTAGGATTAGGGTACGGGTGAGGGGAAGGCTTCAGGGAAGGGTTTGGGTTAGGGTTCGGGCTAGGGTTAGGGTTAGGGTTAGGGGACGGGGACGGTTTAGGGTCCAGGTGAGGGTACGACAACAGTTTAGGGGGAGCGTACGTTTCAGGGCGCGGGTTAGTGTGAGCGTACGGGTGAGGATTAGGGGACGGGTGAGGGGAAGACTTTGGGGAAGGTTTAGGGTTAGGGTTCGGGCTAGGGTTAGGGTTAGGGGACGGGGACCGTTTAGGGTCCAGGTGAGGGTACAACAGAGCTTTAGGGGGAGCGTACGTGTGAGGGCGCGGTTTAGTGTGAGCGTATGGTTTAGGATTAGGGGACGGGTGAGGGGAAGGCTTCGGGGAAGGGTTAGGTTTAGAGTTCGGGCTAGGGCTAGGATTAGGGGACGGGGACGGTTTAGGGTCCAGGTGAGGGTACGACAACGGTTTAGAGGGAGCGAATGTGTGAGGGTGCGGGTTAGTGTGAGCGTACGGGTTAGGGTAGGGGACGGGTGAGGAGAAGGATTCAGGGAAGGGTTAGGGTTAGGTTTCGGGCTAGGGTTAGGGATAGGGGACGGGGACGGTTTAGGGTCCAGGTGAGGGTACGACAACGGTTTAGGGGGAGCGTACGTGTGAGGGCGCGGGTTAGTGTGAGCATACCGGTTAGGATTAGGGGACGGGTGAGGGGAAGGCTTCGGGGAAGGGTTAGGGTTAGGGTTCGGGCGAGGGTTAGGGTTAGGGGACGGGGACGGTTTAGGGTCCAGGTGAGGGTACGACAATGGTTGAGGGGGAGCGTACATGTGAGGGCGCGGGTTAGTGTGAGCGTACGTGTTAGGATAAGGGGACGGGTGAGGGGAAGGCTTCGGGGAAGGGTTAGGGTTAGGGTTCGGGCTAGGGTTAGGGTTAGGGGATGGGGACAGTTTAGGGTCCAGGTGAGGGAACGACAGCGGTTTATCTGGAGCGTACGTGTGAGGGCGCAGGTTAGTGTGAGCGTACGGTTTAGGATTAGGGGACCGGTGAGAGGAAGGCTTCGGGAAAGTGTTAGGGTTAGGGTTCGGGCTAGGGTTAGGGTTAGGGCACGGGGACGGTTTAGGTTCCAGGTGAGGGTACGACAACGGTTTAGGGCGAGCGTACGTGTGAGGGCACGGGTTAGTGTGAGCGTACCGGTTAGTATTAGGGGATGGGTTAGGAGATGGCTTCGGGGAAGGGTTAGGGCTAGGGTTCGGACTAGGGTTAGGTTGAGGGGATGGGAACGGTGTAGGGTCCAGGTGAGGGTACGAAAACGGTTTAGGGGGAGCGTACATGTGAGGGCGCGGGTTAGTGTGAGCGTACGGGTTAGGATTAGGGGACGGGTGAGGGGAAGGCTTCGGAGAAGGGTTAGGGTTATGGTTCGGGCTAGGGTTAGGTTTAGGGGATGGGGACGGTTTAGGGTCCAGGTGAGGGTACGACAACGGTTTAGGGGGAGCGTACGTGTGAGGGCGCGGGTTAGTGTGAGCGTACGTGTTAGGATAAGGGGACGGGTGAGGGGAAGGCTTCGGGGAAGGGTTAGGTTTAGGGTTCGGGCTAGGGTTAGGCTTAGGGGACGGGGACGGTTTAGGGTCCAGGTGAGGGTACGACAACGCTTTAGGGGTAGTGTACGTGTGATGGCGCGGGTTAGTTTGAGCGTACGGGTTAGGATTAGAGGACGGGTGAGGGGAAGATTTCGGGGAAGTGTTAGGGTTAGGGTTCGGGTTAGGGTCAGGGGACGGGGACAGTTTAGGGTCCAGGTGAGGGTATGACAACGGTTTAGGGGGAGCGTACGTGTGAGGGCGCGGGTTAGTGTGAGCGTACGGTTTACGATTAGGGGATGGGTGAGGGGAAGGCTTCGGGGAAGGTTTAGGGTTAGGGTTCGGGCTAGGGTTAGGTTTAGGGGATAGGGACGGTTTAGGGTCCAGGTGAGGGTATGACAACGGTTTAGGGGGCCTTACGTGTGCGGGCGTGGGTTAGTGTGAGCGTACGGGTTAGGATTGGGGACGGGTGAGGGGAAGGCTTCGGGGAAGGGTTAGGGTTAGTGTTCGGGCTAGGGTTAGGGTTAGGGTTAGGGGACGGGGACGGTTTAGGGTCCAGGTGAGGGTACGACAGAGCTTTATGGGTAGCGTACGTGTGAGGGCATGGGTTAGTGTGAACGTACGGGTTAGGATTAGGGGACGGGTGAGGGGAAGGCTTCGGGGAAGGGTTAGGGTTAGGGTTCGGGCTAGGGTTAGGGTTAGGGGACGGGGACGGTTTAGGGTCCAGGTAAGGGTTCGACAGAGTTTTAGGGGGAGCGTACGTGTGAGCGTGAGGGTTACTGTGAGCGTATGGGTTAGGATTAGGGCACGGGTGAGGGGAAGGCTTCGGGGAAGGGTTAGGGTTAGGGTTCGGGCTAGGGTTAAGGTTAGGGGACGGGCACGTTTTAGTGTCCAGGTGAGGGTACGACAACGGTTTAGGGGGAGCGTACGTATGAGGGCACGGGTTAGTGTGAGCGTACCGGTTAGTATTAGGGGATGTGTTAGGAGATGGCTTCGGGGAAGGGTTAGGCCTTGGGTTCGGGCTAGGTTTAGGTTTAGGAGATGGGAACGGTTTAGGTTCCAGGTGAGGGTACGACAACGGTTTATGGGGAGCGTACATATGAGGACACAGGTTAGTGTGAGCGTACGGGTTAGGATAAGGGGACGGGTGAGGGGAAGGCTTCAGGGGAAGGGTTAGGGTTAGGGTTCGGGCTAGGGTTAGGGTTAGGGGACGGGGATGGTTTAGGGTCCAGGTTCAGTTACGACAACGGTTTATGGGGAGCGTACGTGTGAGGGTGCGGGTTAGTGTGAGCGTACGGGTTAGGATTAGGGGACGGGTGAGGGGAAGGCTTCGGGGAAGGGTTAGGTTTAGGGTTCGGGCTAGGGTTAGGGTTAGGGGACGGGGACGGTTTAGGGTCCAGGTGAGGGTACGACAACGGTTGAGGGGGAGCGTACGTGTGAGGGCGCGGGTTAGTGTGAGCGTACGGGTTAGGATTAGGGGACGGGTGAGGGCAAGGCTTCGGGGAAGGGTTAGGGTTAGGTTTATTCTTCTTACTGATGTGAAATTAGAGTGACATGTGCCCATTGAAACCGCTACAGCTAGTTTCTCACTGGTTCTCCCTATTCCCATTCATCCTCCACACTAACTGCAGACTGTGCGATACCAGAACTTAAAGGCATTGACTCTCCATGTGGGGATATTTTAGTAAAGCGGCTGGAATGTCGATCCGGAGCCCCAGGAGAGGAAAAATGAGGTGCGTTTTAGAAACCTTTCCCGATCATATGGTATACCAGTCGCTGGGTTTCCCAAGCATGGTTTAGCTGTAGGAAGATTCCCTTCAACCTGGAGTGTTGGGACCCTTGGAATGAGTAGCATGAAGTATTGCATTAAACTTTTGGCAGTTGCTCACCAAAGCTCACCAATCCTCTCAGCCCCAAGTGTCCAGCCTTATGTCTTATCCAGCTGTGGGTTTATATGTGGTCAATCCAGGTTGCATCACAGCCCCTGAGCGAATTTTGTAAGAATTTTTCTCTCTTTCATTGTTTCTGCGTTTTGTTTTTAAAATTTATTTCTATAATGGGGTTTAGCTCATTTTCACTGCTGTGTTTGTGCCGCTCTGCACACACTTGATTCCCTTATGGAGATATATCAATACATGGGTTTTAAGATTCTTATTACTCAGATATATTTCTCTGCGGTGTATAGGGTGTGTTGAGGCCAGTTCATTGAGCAAGGTGTAGATCTTGTCTAATATCTATTTGGTTTATTGAACGGTATCTGTGCTAATTTCAAACTCTGGTTTTATGCATCACCCCACCTCTCCTTTCCCCTTAAGCTGAAATAAGTGTGTTTTCTAAATGTGAGACACTGTTCTGTTCTGTAATTCATTTCTTGTGCAGCCATATTTACCCTCCCTCTATAAGTGATATCTTATGATATGTTTCTTTTTCTGTTTGACTTATTTCAAGTAGTATTATCGGACCTAAACCCACTCTTTATCCTTCTACTAGCCTTATTACATTGATTTCATGGTGAAGAGATATTCCATTGTACATAAGTACCACATCTTCTTTATCCATTGTTCTCTTTCCTGGGATATTTAAGGTGTACTGAAGTTGAGGTTCTTGTAAACAGAGTAGCCCTAAACTGTGGTGTGCTTCTGTCTTGTTGATTTTTAGACTTCCCTAGATATACTCCCATGATTGGAAGTGTCCTATGCTCTGTAGCTCTGTTTTTTAGATGATTTAGGAACCACCATACACTTCTCCAGAGTGGCTCTCGGCAGTTCACACACTGCCCATCAGCGTATAAAGGCTCCCTGTTCTCCATGGCCTGTCCTGCATTTCTGGTTTTTACAATTGTTTAGGATGGCCCTTTTGACCAGTGGGTAATGAGACTTCTTTGTTGTGCACATTTGCATTGCTTGCTTGCTTCGTTGCCCATAAAGTGCGTATGCGTTTTTTCCTGGATATAATCAGGAAAAAACGCATACGCCCTTTTGGGCCAACTGCATCATTGTCGAAATTCTGCCGCTTTTCATGTGCTTTAAAGACGAGTCCAATCTATCTCTTGAAATCTGTTTCTTGCAATTCTGTCTTGCATTCAGATCCTCTTCTTTGCCTTACCTCAACATATTTTTGGACGTTAGTTTTCATTTATAACTCTGCAGGTTTGTGAATTGCAGTGACCCTGAGCTCCATTTTTTAAGTTGCTCTTTTGTGAGCTGGCCTCAAACCCGCAGGATTGCTTCAGGCCCTATTTTGGCTCGGGCGAGGCGGGCTGAGCCTTTTTTCAATTCTTATTCTTAATGGGAAATTAGAGTGATATGTGCCCGTCCAAACCCCTACAACTATTCTCTCATTGGTTCCCCCTCTTCCCGTTCATCCTCCTCACAATTTGCAAAATGTTTGAAACAGAAGTTGAAATGTGCTGATTCTCCAAGTGGGGAGATTCTAAGTAACGTGGCTGGAATGGTGAACAGGAGCACCAGGAGAGGATAAATGAGCTGCATTTTAGACACATCTCCCGATCACATGGTGTACAGTCCTCTGGGTTTTCCATGCATGTTTTAGCTGTAGGAAGATCCCTTGAACCTGCAGATTTGGGACCCATTGAATGGGTACCAGGTAGTATTACTTTAAAGGGTGTGCATTTCCTCACCCAACCTCACATTTCTCTTAGTGCAAACAGTTTCCAGCCTTATGTCTCATCCTGCTGTGGGTCTAGATGTGTTCAATCCATGTTGCATCACCGTCCCTGAGGAAAAGTTGTAAGAGGTTTTCTCTGTCTCTCTGTCGTTTATTTTTTTCAATTTATTACTATATTGGTTACAGCTGATTTTCAAAGCTCTGTTTCTTGCTGCTGTACATCCACTTGATTCACGTACAGAGAGACATCAGTAAATTCTTTTTCAGATTCTTACCAGTCGTATATATTCTTTTCCGGTGACTTGAGTGTGCTGAGTGCAGTTCTTTTAGCTACCGTGTAGGCCTTGTTGATTATCAGTTTGGTATTTGGAATGGTATCTTTGCTAATTTCAACCTCCTGGATGATGCCTCACCTCTCCCCACCTTTCCCGTTTAGCAGCCTTATGCGTGTTTTCTACATATTTGACTATGTTTTTGTTTTGTAATTTATTTCATGTGTAGCCATTTTGGATTCCACCTTTAAGTGATATCTTATGATATGTGTCTTTTTCTTTTTGAATTATGTCACTTAGAATGATCATACGTAACTCCTCCGGAGTTGTTACAACTGGCCATATTTCATTGATTTCCAGGCTGAATAATATTCCACTCTACCTAAGTACCACATCTCTATCCATTTTTTCTCTCCAGAGACATTTAAGTTATATCTTAGTCGAGGATCTTTTAAACAGAGAGGGGGTAAACATTGGGGTGCCTGTGTCCTCTCGATTTTTGTTTTTCCCAAGATATACGCCCATGAGTGCAAGTGCCCTATGCTCTGTAGCTCATTTTTTAGATGCTTTAGTAAACACAATACACTTCTCCAGAATGGCCGTTGGCAATATATATTTCCACTATAAGTCTCACAGGGCTCCCTCTTCTCCTTGCCCTGTCCTGCATTTCTGTTGTTTACGCTTTATGAGGATGGCTCTTCTGACTGATGCGAAGTGATATCTCTTGTAGTATTGACTTCCAGTGCCCACCTGTTTGGTTGGCTAAAAAAGTGTATGCCCTTTTCTTGAATATATACAGAAAAAAACGCATACACCCTTTTTGGCCAACTGCAATGTTGGCAATGTTCAGCTCCTTTTCTTGTGCTTAATGGCGAGTCCTTTCTACCTCCTCAAATCCCTTTCCTGCCATTCTCCCTTGCTTACAAGTCCTTTTCTCTGACTTTCCTCAAGACATTTTTCAGTGATGGATATTTTCAACTCTGCAGTTTCGTGAATTTTACTGTCCCTGAGTTCCATTGTTCAACTTGTGTTTATGGGAACTGGCCACAAAGCAGCGGGATTTCCTCAAGCCCTATACTGTTTCCATGGGCAACCCTAGCCTTTGGTCAATTCGTCTTCCTGATTGGAAATTAGAGTGACATGTGCCTGTCTGAACACCTAGGACTTGTCTCTCATTGTTCCTCATCCTTCCGCTTCATCCTCTGGACAAATTCCAAACTGTACGCAACAGGATGTTGACAGTGCTGCCATCTCCAAGTGGGGAGACTGTTAGTAAAGACGCTGGATGGGTGAACCCGAGCACCAGGAGATGAGGAGATGAGATGCCTTTTCCAAACTCTTCCCGATCAGACGGTATACCATCCTCTGGGTGTGACAGACATGTTGTAGCAGTAGGAAGAGTCCCATTCATGTAAGGAGAACACCAGGGCTTTTTCAAAATCAGTGTCTCCCCGAAACCCAAACTGGGGAATTTTTTAAGCTACGGCTACACATATGTTCATTAAGGGCCTTGGGAAGTAGGCAGAGTCCAAACTTTAGATGATTGAAGTCTTCAGGGTCAGAAGCACTCACCACCAGCTTCCCTTAGGTTACACTTTAACTGTCATTGATAGATGATGTCAATAAAAATATCTATTCTTTTTCAGATTATTTCCCCTTATAGGTTATTGCAAAATGTTGAGTGTAGTTCCCTGTGCTATACAGTAGTTCCTTGTTGATGATCTATTTTATACATAGCAGTGTGTATGTGTTAATCCCAAACTGTTACTTTATCCCTCCTCCCACCTTTCCCCTTTGGTAATAATAAATTATAAGATTTTATACTTCTCAGAAATGGGAGAGCTGAAAGAGAGGTATCATTTTCAATGGAAAAGCATTTAAAACAAGATTGAAGCTTTAACCAAGATTATTAGATGTACATCCTTGGAAAGAAATCACTTCGTTTCTCTAATATTGACCTGACAAATAAGACAAACCTTTTCACTGAACTTGCTTATAATAAAGTGATGGAAATAGCCAATGGAAGCGTTAGAAACATCTTATTTTACCCGAGCCTTATACACTGTTCTATGTTAACTACAGTTTGGCTCACACATCTGTTCATTGAGGTTACAATAGTCTCAATTTCTGTTACTGATCCTCCAGAGTGGACCCCAACAAGTGTCCCCCAGCGCAGTGTCATTGGGGCCAACAGATCGAGACTGAGTTTGGTTCACAAGCAAAGGAAACTTTATATTTTGATCAGAGAATGGAGAGGTGAGAGCATGCACTACCCCGTGGGCTGTGGGCTGGGCTGCTGTGTAGAGATCCTGTCAGAGTCAGTGGGAGGGAGGGGGCGGAGCTCTCGAGGGCCGGGTTGGCTGCAGCTCAGGCTCTATATCGCGGAGTCTGCACTGGGCCCCAGGAGCTGAGGTGTCGACCCAGCCATTCTGCACTAGGAAATCTGGTCTGAAGTGCCGGGTGTGGAACCTCTGCATGCGGGACCCTAGGAGCACATGAAATTAGACAAACACAAAGGATAAAAAAGGTTAGACTTGACTTTATTGCCCAGATTCTATTTTTATCTCCCAGGGATTTTTAATGGGCTTTGCTGGGGACAAACCCCTCCTCTGCCTTTTGTCCCATTCCTCATTCTTGGAGTGCTGAGGGTGCAGACCCTTCTTCTGTAACTGCTGAGTGCTGAGTTGGGAGCCCTCATACCAAGGGGCGAGGGTCAGAGCTTCTCCCCAGCAGCCTCCAGGTGACGTTGATTGTCCCCAGGCCCCCTGCCTCCCTGCTCGTCCACCTGAGCACCAGCATTGGAAGCGTTATAGATTCTAATGACCTTTAAGGGTCCAGGAAAGAGATGTGCAGAGACGCTGTGGGGGCCGGTTTCACCCCGCCCCACATTTGTTCGGCCACCTTAGGCTGACCGTTTCTGCCAGCCTAGATGCTCTGACCAGTAGTCTGCGCTGTCTTCAATTAGGCCCCTGAATTAACGTACAAACAGCACCAGGTGTCAGAGCCCTGCCCGCTCAACTCCCAGACAGTCCAGGGTCAGTGGTGATCAAGGACCATGATGGCCACTGAGTCAACAGCCTTTTGAAGTAAACAGGAGTCCAGCCAGTCTTATTGGCCACCATCATCACAGTGTCTGTAGGCTTTTCTATGGTGACAGTGTGACATACGGTTCCCCCGCCAAGATTATTAGCTCCCCTCTGTGTGCAGTAAGTCCTGCAAGCAGTAGTCTACTCTTTTGGGACACACTCTTGTTGTTTTATGAGAGAAACTCCAGGTCAAGTGATGTTCACACGAGTCGTCATGGTGTCCTGTTGCCCCCGGTTATCTCTCTGGATGTTGGAGTTGGAGGGCCTCCTCACTCGAGGTTGGTGTGCCCACGGAGCAAACCCTGCAACTTCAGGGCATGGTTGGTGGTTAGGATCACCACGTGGGGTCCTTTTCCCTTAGGAGGGAGGTGGCCTTTTGGGCTGCTGATTTCCAGGTTTTTAGATACCGCCAGTATCTTGGCCAGATGCGGCAGTGGGCCAAGCCCCTTGGTGACCGTAGTTTATCCTACCTGGATGGCATTCTTGCATTGTTCCATTTCAAGTGGTCCCAGTTTTTGCACTAATTCTCCAATGGCGATTCACCTTTCACCGGGAATGTAAAGGTCAAAGGGTTTAGCTAAATTAGGGAGTTCCAGGGCAAGGGTCTGAATTGACTGCTCTTTCCATTCTTGAAAGGCCACTTCTGGATTCTATTCAAAAGGATCATCATCTTTTCCTTTCAGTGTTTCATATAATGGCCCAGCTAGTAGACTGCAGTTAGGGATCCAGAAGCAGCAAACCCTGGCCTCCCCAGGAACCCCTAAGCTGTCTTCTAGTTTTAGAAAGGAGTAAGGCCGAAAATGGTTTCTTCCCTTTCCTGGGATGGGCTTCTCCGACCTTCTGTGAGAATGAAGCCCAGGCAGGTCACCGCAGTCTGTGATATTTGAGCTTTTTCTTGGACAACTTCTATCCTTTATTGGCTTGGTAGTTCAGAGGCCTCCTTAGTAGGGCTGGCGATCAGAATGTCGTCTGCGTACTGAAGGAGGGTTTCCTTTTCCAGAGGTAGAACTTTTAGGTCTTTAGCTAAGGTTTCCCCAAAGATGGTGTGGGAATTTTTGCACCCTTGGGGCAAGACGGCCCGGAAGTATTGTTTTAGTTGTATGTTGAGTCCTGCCACTCACAAGCCAAAATTTCTTGTGACTCTGGGACTAATGGAATACAAAAGAAGGCATCATTGAAGACTAATACAGAATACTATGTCCTGGTGGTTGGTAGAATGACCAGCAGGGTGTAGGAATTAGGAGCAACTGGAGGTATATCCTCGGTGGCTTCACTGACTGTCCTGACATCCTTTACCAGGTCCCCAGCAGCCCATGGGGCTCTCGTGGTCAGACCAATCCCAGAATATGGAGCTCACCTGGGCAGGTACCCCACCCCCACCCAAGCCCACGGGGCTCTCGTGGTCAGGCCCCTCCCAGGATACAGAGCTACCCTTGCAGGTACTGTGGCAGGGCTGGGCACACAGGAACCGTGCACATAGCCCTCATTGCAGAGCACCCCCAGCTCACCTGTCGCTCAGAGCTGACACAGAGCACCTCAGAGCAGGACTTGAACTAACAAACAGCAGCTGTGACAGGTCTGTGACCCTGGGCATCACTCTGTGCAGCCTCCCTCCACCTGGTCTTCCAGAGACTTCCACTGCACCCGGGGCACCAGGCCTCTGTCTCCAACCACCACCCACCCCTCCTCTCCCTGACTCCTGGGTTCCTCTCATTAGGAGAGGGTTTTCTTGAAGTTGTCTCCCACTCATGGGCCAGATAAAATGATTAGAAAACAAGCTAAAGCTGCAGCCCCTTGTCTATCCTGACCCTCAGGAGCCCACACCTGTTCCTTGGACCTGGCCGGTTCAGCAAGTTCCATTTTCTGCAACTGTGAGCCCCTGAGGGGTGATGATTGGCTGAGCTGGGCAGCCTTACCGTGCCGGCCAGCCCTCCCCAGGTGTGCCTGGGTTGAGATCAATATAAATACCACTCCAGGCAGCAAGAGCCCCTGCAGCCATGCCTGACGCCATTTTCTCTGCCCTGTCAGCAGTCTCGGGGCTGGGCTGGTGGGAGGGAGTGAGAGGCCACGGCTTTGTGGGTGGCCCAGTGTGAGTGGGGCTCTGCTGGACTTTCTGCAGCAGTTGCCAGGCTGCCACCTGCTAAAGAAGAGGATGTGTCACCCATACCTGCTGCTGGAATTTCTCCCTGGGCAGAGGTGAGGAAGGAAAAAAGCAGTGGGGGCAGGGACAGGACGGGTATCTCAGGCAGGGAAATGGAAATCTTCCAGAAGAGCACCCAGGGCCAGGACCATCCTGGCTGGCCTGCAGGCACCAAGTCGGCCGGCATGCTGTCACTCGTGTGGCTCTATGGCCCTTCCTCTAGGCTTTCAAGTCCTTGTATATATTCAGGTGTTTTACCTGGGACGGGTGGGAATAGTTCAGCAGCAACTGGCCTGGGGCTCAGCTCACGTTTACTCACAGATGCCTCGGCACGGTGCCCCAGCTTTGCAATGAGGACGCTTGTTGCGTGGGGGCTGCTGGCTGACTGGGAGACGATTCCCCACCACTGACCAACTTCAGAATTGTTTACAACTGGAGCAAGTGCCCTGATACGGTTTTCCTCTGTGGAACTGGTGGGTTCTGTGTTTTTTTTCTCTTTTTTGTTTTTGGTTCAAGGTGGATTTTATTCCTCTTTTTTGTATTTACAGATAGAAGCATGGAAATAATTTATTCATATAAATATATGTATGTGAAGGGAATAATTGTTTTTTTCTGTTTTATTTTTTAAATTTTATTTCTTTTCAATTTTGAATTTTATTTTATATTTTTATACAGCAGGTTCTTATTGGTTATCTATTTTATACATATAAATGTATACATGCCAATCCCAGTCTCTCAACTCCTCCCACCACCATCCCCCCAACAGCTTTCCCCCCTTGTTGTCCATACATTTGTTGTCTACATCTGTTGCTCTATTTATGCCTTGCAAAATGGTTAATCTGTACGGTTTTTCTAGGTTCCACATATATGCATGAATATACAAGATTTGTTTTTCTCTTTCTGACTTACTTCACTCTGTATGACAGTCTCTAGATCCATCGACGTCTCTACAAATGACCCAATTTCATTCCTTTTCATGGCTTAGTAATATTCCATTTTATATACGTACCACAGCTTTATGCATTCGTCTGTCTGAGGGCATTTAGGTTGCTTCCATTACCTCGATATTGTAAATAGTGATGCAGTGAACATTGCAGTGAATGTCTCTTTTTGATTTATGGTTTTGTCTGGGTATATGTCCAGTCCTGGGATTGCTGTATCATATGGTAATTCTATTGTTAGTTTCTTAAGAAACTCCATATTGTTCTCCATAGTGACTGTATCAATTTATATTCCCAACAATAGTGGAAGAGGGTTCCTTTTCTCCACACCCTTTCCAGCATTTGTTGTTTGTAGATTTTCAGATGATGCCCATTCTAACAGGTGTGAGGTCATACCTCATTGTTGAGTCCATTTCGTTGAGCGGGGGTAGGTCTTGTCTATTACATATTTGGCTTATGGAACGGTATCTGTGCTAATTTCAAACTCTGGTTTTATGCAGCACCCCCTTAACTCACCTTTCCCCTTAAGCAAGCATAAGTTGGTTTTCTAATCTTGAGACCCTGTTCTGTTTTGTAATTCAGTTCATGTGTAGCCAAGTTTACATTCCGTGCATTAGTGATACCTTATGATGTTTCTTTTTCTGTGTGACTTATTTCACTTAGAATCATCATGCCTCAATCCACTCATTATGCTGGTACAGGCCTGGTGACACAGATTTCATTGCTGAGTGGTATTCTGTTGTACGTAAGTACTGCAACTTCTTTATCAATTATTTGTTCTCTGGGATATTTAACTCGTACTGTAGAAGAGGTTCCTGTAAACAGAGCCGTCCCAAATTTTGGGGTGGCTGTGTCTTTTTGATTTTAATTTCCCTAAGCTATAGAACCATAAGTGGAAATGCCCTAGACTCTGTTGCTTTGTTTTTCAGATGTATCAGGAAACACCATACACTTCTCCAGAGTGGCTGTTGGCAATTTACATCCCGCCCATCAGCATAACAAGGCTCCTTTTTCCCCATGGCCTGTCTTGCCTTTCTGGATTTTACACTTTTCTCAGATGGCCCTTTAGACCGGGGGGAAGTGACACTTCATAGTAGTTCGGATTTCCATTGCAAGCTTGCTTGGTTTGCCAAAAAGGGCGTATGTGTTTTTTCCTGAATATATTCAGGAACAAACTCATACGCCCTTTGTTGCCAAGTGCATCATTGTCGATGTTCTGCCTCTTTTCCTATGCTTTAAATGCAAATCCAGTCTACCTCCTGAAATCGGTTTCCTGAAATTCTGCCCCGCTTTCAAGTCCTCTTCGCAGCCTTACTTCAATATATTTTTGGACGTTATCTGTCATTTATAACTCTCCAGGTTTGTGAATTACAGGGCCCCTGAGCTCCTTTCTTCAACTCGCTTTCTTGTGAGCTGGCCGCAAACCCACAAGACTGCTTCAGGCCCTAATCTGCTTCTGGCAGGGCACGCTGAGCCTTTGGTTAATTTCTCTTCCTGGTGGGAAATGAGTGTTAAATATGCCCGTCCAGACACCTACCTCACTCTCAACCCCTTGGTGATGTGGGTCCTCTGGTTTGTGGCCAACTTTGCTGGGTTCCTCACCTTTCGATGATGTGGCCCCACTAATGTGAGGACACTCCTGCCTGGTTCTCATCCACGTGGTTATGTGGACCCCCTGGTGAGAGTCTGTTCCTGGCTTTGTTCCTCACCCACCTGTGAGGGAGACCCTCTGCTGATAGGTCACTCCTGCATGGCTGGCACACATTGCCTTGGTAAAGTCAGCCGTGTGGTGGCAGTTGGAGCGTGCTGGGAATCTCCTCCCCCCGGTGATGAGGGCCCTCTTGCGTCAGGCCCTAACTGCTGGGCTCACCAACTTTTCTTAGGGAGCCCAGTGATGCTTTGGCACTCCTCTTAGGATCCCATCTCCACGGGGATGTGGGCCTTCTGCTCTGAGGTCCCAACGGCTGGGTTGTTCACATTTTCATGATGTGGGCTCTCTGGTGTTCACAGAGGCCTGGATCCCATAGCCTCTGTGCTCTTGGCCGCCTGCTGGGAGGTTCCAACTGCTGGATTCCTCACTTTTTTAATTTTTTGGGCCCTCTGTTGGGAGGATCCTCCTGCCTGCCTCACTCCCAGCCCCTTCGTGATGTGTGTCGTCTGGTTTGAGGCCACATGTGCTGGGTTCCTCACCTTTCGATGATGTGGGACCAATGGTCTTAGGAGACTCCTGCCTGGTTCACATCCCCTTGGTGATGTGGGCCCTCTGTTGAGAGTCTGATCCTGGCTGGGTTCCTCACCCATCTGTGAGGTGGGCCGTCTGCTGTGAGGTCACTCCTGCCTGGCTTGCTCACCTCGCCTTGTGGACATGAGCCCTCTGGTGGCACTTGGAGCCTGCTGGGAGCCTCCTCTCCTCGGTGATGAGGGCCCTCTGGCGTCAGGCCCTAACTGCTGGGCTCCCCACATTTTGTGATGTGCGCCCAGTGGTGCGAGGACACTCCAGCCAGGTTCACATCCCCATTGGGATGTGGGCCTTCTGCTCTGAGGTCCCAAAGCCTGGGTTGCTCACAGTTTCATGATGTGGGCTCTCTGGTATTAGTTCACTCCTGCCTGCATCCCATAGCTTCTGTGCTCTGGGCCGCCTGCTGGGAGGTTCCAACTGCTGGATTCCTCACCTTTCTTATTCTTTGGGCCCTCTGTTTTTAGGCTACTCCTGCCTGCCTCACTCCCATTCCCTTTGTGATATGTGTCCTCTGATTTGAGGCCACATGTGCTGGGTTCCGCACCTTTCGATGATGTGACCCCACTGGAGGGAAGACAGTCCTGACTGGTTCCCATCCCCTTGCTGATGTGGGCCCTCAGGTGAGAGTCTGATCCTGGCTGGGTTCCTCACCCTTCTGTGAGGTGGGCCCTCTGCTGTGAGGTCAATCATGCCTGTCTGGCACACGTCACCTTGGCGACGTGGGCCCTCTGGTGGCAGTTGGAGTGTGCTGGGATCCTCCTCCCCTCGGTGATGAGGGCCCTCTTGCCTTAGGCCATAACTGCTGGGCTCCCCACATTTTCTGATGTGCGCCAAGTGAGTGAGGAGACTCTTGCCAGGTTCCCATCCCCATGGCGATATGGGCCTTCTGCTCTGAGGTCAAAACGGCTGGCTTGCTCACAGTACCATGATGTGGGCCCTCTGCTGTGAGTTCACTCCGGCAAGGATCCCTTATCATCGGTGCTCTGAGCCGCCTGCTGGGAGGTTCCAACTGCTGGATTCCTCAACTTTTTTATTCTATGTGCCCTCTGTTGTGAGGCTCCTCCTGCCTGCCTCACTGCCAGCCCCTTGGTGATGACTGTCCTATGGCTTGAGGCCACATGTGCTGCGTTCCTCACCTTTCGATGATGTGACCCCACTCGTGTGAGGACACTCCTGCCTGGTTCCCATCCCCTTGGTGAGGTGGGCCCTCTGGCGAGAGTCTAATCCTGGCTGGGTTCCTCAACGTTCTGTGAGGTAGGCCCTCTGCTGTGAGGTCACTCCTGCCTGGCTGGCACACGTCACCTTGGAGATGTGAGCCCTCTGGTGGCAGTTGGAGCGTGCAGGGCGCCTCCTCCTCTCGGTGATGACGGCCCTCTGGCGTCAGGCCCTAAATGGTGGGCTCCCCACATTTTCTGATGTGCGCCCAGTGGTGCGAGGACACTCCAACCAGGTTCCCATTCCCATGGGGATGTGGTCCTTCTGCGCTGAGGTCTCAACTCCTGGGTTGCTCACAGTTTTGTGATGTGGGCCCTCTGCTGTGAGTTCACTGTGGCCTGGATCCCATAGCCTCGGTGTTCTGGGCCGCCTGCTGGAAGGTCTAAATGCTGGAATCCTCACGTTTTTTATATTATGTGCCCTGTGTTGTGAGGCTACTCCTGCCTGCCTCACTCCAAGGCCCTTGGTGATGTGGGTCCTCTGGTTTGAGGACACATGTGCTGGGTTCCTCACCTTAAGATGATGAGGCCCCACTGGTGTGAGGATAATCCTGACTGGGTCCCATCCCCTTTGTGATGTGGGCCCTCTGGTGAGAGTCTGATCCTGGCTGGGTTCCTCACCCATCTGTGAGGTGGGCCCTCTACTATCAGGTAACTCTTGCCTGGGTTGCTCACCTCGCCTTGTTGACATGAGCCCTCTGGTGGCAATTGGACCCTGCTGGGAGCCTCCTCAGCTCTGTGATGAGGGCCCTCTGACGTCAGGCCCTAACTGCTGGGCTCCCCAACTTTTCTTAGTGAGCCCAGTGTTGCTCAAGCACTCCTCTTAGGTTCCCATCCCCATGGGGATGTGGGCCTTCTGCTCTGAGGTTCCAACGGCTGGGTTGATCACAATTTCATGATGTGGGCTCTCTGGTGTTAGTTCACTGTGGCCTGGATCCCATAGCCTCTGTGGTCTTGGCTGCCTGCTGGGAGGTTCCAACTGCTCGATTCCTCAACTTTTGTATTCTATGGGTCCTGTGTTGTGATGCTCCTCCTGCCTGCCTCACTCGCAACCCCTTCGTGATGTGGGTCTTCTGGTTTGAGGCCACATGTGCTGGGTTAGGCAACTTTCAATGATGTGGCCCCACTGGTGTGAGGACACTCCTGCCTGGTTCCCATCCCCTTGGTGATGTGGGCCTTCTGGTGACAGTCTTATCCTGGCTGGGTTCCTCACTCTTCTGTGAGGTAGGCCCTCTGCTGTGAGGTCAATCCTGCCTGACTTGCACACATCACCTTGGCGACGTGGGCCCTCTGTTGGCACATGGAACCTGCTGGGAGCCTCCTGCCCTCGGTGATGACGGCCCTCTAGCATCAGGCTCTAACTGCTGGGCTCCCCACGTTTTCTGATGTGAGCCCAGTGATGCCAGGACACTCCTGTCAGGTTCCCATCCCCATGGGGATGTGGGCTTTCTGCTCTGAGGTCCCAATGCCTGGGTTGCTCACAGTTTCATGATGTGGGCTCTCTGGTGTTAGTTCACTCCTGCCTGCATCCCATAGCTTCTGTGCTCTCGGCCGCCTGCTGGGAGGTTCCAAATGCTGGATTCCTCACTTTTTTTATTCTTTGGGCCCTCTGTTTTTAGGCTACTCCTACCTGCCTCACTCCCATCCCCTTTGTGATGTATGTCCTCTGATATGAGGCCACATGTGCTGGGTTCCTCACCTTTCGATGATGTGGCCCCACTGGTGGGAGGACAGTCCTGACTGGTTCCCATCCCCTTGGTGTTGTGGGCCCTCTGGTGAGAGTCTCATCCTGCCTCGGTTCCTCACCCTTCTGTGAGATAGGCCCTCTGCTGTGAGGTCACTACTGCCTGGCTGGCGCATGCCACCTTGTAGACGTGGGCCCTCTGTTGGCAGTTGGAACCTGCTGGGAGTCTCCTCCCCTCAGTTATGAGGGCCCCCTGGCGTCAGGCCCTAACTGCTGGGCTCCTAACATTTTCTGATATGTGCTAAGTGGTGCAAAGCCACTCCTGCCAGGTTCCCATGCCAATGGGGATGTGGGCCTTCTGTTCTGAGGTCCCAACAGCTGGGCTGCTCACAGGTTCATGATGTGGGCCCTCTGCTGTGAGTTCACTGCGGCCTGGATCCCATAGCCTTGGTGCTCTGGGCCACTTGCTGGGAGGTTCCAACTGCTGGATTCCTCAACTTTTATATTCTATGGACCCTGTGTTGTGAGGCCAGTCCTGCCAGCCTCATTCCGAACCCCTTGGTGATGTGGTTCCTCTGGTTTGAGGACACATGTGCTGGGATCCTCACCTTTCGATGATGTTGTCCCACTGGTGTGGGGACACTCCTGCCTGGTTCCCATCCCCTTGGTGATGTGGGCCCTCTGGTGAGAGTCTGATCCTGGCTGTGTTCCTCACCCTTCTGTGAGGTGGGCCCTCTGCTGTGAAGTCACTCCTGCCAGGCTGGCACACATCACCTTGGCGACGTTGGCCCTCTGGTGGCAGCTGGAGCCTGCTGGGAGCCTCCTCCTCTCGGTGATGAGTGCCTTCTAGCATCAGGCCCTAACTTCTGAGCACCCCACGTTTTCTGATGTGAGCCCAGTGATGCCAGGACACTCCTGTCATGTTCCCATCACCATGGGGATGTGGGCCTTCTGCTCTGAGGTCCCAATGTCTGGGTTGCTCACAGTTTCATGATGTGGGCTGTCTGGTGTTAGTTCACTCTGGCCTGGTTCCTCTAGCCTCTGTGCTCTGGGCCGCCTGCTGGGAGGTTCCAACTGCTGGATTCCTCACTTTTTTATTCTATGGGCCCAGTGTTGTGAGGCTACTCCTGCCTGCCTCACTCCGAGGTCCTTGGTGATGTGGGTCCTCTGGTTTGAGGACACATGTGCTGAGTACCTCAGCTTTCGATGATGTGGCCCCACTGATGTGAAGACACTCCTGCCTGGTTCCCATCCCCCTGGTGATGTGGGCCCTCTGGTGAGAGTCTGATGTTGGCTGGGTTTCTCACCCTTCTGTGAGGTGGGACCTCTGCTGTGAGGTAACTCCTGCCTGGCATGCTCACGTTGCCTTGGCATTGTGAGCCCTCAGGTGGCAGTTGGAGCCTGCTGGGAATCTCCTCCCCTCAGTTATGAGAGCTCTGGATAAAACACATATGCCCTTTGTTGCCAAGTGCATTATTTTCCAAGTTCTGTCTCTTTTCCTATGCTTTAAGAGCTACGCCCGTGTACGTTCTGAAATCAGTTTCCAGCAATTCTGCCCCGCATTCAAGTCCTCTTCGCAGCCTTACTTCAGTATAATTTTGGATGATAGCTGTCATTTATAACTCCGCAGGTTTCTGAATTACAGTGCCCCTGAGCTCCTTTCTTCAACTCGCTTTCTTGTGAGCTGGCCGCAACACTGCAGGATCTCCTCAGGCCCTAATCTAGTTCCAGCATGGCACGTGGAGCCTTTGGTTCATTTATCTTCCTGGTGGGAAATGAGAGTTAAATTTGCCCGTCCAGACACCTACAGATAGTCTCCCATTGCTTCTCCTTATTCCTGTTCATCTTCCGAAGAAATTGCAAACTGGGCCAAACAGGAGGTTAAAGGCACTGACTCTCCAAGTCGGGAGAGTGTTAGTAAAGCGTCTGGAATGTTGCACCCGAGTACCAGGGGACAAAAACTGAGACACATTTGAACACGTTTCCCGATCACACGGTGGATCATACTCTGCGTTCCACATGCATGTTTTAGCTGAAGGAAGAATCCCTTAAACCTGGAGAGTTGAGACCCATGGAATGGGTACCATGCAATATGACTTCAAAGGGTCTGCATTTGCTCACCGAACATCACCAATCCTATCGCTGCTGCGTTTATGCCGCCGTACACACGCTTGATTCTCTTTCGGAGACATATAAATCCAAAGGTTTTAAGATTCTTACTAGTCAGGTATATTCTTAGGCGTTTAATATGGGGTGTTGAGTCCACTTCGTTGAGCAAGGAGTAGCTTTTGTCTATTACATATTTGGCTTATGGAAAGGTATCTGTGCTAATTTCAATCTCTGGTTTTATAAAGCACCCCAACTCACCTTTCCCCTTAAGCAAGCATAAGTTGGTTTTCTACATTTGAGACCCTGTTCTGTTTTGTAATTCAGTTCCTGTGTAGCCAAGTTTACATTCCGTGTAGTAGTGATATCTTATGATGTTTCTTTTTCTGTGTGACTTATTTCACTTAGAATCATCGTACCTGAATCCACTCATTATGCTGCTACGGGCCTGATGACATAGATTTCATTGCTGAGTGATATTGCATTGTACGTAAGTACCACAACTTCTTTATCCATTTTTCGCTTTCTGTGATATTGAACTTGTACGGTAAACGAGGTTCTTGTAAACACAACCGTCCCAAACTTTGGGGTGGCTGTGTCTTTTTGATTTTAATTTCCCTAAGCTATAGGACCATAAGTGGAAGTGCCCTAGGCTCTGTTGCTTTGTTTTTTGGATGTTTCAGGAAACACCATACACTTCTCCAGAGTGGCTGCTGGCAATTTACATCCCGCCCATCAGCATAACAAGGCTCGTAGTTCTCCTTGGCCTGTCCTGCCTTTCTGGATTTGACACTTTTTTCAGATGGCCCTTTTGACCAGGGGGAAGTGAGACTTCATTGTAGTGCAGATTTCCTTTGCAAGCTTGCTTGGTTGGCCAAAAAGGGCGTATGCGTTTTTTCCTGAATATATTCAGGAAAAAACGCATACGCCCTTTTTGGCCAAGTGCATCATTGTGGACATTCTGCCTCTTTTCCTATGCTTTACATGCAATTCCAGTCCACCTCCTGAAATCGGTTTCCTGCAATTCTGCTCCGCTTTCAACTCCTCTTGGCAGCCTTCCTTCAATATATTTTTGGAAGATAGCTGTCATTTATAACTCTGCAGGTTTGTGAATTACAGTGCCCTGAGCTCCTTTCTTCAACTCGCTTTCTTGTGAGCTGGCCGCAACACCACAGGATTGCTTCTGGCCCTAGTGTGGTTCCGGCATGACACGCTGAGCCTTTGGTTAATTCCTCTTCCTGGTGGGAAATGAGAGTTAAATTTGTCCGTCCAGACACCTCCACCTAGTCTCTCATTGGTTCTCCCTATTCCTGTTCATTTTCCACAGAAATGGCAAACTGGGCCAAACAGGAGGTTAAAGGCACTGACTCTCCAAGTGGGGAGAGTGTTAGTAAAGCGTCTGGAATGTTGCACCCGAGTACCAGGGTACGAAACCTGAGACACATTTGAACACGTTTTCCGATCACATGGTGGGTCGTACTCTGGGTTCCACATGCATGTTTTAGCTGAAGGAAGAATCCCTTAAACATGGAGAGTTGAGACCCATGGAATGGGTACCATGCAATATGACTTCAAAGAGTCTGCATTTGCTCACCGAACCTCACCAATCCTATCACTGCTGCGTTTATGCCACTGTACACACGCTTGATTCTCTTTCGGAGACATATAAATCCATAGGTTTTAAGATTCTTACTAGTCAGGTATATTCTTAGGCGTTTAATGTGGGGTGTTGAGTCCACTTCGTTGAGCAAGGAGTAGCTCTAGTCTATTACATATTTGTCTTATGGAACGGTATCTGTGCTAATTTCAATCTGTGGTTTTATGCCGCACCTCAACTCACCTTTCCGCTTAAGCAAGCATAAGTTGGTTTCCTACATTTGAGACCCTGTTCTGTTTCGTAATTCAGTTCCTCTGTAGCCAAGTTCACATTCCGTGTATTAGTGATATCTTATGATGTTTCTTTTTCTGTGTGACTTATTTCACTTAGAATCATCGTACCTGAATCCACTCATTATGCCTCTACTGGCCTGATGACATAGATTTCATTGCTGAGTGATATTGCATTGTACGTAAGTACCACAACTTCTTTATCCATTTTTCGCTTTCTGTGATATTGAACTTGTACCGTAAACGAAGTTCTTGTAAACAGAGCCGTCCCAAATTCTGGGGTGGCTGTGTCTTTTTGATTTTCATTTCCCTAAGCTATAGGACCATAAGTGGAAGTGCCCTAGGCTCTGTTGCTTTGTTTTTTGGATGTTTCAGGAAACACCATACACTTCTCCCGAGTGGCTGCTGGCAATTTACATCCCGCCCATCAGCATAACAAGGCTCCCAGTTCTCCATGGCCTGTCCTGCCTTTCTGGATTTTACACTTTTTACAGATGGCCCTTTTGACCGGGGGGAAGTGAGACTTCATTGTAGTGCAGATTTCCTTTGCAAGCTTGCTTGGTTGGCCCAAAATGGCGTATGCGTTTTTTCCTGAATACATTCAGGAAAAAACTTATATGGCCTTTTTGGCCAAGTGCATCATTGTGGACGTTCTGCCTCTTTTCCTATGCTTTAAATGCAATTCCAGTCTACCTCCTGAAATCGGTTTCCTGCAATTCTGCCCCGCTTTCAAGTCCTCTTGGCAGCCTTACTTCAATATATTTTTGGACGATAGCTGTCATTTATAACTCTGCAGGTTTGTGAATTACAGTGCCCCTGAACTCCTTTCTTCAACTCGCTTTCTTGGGAGCTGGCCGCAACACCGCAGGATTGCTTCAGGCCCTAATCTGGTTCCAGCACGGCACGCTGAGCCTTTGGTTAATTCCTCTTCCTGGTGGGAAATGAGAGTTAAATTTGTCCGTCCAGACACCTCCAGCTAGTCTCTCTTTGGTTCTCCCTATTCCTGTTCATCTTCCGCAGAAATTGCAAACTGGGCCATACAGGAGGTTAAAGGCACTGACTCTCCAAGTCGGGCGAGTGTTAGTAAAGTGTCTGGAATGTTGCACCCGAGTACCAGGGGACGAGAACTGAGACATATTGGAACACGTCTCCCGATCACACGGTAGATCATACTCTGGGTTCCACATGCATGTTTTAGCTGAAGGAAGAATCCCTTAAACCTGGAGAGTTGAGACCCGTGGAATGGGTACCATGCAATATGACTTCAAAGGGTCTTCATTTGCTCACCGAACCTCTCCAATCCTATCACTGCTGCGTTTATGCCCCTGTACACACGCTTGATTTTCTTTCAGAGACATAGCAATCCATGGTTTTAAGATACTTACTAGTCAGGTACATTCTTAGGCATTTAATATGGGGTGTTGAGTCCATTTCGTTGAGCAAGGAGTAGTTCTTGTCTATTCCATATTTGGCTTAAGGAACTTTATCTGTGCTCATTTCAATCTCTGGTTTTAGGCAGCACCCCAACTCACCTTTCCCCTTAAGCAAGCATAAGTTGGTTTTCTAAATTTGAGACCCTGTTCTGTTTTGTAATCCAGTTCCTGTGTAGCCAAGTTTACATTCCGTGTATTAGTGATATCTTATGATGTTTCTTTTTCTGTGATACTTATTTCAGTTAGAATCATCATACCTGAATCCACTCTTTATGCTGCTATGGGCCTGAAGACATAGATTTCATTGCTGAGTGATAATGCATTGTACATAAGTACCACAACTTCTTTATCCATTTTTCGCTTTCTGCGATATTGAACTTGTAGCGTAAACCAGGTTCTTGTAAACAGAGCCGTCCCAAACTTTGGGGTGGCTGTGTCTTTCTGATTTTAATTTCCCAAGCTACAGGACCATAAGTGGAAGTGCCCTAGGCTCTGTTGCTTTGTTTTTTAGATGTTTCAGGAAACACCATACACCTCTCCCGAGTGGCTGTTGGCAATTTACATCCCGCCCATCAGCATAACAAGGCTCCCAGTTCTCCATGGCCTGTCCTGCCTTTCTGGATTTTACACTTTTTTCAGATGGCCCTTTTGACCGGGGGGAAGTGAGACTTCATTGTAGTGCAGATTTCCTTTGCAAGCTTGCTTGGTTGGCCAAAAAGGGCGTATGCGTTTTTTCCTGAATATATTCAGGAAAAAACGCATACACCCTTTTTGGCCAAGTGCATCATTGTGGACGTTCTGCCTCTTTTCCTATGCTTTAAATGCAATTCCAGTCTACCTCCTGAAATCGGTTTCCTGCAATTCTGCCCCGCTTTCAAGTCCTCTTGGCAGCCTTACTTCAGTATATTTTTGGACGATAGCTGTCATTTATAAGTCTGCAGGTTTGTGAATTACAGTGCCCCTGAGCTCCTTTCTTCAACTCGCTTTCTTGTGAGCTGGCCGCAACACCGCAGGATTGCTTCAGGCCCTAATCTGGTTCCGGCACGGCACGCTGAGCCTTTGGTTAATTCCTCTTCCTGGTGGGAAATGAGAGTTAAATTTGCCCGTCCAGACACCTCCAGCTAGTCTCTCATTGGTTCTCCCTATTCCTGTTCATCTTCCTCAGAATTTGCAAATGGGCCAAACAGGAGGTTAAAGGCACTGACTCTCCAAGTCGGGAGAGTGTTTGTAAAGCGTCTGGAATGTTACATCCGAGTACCAGGGGACGAGAACCGAGACATATTGGAACACGTCTCCCGATCACACGGTTGATCATACTCTGGGTTCCACGTGCATGTTTTAGCTGAAGGAAGAATCCCTTAAACCTGGAGAGTTGAGACCCGTGGAATGGGTACCATGCAATATGACTTCAAAGGGTCTTCATTTGCTCACCGAACCTCTCCAATCCTATCACTGCTGCGTTTATGCCCCTGTACACACGCTTGATTTTCTTTCAGAGACATAGCAATCCATAGGTTTTAAGATACTTACTAGTCAGGTACATTCTTAGGCGTTTAATATGGGGTGTTGAGTCCATTTCGTTGAGCAAGGGGTAGTTCTTGTCTACTCCATATTTGGCTTAAGGAACTTTATCTGTGCTCATTTCAATCTCTGGTTTTATGCAGCACCCCAACTCACCTTTCCCCTTAAGCAAGCATAAGTTGGTTTTCTAAATTTGAGACCCTGTTCTGTTTTGTAATCCAGTTCCTGTGTAGCCAAGTTTACATTCCGTGTATTAATGATATCTTATGATGTTTCTTTTTCTGTGTGACTTATTTCAGTTAGAATCATCATACCTGAATCCACTCATTATGCTGCTACGGGCCTGATGACATAGATTTCATTGCTGAGTGATATTGCATTGTACGTAAGTACCACAACTTCTTTATCCATTTTTCACTTTCTGCGATATTGAACTTGTACCGTAAACGAGGTTCTTGTAAACAGAGCCTTCCCAAACTTTGGGGCGGCTGTGTCTTTTTGATTTTAATTTCCCTAAGCTATAGGACCATAAGTGGAAGTGCCCTAGGCTCTGTTGCTTTGTTTTTTAGATGTTTCAGGAAACACTATACACCTCTCCCGAGTGGCTGTTGGCAATTTACATCCCGCCCATCAGCATAACAAGGCTCCCAGTTCTCCATGGCCTGTCCTGCCTTTCTGGATTTTACACTTTTTTCAGATGGCCCTTTTGACCGGGGGGAAGTGAGACTTCATTGTAGTGCAGATTTCCTTTGCAAGCTTGCTTGGTTGGCCAAAAAGGGCGTATGCGTTTTTTCCTGAATATATTCAGGAAAAAACGCATACGCCCTTTTTGGCCAAGTGCATCATTGTGGACGTTCTGCCTCTTTTCCTATGCTTTAAATGCAATTCCAGTCTACCTCCTGAAATCGGTTTCCTGCAATTCTGCCCCGCTTTCAAGTCCTCTTGGCAGCCTTACTTCAGTATATTTTTGGACGATAGCTGTCCTTTATAACTCTGCAGGTTTGTGAATTACAGTGCCCCTGAGCTCCTTTCTTCAACTCGCTTTCTTGTGAGCTGGCCGCAACACCGCAGGATTGCTTCAGGCCCTAATCTGGTTCCGGCACGGCACGCTGAGCCTTTGGTTAATTCCTCTTCCTGGTGGGAAATGAGAGTTAAATTTGCCCGTCCAGACACCTCCAGCTAGTCTCTCATTGGTTCTCCCTATTCCTGTTCATCTTCCGCAGAAATTGCAAATGGGCCAAACAGGAGGTTAAAGGCACTGACTCTCCAAGTCGGGAGAGTGTTAGTAAAGCATCTGGAATGTTGCACCCGAGTACCAGGGGACGAGAACTGAGACATATTGGAACAAGTCTCCCGATCACATGGTTGATCATACTCTGGGTTCCACGTGCATGTTTTAGCTGAAGGAAGAATCCCTTAAACCTGGAGAGTTGAGACCCGTGGAATGGGTACCATGCAATATGACTTCAAAGGGTCTTCATTTGCTCACCGAACCTCTCCAATCCTATCACTGCTGCGTTTATGCCCCTGTACACACGCTTGATTTTCTTTCAGAGACATAGCAATCCATAGGTTTTAAGATACTTACTAGTCAGGTACATTCTTAGGCGTTTAATATGGGGTGTTGAGTCCATTTCGTTGAGCAAGGAGTAGTTCTTGTCTATTCCATATTTGGCTTAAGGAACTTTATCTGTGCTCATTTCAATCTCTGGTTTTATGCAGCACCCCAACTCACCTTTCCCCTTAAGCAAGCATAAGTTGGTTTTCTAAATTTGAGACCCTGTTCTGTTTTGTAATCCAGTTCCTGTGTAGCCAAGTTTACATTCCGTGTATTAGTGATATCTTCTGATGTTTCTTTTTCTGTGTGACTTATTTCAGTTAGAATCATCATACCTGAATCCACTCATTATGCTGCTACGGGCCTGATGACATAGATTTCATTGCTGAGTGATATTGCATTGTACGTAAGTACCACAACTTCTTTATCCATTTTTCACTTTCTGCGATATTGAACTTGTACCGTAAACGAGGTTCTTGTAAACAGAGCCGTCCCAAACATTGGGGTGGCTGTGTCTTTTTGATTTTAATTTCCCTAAGCTATAGGACCATAAGTGGAAGTGCCCTAGGCTCTGTTGCTTTGTTTTTTAGATGTTTCAGGAAACACCATACACCTCAACCGAGTGGCTCTTGGCAATTTACATCCTGCCCATCAGCATAACAAGGCTCCAAGTTCTCCATGGCCTGTCCTGCCTTTCTTGATTTTACACTTTTTTAAGATGGCCCTTTTGACCGGGGGGAAGTGAGACTTCATTGTAGTGCAGATTTCCTTTGCAAGCTTGCTTCGTTGGCCAAAAAGGGCGTATGCGTTTTTTCCTGAATATATTCAGGAAAAAACGTGTACGCCCTTTTTGGCCAAGTGCATCATTGTGGACGTTCTGCCTCTTTTCCTATGCTTTAAATGCAATTCCAGTCTACCTCCTGAAATCGGTTTCCTGCAATTCTGCCCCGCTTTCAAGTCCTCTTGGCAGCCTTACTTCAGTATATTTTTGGACGATAGCTGTCATTTATAACTCTGCAGGTTTGTGAATTACAGTGCCCCTGAGCTCCTTTCTTCAACTCGCTTTCTTGTGAGCTGGCCGCAACACCGCAGGATTGCTTCAGGCCCTAATCTGGTTCCGGCACGGCACGCTGAGCCTTTGATTAATTCCTCTTCCTGGTGGGAAATGAGAGTTAAATTTGCCCGTCCAGACACCTCCAGCTAGTCTCTCATTGGTTCTCCCTATTCCTGTTCATCTTCCTCAGAAATTGCAAATGGGCCAAACAGGAGGTTAAAGGCACTGACTCTCCAAGTCGGGAGAGTGTTAGTAAAGCGTCTGGAATGTTGCACCCGAGTACCAGGGGACGAGAACTGAGACATATTGGAACACGTCTCCCGATCACACGGTTGATCATACTCTGGATTCCACGTGCATGTTTTAGCTGAAGGAAGAATCCCTTAAACCTGGAGAGTTGAGACCCGTGGAATGGGTACCATGCAATATGACTTCAAAGGGTCTTCATTTGCTCACCGAACCTCTCCAATCCTATCACTGCTGCGTTTATGCCCCTGTACACACGCTTGATTTTCTTTCAGAGACATAGCAATCCATAGGTTTTAAGATACTTAGTAGTCAGGTACATTCTTAGGCGTTTAATATGGGGTGTTGAGTCCATTTTGTTGAGCAAGGAGTAGTTCTTGTCTATTCCATATTTGGCTTAAGGAACTTTATCTGTGCTCATTTCAATCTCTGGTTTTATGCAGCACCCCAACTCACCTTTCCCCTTAAGCAAGCATAAGTTGGTTTTCTAAATTTGAGACCCTGTTCTGTTTTGTAATCCAGTTCCTGTGTAGCCAAGTTTACATTCCGTGTATTAGTGATATCTTATGATGTTTCTTTTTCTGTGTGACTTATTTCAGATAGAATCATCATACCTGAATCCACTCATTATGCTGCTACGGGCCTGATGACATAGATTTCATTGCTGAGTGATATTGCATTGTACGTAAGTACCACAACATCTTTATCCATTTTTCACTTTCTGCGATATTGAACTTGTCCCGTAAACGAGGTTCTTGTAAACAGAGCCGTCCCAAACTGTGGGGTGGCTGTGTCTTTTTGATTTTAATTTCCCTAAGCTATAGGACCATAAGTGGAAGTGCCCTAGGCTCTGTTGCTTTGTTTTTCGATGTTTCAGGAAACACCATACACTTCTCCCAAGTGGCTGTTGGCAATTTACATCCCGCCCATCAGCATAACAAGGCTCCCAGTTCTCCATGGCCTGTCCTGCCTTTCTGGATTTTACACTTTTTACAGATGGCCCTTCTGACCAGGGAGAAGTGAGACTTCATTGTAGTGCAGATTTCCTTTGCAAGCTTGCTTGGTTTTCCAAAAAGGGCGTATGCGTTTTTTCCTGAATATATTCAGGAAAAAACGCATACGCCCTTTTTGGCCAAGTGCATCATTGTGGACGTTCTGCCTCTTTTCCTATGTTTTAAATGCAATTCCAGTGTACCTACTGAAATCGGTTTCCTGCAATTCTGTCCCGCTTTCAAGTCCTCTTGGCAGCCTTACTTCAGTATATTTTTAGACAATAGCTGTCATTTATAACTCTGCAGGTTTGTGAATTACAGTGTCCCTGAGCTCCTTTCTTCAACTCGCTTTCTTGTGAGCTAGCCGCAACACCGCAGGATTGCTTCAGGCCCTAATCTGGTTCCGGCACGGCATGCTGAGCCTTTGGTTAATTCCTCTTCCTGGTGGGAAATGAGAGTTAAATTTACCCGTCCAGACACCTCCAGCTAGTCTCTCATTGGTCCTCCCTATTCCTGTTCATCTTCCGCAGAAATGGCAAACTGGGCCAAAGAGGAGGTTAAAGGCACTGACTCTCCAAGTCGGGAGAGTGTTAGTAAAGCGTCTGGAATGTTGCACCCGAGTACCAGGGGACGAGAACTGAGACATATTGGAACACGTATCCCGATCATACGGTTGATCATACTCTGGGTTCCACATGCATGTTTTAGCTGAAGGAAGAATGCCTTAAACCTGGAGAGTTGAGACCCGTGGAATGGGTACCATGCAATATGACTTCAAAGGGTCTTCATTTGCTCACCGAACCTCTCCAATCCTATCACTGCTGCGTTTATCACCCTGTACACACGCTTCATTCTCTTTCGGAGACATAGCAATCCATAGGTTTTAAGATATTTACTAATCAGGTACATTCTTAGGCATTTAATATGGGGTGTTGAGTCCATCTCGTTGAGCAAGGAGTAGCTCTTGTCTATTCCATATTTGGCTTAAGGAACTTTATCTGTGCTCATTTCAATCTCTGGTTTTATGCAGCACCCCAACTCACCTTTCCCCTTAAGCAAGCATAAGTTGGTTTTCTAAATTTGAGACCCTGTTCTGTTTTGTAATTCAGTTCCTGTGTAGCCAAGTTTACATTCCGTGTATTAGTGATATCTTATGATGTTTCTTTTTCTGTGTGACTTATTTCAGTTAGAATCATCATACCTGAATCCACTCATTATGCTGCTACGGGCCTGATGACATAGATTTCATTGCTGAGTGATATTGCATTGTACGTAAGTACCACAACATCTTTATCCATTTTTCACTTTCTGCGATATTGAACTTATCCCGTAAACGAGGTTCTTGTAAACAGAGCCATCCCAAACTGTGGGGTGGCTGTGTCTTTTATATTTTAATTTCCCTAAGCTATAGGACCATAAGTGGAAGTGCCCTAGGCTCTGTTGCTTTGTTTTTAGATGTTTCAGGAAACACCATACACTTCTCCCAAGTGGCTATTGGCAATTTACTTCCCGCCCTTGAGCATAACAAGGCTCCCAGTTCTCCATGGCCTGTCCTGCCTTTCTGGATTTTACACTTTTTACAGATGGCCCTTCTGACCGGGGACAAGTGAGACTTCATTGTAGTGCAGATTTCCTTTGCAAGCTTGCTTGGTTTTCCAAATAGGGCGTATGTATTTTTTCCTGAATATATTCAGGAAAAAACGCATACGCCCTTTTTGGCCAAGTGCATCATTGTGGACGTTCTGCCTCTTTTCCTATGCTTTAAATGCAATTCCAGTCTACCTCCTGAAATCGGTTTCCTGCAATTCTGCCCCGCTTTCAAGTCCTCTTGGCAGCCTTACTTCAGTATATTTTTGGACGATAGCTGTCATTTATAACTCTGCAGGTTTGTGAATTACAGTGCCCTGAGCTCCTTTCTTCAACTCGCTTTCTTGTGAGCTGGCCGCAACACCACAGGATTGCTTCTGGCCCTAGTGTGGTTCCGGCATGACACGCTGAGCCTTTGGTTAATTCCTCTTCCTGGTGGGAAATGAGAGTTAAATTTGTCCGTCCAGACACCTCCACCTAGTCTCTCATTGGTTCTCCCTATTCCTGTTCATTTTCCACAGAAATGGCAAACTGGGCCAAACAGGAGGTTAAAGGCACTGACTCTCCAAGTGGGGAGAGTGTTAGTAAAGCGTCTGGAATGTTGCACCCGAGTACCAGGGTACGAAACCTGAGACACATTTGAACACGTTTTCCGATCACATGGTGGGTCGTACTCTGGGTTCCACATGCATGTTTTAGCTGAAGGAAGAATCCCTTAAACATGGAGAGTTGAGACCCATGGAATGGGTACCATGCAATATGACTTCAAAGAGTCTGCATTTGCTCACCGAACCTCACCAATCCTATCACTGCTGCGTTTATGCCACTGTACACACGCTTGATTCTCTTTCGGAGACATATAAATCCATAGGTTTTAAGATTCTTACTAGTCAGGTATATTCTTAGGCGTTTAATGTGGGGTGTTGAGTCCACTTCGTTGAGCAAGGAGTAGCTCTAGTCTATTACATATTTGTCTTATGGAACGGTATCTGTGCTAATTTCAATCTGTGGTTTTATGCCGCACCTCAACTCACCTTTCCGCTTAAGCAAGCATAAGTTGGTTTCCTACATTTGAGACCCTGTTCTGTTTCGTAATTCAGTTCCTCTGTAGCCAAGTTCACATTCCGTGTATTAGTGATATCTTATGATGTTTCTTTTTCTGTGTGACTTATTTCACTTAGAATCATCGTACCTGAATCCACTCATTATGCCTCTACTGGCCTGATGACATAGATTTCATTGCTGAGTGATATTGCATTGTACGTAAGTACCACAACTTCTTTATCCATTTTTCGCTTTCTGTGATATTGAACTTGTACCGTAAACGAAGTTCTTGTAAACAGAGCCGTCCCAAATTCTGGGGTGGCTGTGTCTTTTTGATTTTCATTTCCCTAAGCTATAGGACCATAAGTGGAAGTGCCCTAGGCTCTGTTGCTTTGTTTTTTGGATGTTTCAGGAAACACCATACACTTCTCCCGAGTGGCTGCTGGCAATTTACATCCCGCCCATCAGCATAACAAGGCTCCCAGTTCTCCATGGCCTGTCCTGCCTTTCTGGATTTTACACTTTTTACAGATGGCCCTTTTGACCGGGGGGAAGTGAGACTTCATTGTAGTGCAGATTTCCTTTGCAAGCTTGCTTGGTTGGCCCAAAATGGCGTATGCGTTTTTTCCTGAATACATTCAGGAAAAAACTTATATGGCCTTTTTGGCCAAGTGCATCATTGTGGACGTTCTGCCTCTTTTCCTATGCTTTAAATGCAATTCCAGTCTACCTCCTGAAATCGGTTTCCTGCAATTCTGCCCCGCTTTCAAGTCCTCTTGGCAGCCTTACTTCAATATATTTTTGGACGATAGCTGTCATTTATAACTCTGCAGGTTTGTGAATTACAGTGCCCCTGAACTCCTTTCTTCAACTCGCTTTCTTGGGAGCTGGCCGCAACACCGCAGGATTGCTTCAGGCCCTAATCTGGTTCCAGCACGGCACGCTGAGCCTTTGGTTAATTCCTCTTCCTGGTGGGAAATGAGAGTTAAATTTGTCCGTCCAGACACCTCCAGCTAGTCTCTCTTTGGTTCTCCCTATTCCTGTTCATCTTCCGCAGAAATTGCAAACTGGGCCAAACAGGAGGTTAAAGGCACTGACTCTCCAAGTCGGGCGAGTGTTAGTAAAGTGTCTGGAATGTTGCACCCGAGTACCAGGGGACGAGAACTGAGACATATTGGAACACGTCTCCCGATCACACGGTAGATCATACTCTGGGTTCCACATGCATGTTTTAGCTGAAGGAAGAATCCCTTAAACCTGGAGAGTTGAGACCCGTGGAATGGGTACCATGCAATATGACTTCAAAGGGTCTTCATTTGCTCACCGAACCTCTCCAATCCTATCACTGCTGCGTTTATGCCCCTGTACACACGCTTGATTTTCTTTCAGAGACATAGCAATCCATGGTTTTAAGATACTTACTAGTCAGGTACATTCTTAGGCATTTAATATGGGGTGTTGAGTCCATTTCGTTGAGCAAGGAGTAGTTCTTGTCTATTCCATATTTGGCTTAAGGAACTTTATCTGTGCTCATTTCAATCTCTGGTTTTAGGCAGCACCCCAACTCACCTTTCCCCTTAAGCAAGCATAAGTTGGTTTTCTAAATTTGAGACCCTGTTCTGTTTTGTAATCCAGTTCCTGTGTAGCCAAGTTTACATTCCGTGTATTAGTGATATCTTATGATGTTTCTTTTTCTGTGATACTTATTTCAGTTAGAATCATCATACCTGAATCCACTCTTTATGCTGCTATGGGCCTGAAGACATAGATTTCATTGCTGAGTGATAATGCATTGTACATAAGTACCACAACTTCTTTATCCATTTTTCGCTTTCTGCGATATTGAACTTGTAGCGTAAACCAGGTTCTTGTAAACAGAGCCGTCCCAAACTTTGGGGTGGCTGTGTCTTTCTGATTTTAATTTCCCAAGCTACAGGACCATAAGTGGAAGTGCCCTAGGCTCTGTTGCTTTGTTTTTTAGATGTTTCAGGAAACACCATACACCTCTCCCGAGTGGCTGTTGGCAATTTACATCCCGCCCATCAGCATAACAAGGCTCCCAGTTCTCCATGGCCTGTCCTGCCTTTCTGGATTTTACACTTTTTTCAGATGGCCCTTTTGACCGGGGGGAAGTGAGACTTCATTGTAGTGCAGATTTCCTTTGCAAGCTTGCTTGGTTGGCCAAAAAGGGCGTATGCGTTTTTTCCTGAATATATTCAGGAAAAAACGCATACACCCTTTTTGGCCAAGTGCATCATTGTGGACGTTCTGCCTCTTTTCCTATGCTTTAAATGCAATTCCAGTCTACCTCCTGAAATCGGTTTCCTGCAATTCTGCCCCGCTTTCAAGTCCTCTTGGCAGCCTTACTTCAGTATATTTTTGGACGATAGCTGTCATTTATAAGTCTGCAGGTTTGTGAATTACAGTGCCCCTGAGCTCCTTTCTTCAACTCGCTTTCTTGTGAGCTGGCCGCAACACCGCAGGATTGCTTCAGGCCCTAATCTGGTTCCGGCACGGCACGCTGAGCCTTTGGTTAATTCCTCTTCCTGGTGGGAAATGAGAGTTAAATTTGCCCGTCCAGACACCTCCAGCTAGTCTCTCATTGGTTCTCCCTATTCCTGTTCATCTTCCTCAGAATTTGCAAATGGGCCAAACAGGAGGTTAAAGGCACTGACTCTCCAAGTCGGGAGAGTGTTTGTAAAGCGTCTGGAATGTTACATCCGAGTACCAGGGGACGAGAACCGAGACATATTGGAACACGTCTCCCGATCACACGGTTGATCATACTCTGGGTTCCACGTGCATGTTTTAGCTGAAGGAAGAATCCCTTAAACCTGGAGAGTTGAGACCCGTGGAATGGGTACCATGCAATATGACTTCAAAGGGTCTTCATTTGCTCACCGAACCTCTCCAATCCTATCACTGCTGCGTTTATGCCCCTGTACACACGCTTGATTTTCTTTCAGAGACATAGCAATCCATAGGTTTTAAGATACTTACTAGTCAGGTACATTCTTAGGCGTTTAATATGGGGTGTTGAGTCCATTTCGTTGAGCAAGGGGTAGTTCTTGTCTACTCCATATTTGGCTTAAGGAACTTTATCTGTGCTCATTTCAATCTCTGGTTTTATGCAGCACCCCAACTCACCTTTCCCCTTAAGCAAGCATAAGTTGGTTTTCTAAATTTGAGACCCTGTTCTGTTTTGTAATCCAGTTCCTGTGTAGCCAAGTTTACATTCCGTGTATTAATGATATCTTATGATGTTTCTTTTTCTGTGTGACTTATTTCAGTTAGAATCATCATACCTGAATCCACTCATTATGCTGCTACGGGCCTGATGACATAGATTTCATTGCTGAGTGATATTGCATTGTACGTAAGTACCACAACTTCTTTATCCATTTTTCACTTTCTGCGATATTGAACTTGTACCGTAAACGAGGTTCTTGTAAACAGAGCCTTCCCAAACTTTGGGGCGGCTGTGTCTTTTTGATTTTAATTTCCCTAAGCTATAGGACCATAAGTGGAAGTGCCCTAGGCTCTGTTGCTTTGTTTTTTAGATGTTTCAGGAAACACTATACACCTCTCCCGAGTGGCTGTTGGCAATTTACATCCCGCCCATCAGCATAACAAGGCTCCCAGTTCTCCATGGCCTGTCCTGCCTTTCTGGATTTTACACTTTTTTCAGATGGCCCTTTTGACCGGGGGGAAGTGAGACTTCATTGTAGTGCAGATTTCCTTTGCAAGCTTGCTTGGTTGGCCAAAAAGGGCGTATGCGTTTTTTCCTGAATATATTCAGGAAAAAACGCATACGCCCTTTTTGGCCAAGTGCATCATTGTGGACGTTCTGCCTCTTTTCCTATGCTTTAAATGCAATTCCAGTCTACCTCCTGAAATCGGTTTCCTGCAATTCTGCCCCGCTTTCAAGTCCTCTTGGCAGCCTTACTTCAGTATATTTTTGGACGATAGCTGTCCTTTATAACTCTGCAGGTTTGTGAATTACAGTGCCCCTGAGCTCCTTTCTTCAACTCGCTTTCTTGTGAGCTGGCCACAACACCGCAGGATTGCTTCAGGCCCTAATCTGGTTCCGGCACGGCACGCTGAGCCTTTGGTTAATTCCTCTTCCTGGTGGGAAATGAGAGTTAAATTTGCCCGTCCAGACACCTCCAGCTAGTCTCTCATTGGTTCTCCCTATTCCTGTTCATCTTCCGCAGAAATTGCAAATGGGCCAAACAGGAGGTTAAAGGCACTGACTCTCCAAGTCGGGAGAGTGTTAGTAAAGCATCTGGAATGTTGCACCCGAGTACCAGGGGACGAGAACTGAGACATATTGGAACAAGTCTCCCGATCACATGGTTGATCATACTCTGGGTTCCACGTGCATGTTTTAGCTGAAGGAAGAATCCCTTAAACCTGGAGAGTTGAGACCCGTGGAATGGGTACCATGCAATATGACTTCAAAGGGTCTTCATTTGCTCACCGAACCTCTCCAATCCTATCACTGCTGCGTTTATGCCCCTGTACACACGCTTGATTTTCTTTCAGAGACATAGCAATCCATAGGTTTTAAGATACTTACTAGTCAGGTACATTCTTAGGCGTTTAATATGGGGTGTTGAGTCCATTTCGTTGAGCAAGGAGTAGTTCTTGTCTATTCCATATTTGGCTTAAGGAACTTTATCTGTGCTCATTTCAATCTCTGGTTTTATGCAGCACCCCAACTCACCTTTCCCCTTAAGCAAGCATAAGTTGGTTTTCTAAATTTGAGACCCTGTTCTGTTTTGTAATCCAGTTCCTGTGTAGCCAAGTTTACATTCCGTGTATTAGTGATATCTTCTGATGTTTCTTTTTCTGTGTGACTTATTTCAGTTAGAATCATCATACCTGAATCCACTCATTATGCTGCTACGGGCCTGATGACATAGATTTCATTGCTGAGTGATATTGCATTGTACGTAAGTACCACAACTTCTTTATCCATTTTTCACTTTCTGCGATATTGAACTTGTACCGTAAACGAGGTTCTTGTAAACAGAGCCGTCCCAAACATTGGGGTGGCTGTGTCTTTTTGATTTTAATTTCCCTAAGCTATAGGACCATAAGTGGAAGTGCCCTAGGCTCTGTTGCTTTGTTTTTTAGATGTTTCAGGAAACACCATACACCTCAACCGAGTGGCTCTTGGCAATTTACATCCCGCCCATCAGCATAACAAGGCTCCAAGTTCTCCATGGCCTGTCCTGCCTTTCTTGATTTTACACTTTTTTAAGATGGCCCTTTTGACCGGGGGGAAGTGAGACTTCATTGTAGTGCAGATTTCCTTTGCAAGCTTGCTTCGTTGGCCAAAAAGGGCGTATGCGTTTTTTCCTGAATATATTCAGGAAAAAACGTGTACGCCCTTTTTGGCCAAGTGCATCATTGTGGACGTTCTGCCTCTTTTCCTATGCTTTAAATGCAATTCCAGTCTACCTCCTGAAATCGGTTTCCTGCAATTCTGCCCCGCTTTCAAGTCCTCTTGGCAGCCTTACTTCAGTATATTTTTGGACGATAGCTGTCATTTATAACTCTGCAGGTTTGTGAATTACAGTGCCCCTGAGCTCCTTTCTTCAACTCGCTTTCTTGTGAGCTGGCCGCAACACCGCAGGATTGCTTCAGGCCCTAATCTGGTTCCGGCACGGCACGCTGAGCCTTTGATTAATTCCTCTTCCTGGTGGGAAATGAGAGTTAAATTTGCCCGTCCAGACACCTCCAGCTAGTCTCTCATTGGTTCTCCCTATTCCTGTTCATCTTCCTCAGAAATTGCAAATGGGCCAAACAGGAGGTTAAAGGCACTGACTCTCCAAGTCGGGAGAGTGTTAGTAAAGCGTCTGGAATGTTGCACCCGAGTACCAGGGGACGAGAACTGAGACATATTGGAACACGTCTCCCGATCACACGGTTGATCATACTCTGGATTCCACGTGCATGTTTTAGCTGAAGGAAGAATCCCTTAAACCTGGAGAGTTGAGACCCGTGGAATGGGTACCATGCAATATGACTTCAAAGGGTCTTCATTTGCTCACCGAACCTCTCCAATCCTATCACTGCTGCGTTTATGCCCCTGTACACACGCTTGATTTTCTTTCAGAGACATAGCAATCCATAGGTTTTAAGATACTTAGTAGTCAGGTACATTCTTAGGCGTTTAATATGGGGTGTTGAGTCCATTTTGTTGAGCAAGGAGTAGTTCTTGTCTATTCCATATTTGGCTTAAGGAACTTTATCTGTGCTCATTTCAATCTCTGGTTTTATGCAGCACCCCAACTCACCTTTCCCCTTAAGCAAGCATAAGTTGGTTTTCTAAATTTGAGACCCTGTTCTGTTTTGTAATCCAGTTCCTGTGTAGCCAAGTTTACATTCCGTGTATTAGTGATATCTTATGATGTTTCTTTTTCTGTGTGACTTATTTCAGATAGAATCATCATACCTGAATCCACTCATTATGCTGCTACGGGCCTGATGACATAGATTTCATTGCTGAGTGATATTGCATTGTACGTAAGTACCACAACATCTTTATCCATTTTTCACTTTCTGCGATATTGAACTTGTCCCGTAAACGAGGTTCTTGTAAACAGAGCCGTCCCAAACTGTGGGGTGGCTGTGTCTTTTTGATTTTAATTTCCCTAAGCTATAGGACCATAAGTGGAAGTGCCCTAGGCTCTGTTGCTTTGTTTTTCGATGTTTCAGGAAACACCATACACTTCTCCCAAGTGGCTGTTGGCAATTTACATCCCGCCCATCAGCATAACAAGGCTCCCAGTTCTCCATGGCCTGTCCTGCCTTTCTGGATTTTACACTTTTTACAGATGGCCCTTCTGACCAGGGAGAAGTGAGACTTCATTGTAGTGCAGATTTCCTTTGCAAGCTTGCTTGGTTTTCCAAAAAGGGCGTATGCGTTTTTTCCTGAATATATTCAGGAAAAAACGCATACGCCCTTTTTGGCCAAGTGCATCATTGTGGACGTTCTGCCTCTTTTCCTATGTTTTAAATGCAATTCCAGTGTACCTACTGAAATCGGTTTCCTGCAATTCTGTCCCGCTTTCAAGTCCTCTTGGCAGCCTTACTTCAGTATATTTTTAGACAATAGCTGTCATTTATAACTCTGCAGGTTTGTGAATTACAGTGTCCCTGAGCTCCTTTCTTCAACTCGCTTTCTTGTGAGCTAGCCGCAACACCGCAGGATTGCTTCAGGCCCTAATCTGGTTCCGGCACGGCATGCTGAGCCTTTGGTTAATTCCTCTTCCTGGTGGGAAATGAGAGTTAAATTTACCCGTCCAGACACCTCCAGCTAGTCTCTCATTGGTCCTCCCTATTCCTGTTCATCTTCCGCAGAAATGGCAAACTGGGCCAAAGAGGAGGTTAAAGGCACTGACTCTCCAAGTCGGGAGAGTGTTAGTAAAGCGTCTGGAATGTTGCACCCGAGTACCAGGGGACGAGAACTGAGACATATTGGAACACGTATCCCGATCATACGGTTGATCATACTCTGGGTTCCACATGCATGTTTTAGCTGAAGGAAGAATGCCTTAAACCTGGAGAGTTGAGACCCGTGGAATGGGTACCATGCAATATGACTTCAAAGGGTCTTCATTTGCTCACCGAACCTCTCCAATCCTATCACTGCTGCGTTTATCACCCTGTACACACGCTTCATTCTCTTTCGGAGACATAGCAATCCATAGGTTTTAAGATATTTACTAATCAGGTACATTCTTAGGCATTTAATATGGGGTGTTGAGTCCATCTCGTTGAGCAAGGAGTAGCTCTTGTCTATTCCATATTTGGCTTAAGGAACTTTATCTGTGCTCATTTCAATCTCTGGTTTTATGCAGCACCCCAACTCACCTTTCCCCTTAAGCAAGCATAAGTTGGTTTTCTAAATTTGAGACCCTGTTCTGTTTTGTAATTCAGTTCCTGTGTAGCCAAGTTTACATTCCGTGTATTAGTGATATCTTATGATGTTTCTTTTTCTGTGTGACTTATTTCAGTTAGAATCATCATACCTGAATCCACTCATTATGCTGCTACGGGCCTGATGACATAGATTTCATTGCTGAGTGATATTGCATTGTACGTAAGTACCACAACATCTTTATCCATTTTTCACTTTCTGCGATATTGAACTTATCCCGTAAACGAGGTTCTTGTAAACAGAGCCATCCCAAACTGTGGGGTGGCTGTGTCTTTTATATTTTAATTTCCCTAAGCTATAGGACCATAAGTGGAAGTGCCCTAGGCTCTGTTGCTTTGTTTTTAGATGTTTCAGGAAACACCATACACTTCTCCCAAGTGGCTATTGGCAATTTACTTCCCGCCCTTGAGCATAACAAGGCTCCCAGTTCTCCATGGCCTGTCCTGCCTTTCTGGATTTTACACTTTTTACAGATGGCCCTTCTGACCGGGGACAAGTGAGACTTCATTGTAGTGCAGATTTCCTTTGCAAGCTTGCTTGGTTTTCCAAATAGGGCGTATGTATTTTTTCCTGAATATATTCAGGAAAAAACGCATACGCCCTTTTTGGCCAAGTGCATCATTGTGGACGTTCTGCCTCTTTTCCTATGCTTTAAATGCAATTCCAGTCTACCTCCTGAAATCGGTTTCCTGCAATTCTGCCGTGCTTTCAATGCCTCTTCATAGCCTTTCCTCAATATACTTTTTGAAAATAGTTGGCCTTTATAATTCTGCACGTTTTTGAATTGCAGTTGCCCTTAGCTCCATTTTTCAGCTCTTATTTTTGTGATATTCCCTCATAACCACAGGATTCCTTCAGGCCATATTCTTCTTCTGGTACGCCTTGCTGTGCCTTTGTTTAATTCTGCTTACTGATGTTAAATTAGAGTGACATGTGCCCATTGAAACCGCTACAGCTAGTTTCTCACTGGTTCCCCCTATTCCCATTCATCCTCCGCACTAACTGCAGACTGTGCGATACCAGAACTTAAAGGCATTGACTCTCCATGTGGGGTTTTTGTTAGTAAAGCGGCATGAATGTCGATCCGGAGACCCAGGAGAGGAACAATGAGGTGCGTTTTAGAAACCTTTCCCGATCATATGGTATACCTGTCGCTGGGTTTCCCAAGCATGGTTTAGCTGTAGGAAGATTCCCTTCAACCTGGAGTGTTGGGACCCTTGGAATGAGTAGCATGAAGTATTGCATTAAACTTTCGGCAGTTGCTCACCAAAGCTCACCAATCCTCTCAGCCCCAAGTGTCCAGCCTTATGTCTTATCCAGCTGTGGGTTTATATGTGGTCAATCCAGGTTGCATCACAGCCCCTGAGCGAATATTGTAAGAATTTTTCTCTCTTTGATTGTTTCTGCGTTTTGTTTTTAAAATTTATTTCTATAATGGGGTTTAGCTCATTTTCATTGCTGTGTTTGTGCTGCTCTGCACACACTTGATTCCCTTATGAAGATATGTCAATACATGGGTCTTAAGATTCTTATTACTCAGATTTATTTCTGTGCAGTGTATTGGGTGTGTTGAGGCCAGTTCATTGAGCAAGGTGTAGATCTTGTCTAATACTTATTTGGTTTATTGAACGGTATCTGTGCTAATTTCAAACTCTGGTTTTATGCATCACCCCACCTCTCCTTTCCCCTTAAGCTGACATAAGTGTGTTTTCTAAATGTGAGACACTGTTCTGTTATGTAATTCATTTTTTGTGCAGCCATATTTACCCTCCCTCTATAAGTGATATCTTATGATATGTTTCTTTTTCTGTTTGACTAATTTCAAGTAGTATTATCGGACCTAAATCCACTCTTTATCCTTCTACTAGCCTTATTACATTGATTTCATGGTGAAGAGATATTCCATTGTACATAAGTGCCACATCTTCTTTATCCATTGTTCTCTTTCCTGGGATATTTAAGGTGTACTGAAGTTGAGGTTCTTGTAAACAGAGTAGCCCTAAACTGTGGTGTGCTTGTGTCTTGTTGATTTTTAGACTTCCCTAGATATACTCCCATGATTGGAAGTGTCTTATGCTCTGTAGCTCTGTTTTTTAGATGATTTAGGAACCACCATACACTTCTCCAGAGTGGCTCTCGGCAGTTCACACACTGCCCATCAGCGTATAAAGGCTCCCTGTTCTCCATGGCCTGTCCTGCATTTCTGGTTTTTACAATTGTTTAGGATGGCCCTTTTGACCAGTGGGAAATGAGACTTCTTTGTTGTGCACATTTGCATTGCTTGCTTGCTTCATTGCCCATAAATTGTGTATGCATTTTTTCCTGGATATAATCAGGAAAAAACGCATACGCCCTTTTGGGCCAACTGCATCATTGTCGAAATTCTGCCGCTTTTCATGTGCTTTAAAGACGAGTCCAATCTATCTCTTGAAATCTGTTTCTTGCAATTCTGTCTGCATTCAGATCCTCTTCTTTGCCTTACCTCAACATATTTTTGGACGTTAGTTTTCATTTATAACTCTGCAGATTTGTGAATTGCAGTGACCCTGAGCTCCATTTTTTAAGTTGCTCTTTTGTGAGCTGGCCTCAAATCCGCAGGATTGCTTCCGGCCCTATTTTGGCTCGGGCGAGGCGGGCTGAGCCTTTTTGCAATTCTTATTCTTAATGGGAAATTAGAGTGATATGTGCCCGTCCAAACCCCTACAACTATTCTCTCATTGGTTCCCCCTTTTCCCGTTCATCCTCCTCACAATTTGCAAAATGTGTGAAACAGAAGTTGAAATGTGCTGATTCTCCAAGTGGGGAGATTCTAAGTAACGTGGCTGGAATGGTGAACAGGAGCACCAGGAGAGGATAAATGAGCTGCATTTTAGACACATCTCCCGATCACATGGTGTACAGTCCTCTGGGTTTTCCATGCATGTTTTAGCTGTAGGAAGATCCCTTGAACCTGCAGATTTGGGACCCATTGAATGGGTACCAGGTAGTGTTACTTTAAAGGGTGTGCATTTCCTCATCCAACCTCACATTTCTCTTAGTGCAAACAGTTTCCAGCCTTATGTCTCATCCTGCTGTGGGTCTAGACGTGTTCAATCCATGTTGCATCACCGTCCCTGAGGAAAAGTTGTAAGAGGTTTTCTCTGTCTCTCTGTCGTTTATTTTTTTCAATTTATTACTATATTGGTTACAGCTTATTTTCAAAGCTCTGTTTCTTGCTGCTGTACATCCACTTGATTCACGTACAGAGAGACATCAGTAAATTCTTTTTCAGATTCTTACCAGTCGTATATATTCTTTTCCGGTGACTTGAGTGTGCTGAGTGCAGTTCTTTTAGCTACCGTGTAGGCCTTGTTGATTATCAGTTTGGTATTTGGAATGGTATCTTTGCTAATTTCAACCTCTTGGATGATGTCTCACCCCTCCCCACCTTTCCCGTTTAGCAGCCTTATGCGTGTTTTCTACATATTTGACTATGTTTTTGTTTTGTAAGTTATTTCATGTGTAGCTATTTTGGATTCCACCTTTAAGTGATATCTTATGATATGTGTCTTTTTCTTTTTGAATTATGTCACTTAGAATGATCATACGTAACTCCTCTGGAGTTGTTACAACTGGCCATATTTCATTGATTTCCAGGCTGAGTAATATTCCACTCTACATAAGTACCACATCTCTATCCATGTTTTCCCTCCAGAGACATTTAAGTTATATCCTAGTCGAGGATCTTTTAAACAGAGAGGCGGTAAATATTGGGGTGCCTGTGTCCTCTCGATTTTTGTTTTTCCCAAGATATACGCCCATGAGTGCAAGTGCCCTATGCTCTGTAGCTCATTTTTTAGATGCTTTAGTAAACACAATACACTTCTCCAGAATGGCCGTTGGCAATATACATTTCCACTATAAGTCTCACAGGGCTCCCTCTTCTCCTTGCCCTGTCCTGCATTTCTGTTGTTTACGCTTTATGAGGATGGCTCTTCTGACTGATCTGAAGTGATATCTTTTGTAGTATTGATTTCCAGTGCCCACCTGTTTGGTTGGCTAAAAAAGTGTATGCCCTTTTCTTGAATATATACAGAAAAAAACGCATACACCCTTTTTGGCCAACTGCAATGTTGGCAATGTTCAGCCCCTTTTCTTGTGCTTAATGGTGAGTCCTTTCTACCTCCTCAAATCCCTTTCCTGCCATTCTCCCTTGCTTACAAGTCCTTTTCTCTGACTTTCCTCAAGACATTTTTCAGTGATAGATATTTTCAACTCTGCAGTTCGTGAATTTTACTGCCCCTGAGTTCCATTGTTCAACTTGTGTTTATGGGAACTGGCCACAAAGCAGTGGGATTTCCTCAAGCCCTATACTGTTTCCATGGGCAACCCTAGCCTTTGGTCAATTCGTCTTCCTGATTGGAAATTAGAGTGACATGTGCCTGTCTGAACACCTAGGACTTGTCTCTCATTGTTCCTCATCCTTCCGCTTCATCCTCTGGACAAATTCCAAACTGTACGCAACAGGATGTTGACAGTGCTGCCATCTCCAAGTGGGGAGACTGTTAGTAAAGACGCTGGAGGGGCGAACCCGAGCACCAGGAGATGAGGAGATGAGATGCCTTTTCCAAACTCTTCCCGATCAGACGGTATACCATCCTCTGTGTGTGACAGACATGTTTTAGCAGTAGGAAGAGTCCCATTCATGTAAGGAGAACACCAGGGCTTTTTCAAAATCAGTGTCTCCCCGAAACCCAAACTGGGGAATTTTTTAAGCTACGGCTACACATATGTTCATTAAGGGCCTTGGGAAGTAGGCAGAGTTCAAACTTTAGATGATTGAAGTCTTCAGGGTCAGAAGCACTCACCACCAGCTTCCCTTAGGTTACACTTTAACTGTCATTGATAGATGATGTCAATAAAAATATCTATTCTTTTTCAGATTATTTCCCCTTATAGGTTATTGCAAAATGTTGAGTGTAGTTCCCTGTGCTATACAGTAGTTCCTTGTTGATGATCTATTTTATACATAGCAGTGTGTATGTGTTAATCCCAAACTGTTAGTTTATCCCTCCTCCCACCTTTCCCCTTTGGTAATAATAAATTATAAGATTTTATACTTCTCAGAAATGGGAGAGCTGAAAGAGAGGTATCATTTTCAATGGAAAAGCATTTAAAACAAGATTGAAGCTTTAACCAAGATTATTAGATGTACATCTTTGGAAAGAAATCACTTCGTTTCTCTAATATTGACCTGACAAATAAGACAAACCTTTTCACTGAACTTGCTTATAATAAAGTGATGGAAATAGCCAATGGAAGCGTTAGAAACATCTTATTTTACCCGAGCCTTATACACTGTTCTATGTTAACTACAGTTTGGCTCACACATCTGTTCATTGAGGTTACAATAGTCTCAATTTCTGTTACTGATCCTCCAGAGTGGACCCCAACAAGTGTCCCCCTGCCCAGTGTCATTGGGGCCAACAGATCGAGGCTGAGTTTGGTTCACAAGCAAAGGAAACTTTATATTTTGATCAGAGAATGGAGAGGTGAGAGCATGCACTACCCCGTGGGCTGTGGGCTGGGCTGCTGTGTAGAGATCCTGTCAGAGTCAGTGGGAGGGAGGGGGCGGAGCTCTGGAGGGCCGGGTTGGCTGCAGCTCAGGCTCTATATCGCGGAGTCTGCACTGGGCCCCAGGAGCTGAGGTGTCGTCCCAGCCATTCTGCACTAGGAAATCTGGTCTGAAGTGCCGGGTGTGGAACCTCTGCATGCGAGACCCTAGGAGTATGTGAAATTAGACAAAGCACAAAGGATAAAAAAGGTCAGACTTGACTTTATTGCCCAGATTCCATTTTTATCTCCCAGGGATTTTTAATGGGCTTTGCTGGGGACAAACCCCTCCTCTGCCTTTTGTCCCGTTCCTCATTCTTGGAGTGCTGAGGGTGCAGACCCTTCTTCTGTAACTGCTGAGTGCTGAGTTGGGAGCCCTCATACCCAGGGACGAGGGTCAGAACTTCTCCCCAGCAGCCTCCAGGTGACGTTGATTGTCCCCAGGCCCCCTGCCTCCTTGCTCGTCCGCCTGAGCACCAGCATTGGAAGTGTTATAGATTCTAATGACCTTTAAGGGTCCAGGAAAGAGATGTGCAGAGATGCTGTGGGGGCCGGTTTCACCCCGCCCCACATTTGTTCGGCCACCTTAGGCTGACCGTTTCTGCCAGCCTAGATGCTCTGACCAGTAGTCTGCGCTTTCTTCAATTAGGCCCCTGAATTAACGTACAAACAGCACCAGGTGTCAGAGCCCTGCCCGCTCAACTCCCAGACAGTCCAGGGTCAGTGGTGATCAAGGACCATGATGGCCACTGAGTCAACAGCCTTTTGAAGTAAACAGGAGTCCAGCCAGTCTTATTGGCCACCATCAGCATGGTGTCTGTAGGCTTTTCTATGGTGACAGTGTGATATACGGTTCCCCCACCAAGATTATTAGCTCCCCTCTGGGTGCAGTAAGTCCTGCAAGCAGTAGTCTACTCTTTTGGGACACACTCTTGTTGTTTTATGAGAGAAACTCCAGGTCAAGTGATGTTCACACGAGTCGTCATGGTGCCCTGTTGCCCCCGGTTATCTCTCTGGATGTTGGAGTTGGAGGGCCTCCTCACTCGAGGTTGGTGTGCCCACGGAGCGAACCCTGCAACTTCAGGGTATGGTTGGTGGTTAGGATCACCACGTGGGGTCCTTTTCCCTTAGGAGGGAGGTGGCCTTTTGGGCTGCTGATTTCCAGGTTTTTAGATACCGCCAGTATCTTGGCCAGATGTGGCAGTAGGCCAAGCCCCTTGGTGACCGTAGTTTATCCTACCTGGATGGCATTCTTGCATTGTTCCATTTCAAGTGGTCCCAGTTTTTGCACTAATTCTCCAATGGCGATTCACCTTTCACCAGGAATGTAAAGATCAAAGGGTTTAGCTAAATTAGGGAGTTCCAGGGCAAGGGTCTGAATTGACTGCTCTTTCCATTCTTGAAAGGCCACTTCTGGATTCTATTCAAAAGGATCATCATCTTTTCCTTTCAGTGTTTCATATAGAGGCCCAGCTAGTAGACTGTAGTTAGGGATCCAGAAGCAGCAAACCCTGGCCTCCCCAGGAACCCCTAAGCTGTCTTCTAGTTTTAGAAAGGAGTAAGGCTGAAAATGGTTTCTTCCCTTTCCTGGGATGGGCTTCTCCGACCTTCTGTGAGAATGAAGCCCAGGCAGGTCACCGCAGTCTGTGATATTTGAGCTTTTTCTTGGACAACTTCTATCCTTTATTGTCTTGGTAGTTCAGAGGCCTCCTTAGTAGGGCTGGTGATCAGAATGTCGTCTGTGTACTGAAGGAGGGTTTCCTTTTCCAGAGGTAGAACTTTTAGGTCTTTAGCTAAGCTTTCCCCAAAGATGGTGTGGGAATTTTTGCACCCTTGGGGCAAGACGGCCCGGAAGTATTGTTTTAGTTGTATGTTGAGTCCTGCCACCCACAAGCCAAAATTTCTTGTGACTCTGGGACTAATGGAATACAAAAGAAGGCATCATTGAAGACTAATACAGAATACCATGTCCTGGTGGTTGGTAGAATGACCAGCAGGGTGTAGGAATTAGGAGCAACTGGAGGTATATCCTCGGTGGCTTCACTGACTGTCCTGACATCCTTTACCAGGTCCCCAGCAGCCCATGGGGCTCTCGTGGTCAGACCAATCCCAGAATATGGAGCTCACCTGGGCAGGTACCCCACCCCCACCCCAGCCCACGGGGCTCTCGTGGTCAGGCCCCTCCCAGGATACAGAGCTACCCTTGCAGGTACCGTGGCAGGGCTGGGCACACAGGAACCGTGCACATAGCCCTCATTGCAGAGCACCCCCAGCTCACCTGTCGCTCAGAGCTGACACAGAGCACCTCAGAGCAGGACTTGAACTAACAAACAGCAGCTGCGACAGGTCTGTGACCCTGGGCATCACTCTGTGCGGCCTCCCTCCACCTGGTCTTCCAGAGACTTCCACTGCACCCGGGGCACCAGGCCTCTGTCTCCAACCACCACCCACCCCTCCTCTCCCTGACTCCTGGGTTCCTCTCATTAGGAGAGGGTTTTCTTGAAGTTGTCTCCCACTCATGGGCCAGATAAAATGATTAGAAAACAAGCCAAAGCTGCAGCCCCTTGTCTATCCTGACTCTCAGGAGCCCACACCTGTTCCTTGGACCTGGCCGGTTCAGCAAGTTCCATTTTCTGCAACTGTGAGCCCCTGAGGGGTGATGATTGGCTGAGCTGGGCAGCCTAACCGTGCTGGCCAGCCCTCCCCAGGTGTGCCTGGGTTGAGATCAATATAAATACCACTCCAGGCAGCAAGAGCCCCTGCAGCCGTGCCTGACGCCATTTTCTCTGCCCTGTCAGCAGTCTCGGGGCTGGGCTGGTGGGAGGGAGTGAGAGGCCACGGCTTTGTGGGTGGCCCAGTGTGAGTGGGGCTCTGCTGGACTTTCTGCAGCAGTTGCCAGGCTGCCACCTGCTAAAGAAGAGGATGTGTCACCCATACCTGCTGCTGGAATTTCTCCCTGGGCAGAGGTGAGGAAGGAAAAAAGCAGTGGGGGCAGGGACAGGACGGGTATCTCAGGCAGGGAAATGGAAATCTTCCAGAAGAGCACCCAGGGCCAGGACCATCCTGGCTGGCCTGCAGGCACCAAGTCGGCCGGCATGCTGTCACTCGTGTGGCTCTATGGCCCTTCCTCTAGGCTTTCAAGTCCTTGTATATATTCAGGTGTTTTACCTGGGACGGGTGGGAACAGTTCAGCAGCAGCTGGCCTGGGGCTCATCTCACGTTTACTCACAGATGCCTCGGCATGGTCCCCCAGGCTTGTAATGAGGACACTCCTTGTGGGGTGGCTGCTGGCTGCATGCGAGCGGAATCCCCACCTCTGACCAACTTCAGAATTGTCTATCACTGGAGCAAGTGCCCTGATTGGGTTTTCATCTGTATAACTGGTGGGTTCTGTTTTGTTTTTTTCTTTTTTGTTTCAAGGTAGGTTTTATTCCTCTTTTTTGTACTTATGGATGTAAGCATGGAAATAATTCATTCATATAAATACATGTATGTGAAGGGAATAACATTTTTCCGTTTTTTAAAAAATTTTATTTTTCATTTTATTTTATTTATTTTTTATACAGCAGGTTCTTATTGGTTATCTATTTTATACATATAAATGTATACATGTCAATCCCAATCTCCCAACTCCTCCCACCGCCACCCCCCCCATGGCTTTCCCCTCTTTGTGTCCATACATTTGTTCTCTACATCTGTGTCTCTATTTCTTCCCTTCAAACCGGTTAATCTGTACAGTTTTTCTAGGTTCCACATATATGCGTTAATATACAATATTTGTTTTTCTCTTTCTGACTTACTTCACTCTGTATGACAGTCTCTAGATCCATCGACGTCTCTACAAATGACCCAATTTCATTCCTTTTTATGGCTAATAGTCCATTTTATATATGTACCACATCTTTATCCATTTGTCTGTCTGTGGGCATTTAGGTTGCTTCCATTACCTGGCTATTGTAAATAGTGCTGCAATGAACATTGTGGTGAATGTGTCTTTTTGATTTATGGTTTTCTCTGGGTATATGCCCAGTAGTGGGTTGCTGGATCATATGGTAATTCTATTTTTAGTTTTTTAAGGAACCTCCATACTGTTCTCCATAGTGACTATCAATTTACATTCCCACCAATCGTGGAAGAGGGTTCCTTTTCTCCACACCCTCTCCAGCATTTGTTGTTTGTAGATTTTCTGATGATGCCCATTCTAACAGGTGTGAGGTGATACCACATTGTAGTTTTGATTTGCATTTCTCTAATAATTAGTGATGTAGAGCAGCTTTTCATTGCTCCTTGGCCATCTCTACGTCTTTTTGGAAGAAATGTCTATTTAGATCTTCTGCCCATTTTTGTATTGGGTTGTTTGTTTTTTTAATATTGAGCTGCATCAGCTGTTTATATATATTGGAGATTAATCCTTTGTCCATTGATTCAGTTGCAAATATATTCTCCCATTCTGAGGGTTGTCTTTTTGTGTTTGTAGTTTCCATTGCTTTGCAAAAGCTTTTACGTTTCATTAGGTCCCATTTGTTTAGTTTTCTTTTTTATGTCATTACTCTAGGAGGTGGATCAAAAAAGATCTTGCTGTGATTTATGTTAGAGTATTCTTCCTATGTTTTCCTCTAAGAGTTTTATACTGTCCGGTCTTACATTAAGGTCTCTAATCCATTTTGAATTTATTTTTGTGTATGGTGTTAGGGGGTGTTCTAATTTCATTCTTTTACATGTAGCTGTCCATTTTTCCCAGCACCACTGATTGAAGACACTGTCTTTTCTCCATTGTATAGTCTTGCCTACTTTGTCATAGATTAGTTGACCATAGGTGTGTAGGTTTATCTCTGGGCTTCTTTCTTTTTTATTTTCCTTTTACACCTTTATTGGAGTATAATTGCTTTACAATGGAGTGTCAGTTTCTGCTGTATAACAAAGTGAATCAATTATACATATACATATATCACCATATCCCCTCCCACCCTCCACATCCCACCCCTTTAGGTGGTCGCAAAGCACCGAGTTGATCTCCCTGTGCTATGTGGCTGCTTCCCAGTAGCTATCGATGTTACATTTGGTAATGTATATATGTCCATGGCACTCTCTCACTTCGTCCCAGCTTACCCTTCCCCCTCCCTGTGTCCTCAAGTCCTTTCTCTATGTCTGTGTCCTTAATCCTGTCCTGCCCCTAGGTTCTTCATAAACTTTTTTCTTTAGATTCCATATATCTCTGTTAGCACACGGTATTTATTTTTCTCTTTCTGACTCACTTCACTGTGTAGGACAGACTCTAAGTCCATCCCCCTCACTACAAATAACTCAGTTTTGTTTCTTTTTATGGCTGAGTAATATTCCATTTATATATGTGCCAGATATTCTTTATCCATTCATCTGTCGATGGACACTTAGGTTGCTTCCATGTCCTGGCTATTGTAAGTAGAACTGCAACGAACATTGTTGTATATAACTCTTTTTGAATTATGGTTTTCTCAGGGCAAATGCCCAGTAGTTGGATTGCTGGGTCGTATGGTACTTCTATTTTTAGTTTTTTAAGGAACCTCTATACTGTTATCCCTAGTGGGTATAGCAATTTACATTCCCAGCAACAGTGCAAGAACGTTCCCTTTTCTCCAGTAAATGCCTCTCCAGCATTTATTGTTTGTAGATTTTTTGATGATTGCCATTCTGACTGCTGGGAGGTGATAACTCACTGTAGTTTTGATTTGCATTTCTCTAATGATTAGTGATGTTCAGCATCCTTTCATGTGTTTATTGGCAATCTGTATATCTCCTTTGGAGAAATGTCTATTTAGGTCTTCTGCCCATTTTTGGATTGTGTTGTTTGTTTTTGTGATATTGAGCTACACGAGCTGCTTGTAAATTTTGGAGATTAATCTTTTGTCATTTGCTTCATTTGAAAACATTTTCTCCCATTCTGAGGGTTGTATTTTCGTCTTGTTTATGTTTTCCTTTGCTGTGCAAAAGCTTTGAAGTTTCATTAGGTCCCATTTGTTTATTTTTGTTTTTATTTCCACTTCTCTAGGAGGTGGGTCAAAAAGGATCTTGCTGTGATTTATGTCATAGAGTGTTCTGCCTATGTTTTCCTCTAATAATTTTATAGTGTCTGGTCTAACATTTAGATCTCTAATTAATTTTGAGTTTATTTTTGTGTATGGTGTTATGGAGCATTCTAATTTCATTCTTTCACGTGTGGTTGTCCAGTTTTCCCAGCACCACTTACTGAAGAGACTGTCTTTTCTTCATTGTATATCTTTGCCTCCTTTGTCATAGATGAGTTAGCCATAGGTACGTAGGTTTATCTCTGGGCTTTCTATCTTGTTCAATTGATCTATATTTCTGTTTTTGTGCCAGTACCATATAGTCTTGATTAATGTAGCCTTGTAGTATAGTCTGAAGTTAGGAAGTCTGATTCCTCCAGCTCTTTTAATTTCCCTCAAGATTGCTTTGGCTATTCGGGGTCTTTTGTGTCTCCATACAAATTTTAAGATTTTTTTGTTCTAGTTCTGTAGAAAATGCCAGTGGTATTTGATAGGGATTGCATTGAATCTGTAGCTTGCTTTGGGTACTATAGTCATTTACACAATATTGATTCTTCTAATCCAAGAACATGGTTTATACCTCCATATGTTTATATCATCTTTGATTTCTTTCAGCAGTGTCTTATAGTTTTCTGAGTACAGGTCTTTTACCTCCTTATGTAGGTTCATTCCTCCATATTTTATTCTTTTTGTTGCAATGGTGAATGAGATTGTTTCCTTAATTTCTCTTTCTGATCTTTCATTATTAGTGTATAGGAATGCAAGAGATTTCTGTGCATTAATTTTGTATCCTGCAACTTTACCAAATTCATTGATTAGCTCTAGTAGTTTTCTGGTGGCATCTTTAGGATTCACTATGTGTAGTATCGTGTCATTTGCAAACAGTGACAATTTTACTTCTTCTTTTCCAATTTGTATTCCTTTTATTTCTTTTTCTTCTCTGATTACTGTGTCTAGGACTTCCAAAACTATGTTGAGTAATAGTGGTGAGAGTGGACATCCTTGTCTTGTTCCTGATCTTAGAGGAAATGCTTTTAGTTTTTCACTATTGAGAATGATGTTTGCTGTGGGTTTGTCATATACTGCCTTTATTATGTTGAGGTAGATTCCCTCTATGCCCACTTTTTGGAGACTTTTAATCATAAATTGGTGTTGAATTTTGTCGAAAGCTTTTCCTGCATCTATTGGGATGATCATATTTTTATTCTACAATTTGTTAATGTGGTGTATCACATTGATTGATTTGTGTATATTGAAGAATTCTTGCATCCCTGGGATAAACCCCACCTGATCATGGTGCATGATCCTTTTAATGTGTTGTTCAATTCTGTTTCCTAGTATTTTGTTGAGGATTTTTACATCTATATTAATCAGTGATATTGGTCTCTAATTTTCTTTTTCTGTAGTATCTTTGTCTGGTTTTGGTATCAGGGTGATGGTGGCCTCATATAATGAGTTTGGGACTGTTCCTTCCCCTGAAAAGTTCTGAAGAGTTTGAGAAGATTGGGTGTTAGCTCTTGTCTAAATGTTTGATAGAATTCACCTCTGATGCCATCTAGTTCTGGACTTTTGTTTGTTGGAAGATTTTTAATCACACTTTCAATTTCATTACTTGTGATAGGTCTGTTCATATTTTCTATTTCTTCCCGGTTCAGTCTTGGAAGGTTATACCTTTCTAAGAATTTGTCCATTTCTTCCAGGTTGTCCATTTTATTGGCATAGAGTTGTTTGTAGAGGTCTCTTAGGATGCTTTGTATTTCTGTGGTGTCTGTTACAACTTCTCCTTTTTCATTTCTAATTTTATTGATTTGAGTCCTCTCCCTCTTTTACTTGAGTCTGGCTACAGGTTTATCGTTTTTGTTTATCTTCTCAAAGAACCAGCTTTTAGTTTTATTGATCTTTGCTATTGTTTTTATTTCATTTATTTCTGCTCTGATCTTTATGATTTCTTTCCTTCTATTAACTTTGGGTTTTGTTCTTCGTTCTCTAGTTCCTTTAGGTGTAGGGTTAGATTGTTTATTTGAGATTTTTCTGGTTTCTTGAGGTAGGCTTTTATTGCTATAAACTTCCCTCTTAGAACTGTTTTTGCTGCATCCCATAGGTTTTCAATCATCGTGTTTTTGTTGTCATTTGTCTCTAGGTAGTTTTTGATTTCCTCTTTTATTTCTTCAGTGATCTCTTGGTTATTTAGAAACGTATTGTTTAGCCTCCATGTGTTTGTTTTTTACGTTATTTTCCCTGTAATTGAGTTCTAATCTCATAGCATTGTGGTCGGAACAGCTGCTTGATATGATTTCAGTTTTGTTAAATTTACTGAGGCTTTATTTGTGACCCAAGATGTGATCTATCCCGGAGAATGTTCCGTGTACCATTGAGAAGAACTTGTAGTCTGCTGTTTTTGGATGGAATGTCCTATAAATATCCATTAAATCTATCTGGTCTATTGTGTCATTTAAAGCTTGTGTTTCCTTATTAATTTTCTGTCTGGATGATCTCCATTGGTGTAAGTGAGGTGTTAAAGTCCCTTGCTATTATTATGTTACTGTTGATTTCCTCTTTTATAGCTGTTAGCAGTTGCCTTATATATTGAGGTGTTCCTGTGTTGGGTACATATATATTTATAATTGTTATATCTTGGATTGATCCCTTGATCATTATGTAGTGTCCTTCCTTGTCTCTTGTAACATTCTTTATTTTAAAATCTATTTTATCTGATATGAGTATTGCTACTCCAGCTTTCTTTTGATTTTCATTTGCATGGAATATATTTTCCATCCCCTCACTTTCAGTCTGTATGTGTCCCTAGGTTTGAAATGGGTCTCTTGTAGACAGCATATATATGGATCTTGTTTTTCTATCCATTCAGTAAGCCTGTGTCATTTGGTTGGAGCATTTAATCCATTCATGTTTAAGGTAATTATCAATATGTATGTTCCTATTACTATTTTCTTAATTGTTATGGGTTTGTCTTAGTGGGTCCTTTTCTTCTCTTGTGTTTCCCACTTAGAGAAGTTCCTTTAGCATTTGTTGTAGAGCTGGTTTCATGGTGCTGAATTCTCTTAGCTTTTGCTTGTCTGTAAAGCTTTTGATTTCTCCATCAAATCTGAATGAGATACTTGCTGGGTGGAGTACTCTTGGTGGTAGGTTCTTCCTTTTCATCACGTTAAATTTATCATGCCACTCCCTTCTGGCTTGTAGATTTTCTGCTGAGAAATCAGCTGTTAACCTTATGGGAGTTCCGTTGTATGTTGTCATTTTTCCCTTGTTGCTTTCAATAATTTTTCTTTGTCTTTAATTTTTTCAATTTGATTACTGTGTGTCTCGGCATTTTTCTCCTTTGGTTTATCCTGCCTGGGACTCTCTGCGCTTCGTGGACTTCGGTGGCTATTTCTTTTCCCATGCTAGGGAAGTTTTCAACTATAATCTCTTCAGATATTTTCTCGAGTCCTTTCTCTCTCTGTTCTCCATCTGAGACCCCTATAATGCGAATGTTGTTGCATTTAATGTTGTCCCAGAAGTCTCTTAGGTTGTCTTCATTTATTTTCATTCTTTTTCTTTATTCTGTTCCATGGCAGTGATTTCCACCTTTCTGTCTTCCAGGTCACTTATCCGTTCTTCTGTCACAGTTATTCTGCTACTGATTCCTTCTAGTGTATTTTTCATTTCAGTTATTGTATTGTTCATCTCTGTTTGTTTGTTCTTTAATTCTTCTAGGTGTTTGTTCCTTAATTCTTCTAGGTCTTTGTTAAGCATTTCTTGCATCTTCTCGATCTTTGCCTCCATTATTTTTCTAAGGTCTTGGATCATCTTCACTATCATTATTCTGAATTCTTTTACTGGAAGGTTACCTATCCCCACTTCATTTCATTGTTTTTCTGAGGATTTATCTTGTTCCTTGATCTGGTATAAAGTCCTCTGCCTTTTCATTTTCTCTATCTTTCTGTGAATGTGGTTTTCCTTCCACAGGCTGCAGAATTGTAGTTCTTCTTGCTTCTGCTGTCTGCTCTCCAGTGATTGAGTCTATCTGAGAGGCTTGTGCAAGCTTCCTTATGCGAGGGACTGGTGGTGGGTAGAGCTGGGTGTTGCTCTGGTGGGCAGAGCTTTAATCTGCTTGTCTGTGGATTAAATAAAAGTTTAATAAAAAGTTTAATCCGCTTGTCTGCTGAGGCATGGGGCTGGGTTCTCTCCCTGTTGGTTGTTTGGACTGAGGCGACCCAGCACTGGAGCCTACCTTGCTCTTGGTGAGGCTAATGGTGGACTCTGGGAGAGTTCATGCCAAGGAGTATTTCCCAGAACTTCTGCTGTCAGTGTCATTGTCCCCATGGTGAGCTGCAGCCACACCCCACCTCTGCAGGAGACCCTCTAAAACTAGCAGCTAGGTATGATCATTCACCTATGGGGTGACTGCTCCTTCCCCTGGGTCCTGATGTGCACACTACTTTGTGTGTGTCCTCCAAGAGGGGAGTCTCTGTTGAGACTCTGAGTCTCTGAGTGCAGTTGAGACTCTGAGTGGAGTCGCACAGACTCTGGGTCCTGTGGAGCTTCGATGTTTTGTGGTTCTAGAAATCCTATAGGAGACGGTCCACAGCAGGTGAAGCTAATGCTGTCATAGAGGTGGTGAAACCAAAGATCTGCAGTTCCGACTAGAGGTGCTGATGTACAAACAGGACAAAATCATCTCATGTGAATGTAGTTCAGGCATGTTTAAAATGAATGCAGTCATGTTAATGCCTAACATCTTCTATCTTGTGCCTCTCCTCAAGGACCCCCTCCTCAGTTCCTGAGTCTCCTGTAAGTCATGTACAGGGGAATGGAGAGTGGGCTCTGTCCAGTCTGAGCCCTGAGTTACCCTGTGTGTATCTTAGGATACTTTGTATTTCTGTGGTGGCTCTTGTAACATCATCTCTTTCAGTTCTGATTTATTTGGGCCCTCTCTTTTAAAAAAAGTACTACTGTTGTCTTTTATTCTTTACAGAAGTTTAATAAGTGTTTGATCTACTACCCTTACTCTATGTATACTTTTTGCCGTGAGATTTTTACTTTTGTTTGTTTTCTTGTTACTGTCAATAATTAGTGAGAATTCTTTTAAGCTACCTTCAACATTGCTTATAAAGCTGCTTTATTAGTGATGACAGAGCTTTAATGGAAGTCGTGTTCTGGTTGTAAACTAGAATGCAATGTGCCAGCAAAAAGTCCCTTAAGTGTATGTCTCATTACTTCTTGTTCTTTTTTTTTCCTTTTTTCTCTCTTTTTTTTCTTGTTCTTTTTTTAATTTTTATTTTTTATCAGAGCAAATTTGATTAAAATGTTTTGTTTGTTCTAGGTGTGTAAGATGTGGTTCTTTTACACATATACATGTATCTATACTTCTTCAGATCGTTTTCTCATGTAGCTTGTGACACAATGTTGAGTAGTCTTCTCTTGGTATTCCGTAGGTCTTTGATGATTATATATTTCACATGTGTTTCTATACCTATGTTAACCCCAATATCCTAATATATCCAGTCCTCACACCTTTCCATTTGGTGAACCTTAACTTTGTTTAATGAATCTGTGATTGCCTTTCTCTGTGGAAATATCTTCATTGGTATCAATTTTTAGCTAACACCTATAAGTGATATTATAGGATATGTGTCTTTTGCTGTCTGACTTAGTACAATTTGCCTGATTACCTCTAGAATCATCTACGGTGCTGCAAATGGCATTGTTTCATTTTTTTCCCTAGATAATATTCCATCTGTACATGTACCAGTTCTTCTTTGTCCACTCACCTCTTGATGGACTTTCTGGTTGCCTCCATGTCTTGGCTATTGTAATACTGCTGCACTGCACATTTGCCTGCCTGTGTCTTTCCAATTCTGTCTTCTTATGTTATAGGCCCAAGAGTGGGCCTCCTGTATCATATAGTATCTCAGGGTTTACCGTTTAAATGCACCATGATTCTGTGCTCATTAGTGGCTCTTTCCAGGTTACATCTCACTTAAAGTTGAGGGTATGCATTTCTCCACAACACCTTCAGCATTTATTTATTTATTTATTTTTAACATCTTTATTGAAGTATAATTGCTTTACAATGGTGTGCTAGCTTGTGCTTTACAACAAAATGAATCAGTTATACATATACATATGTTCCCATATCACTTCCCTCTTGCGTCTCCCTCCCTCCCACCCTCCCTCCCCTCCAGGCGGTCACAAAGCACCGAGCTGATCTCCCTGTGCCATGCTGCTGCTTCCCACTAGCTATCTACCTTACGTTTGGTAGTGTATATATGTCCATGCCTCTCTCTCCCTTTGTCACAGCTTACCCTTCCCCCTCCCCATATCCTCAAGTCCATTCTCTAGTAGGTCTCTGTCTTTACTCCTGTTTTACCCCTAGGTTCTTCATGACATTTTTTTTTCTTAAATTCCAGGTATATGTGTTAGCATACGGTATTTGTCTCTCTCTTTCTGACTTACTTCACTGTGTATGACAGACTCTAGGTCTATCCACCTCATTACAAATAGCTCAATTTTGTTTCTTTTTATGGCTTCAGCATTTATTGTTTGTAGTTTTCTTGCTGATGGATATTCTGACTGGTGTGAGCTGATACCTCTTTGTGGTTGAATTTGCATATGACTCATAATCCTTTGAAATTGAGCTTTAAGACATGTCCTTTTTATTTTTCAAACTGTGATTACAGCTTAGCCCTTCAAAGTGTTTTCTAAAGTATGTGTTACATTTTGAAATTTATTGGCCATTACCTCCCTCAAAACATTTTGAGGGCAGGTTTCATTTACAGCCCTGCAGTACTTGTTCACATGAAGTGACCATTAGCACAGGCTTTAAAGCTGCTTTTGCAGGTAACGGCCAGATTGCGGCAGCCTTTCTTTGTTCCCCATGCTGGTACTAGGGAAACAGAGCTTCCGGCCAGTGGTCTTCCTCGGTTATAAATTAGAGTGGAATGTGCCCGGATAAACCCCCAAAGGCTGATGTCTCCTTATTTTTGTTTCTTTTTTAAATTTAATTTATATTTTTATCGGAGTAATATTCCATTGTGTATATGGACCACTTCTTGGTGCATAGCTCTGTTGAGGGACATTTTCGCTGCTTCCAAGTGTTGGCTATATTAAATATTGCTGGAGTGCAAGATTGCCAGCCTGTGACTTTTTGATTCTCATTTTCTCAGGTGATAGGCCCAGCAGTGGGTGTGACTGATTGACTAGTAGCTCAATGTTTACCTTTTCAAAGCACCTCCATTGTGTTTTCATTAGTGGCTCTTACCATGTCTCCCTTAGAACCGAGGGTACGAACTTCTCCACAATCCCTTCAGCATTTATAGTTTGCAGCATTTTTGCTAATGGCCAGTCTGACTGCTGTGACCTGATAGGTTTTTGTAATTTGGGTTTGCATGACTTTAAAAATTCCTAAAATTCATCATTTTCCACGCCTTTTTCCTTTCTGTTAAAAATCAAGTGTGAGTACAATATATCTCTTGAAGCTCTCTTCTTGGAAGGTTGCCCTCTTTTGAATTTTTGGTGGATATTCGACCCCAGGATTTTTTTGGAGGGCAGATGTCATTACAGAACTGCAAGTTTGGTGAATATTTAGTGACCATTAGCACTGGGTTTAAAGCTGCTGTTGTGGGAAACGGCCACAAGGAGGCAGCATTTGTCCTTTCCCAAATCTGAGTACTAGGGCAGCAGAGCCTTTCTGGAAGTCGTGGTCCTAGGTTTTAAGTTAGAATGGAATGTGCCAGGAGGAACGCCCATAAGTTTATGTCTCATTACATCTTGGTTTTTAAAATTTATTTAATCGGGGTAATGATTAGATATTGTTTGTCCAGATGTACACAATCTGGTTCATTTGTACAATATATATGTCTATTCATGTTCAGATCCTCTTCCCATGTAAAATATTACAGTGTTCCGTAGACCTCCCTTGCTATATGGTCCGTCTTTTCGATATATGTTTATTATATGTATTTGTATACGTATGGTAACGTTAATCTTAATTTATCCATTCTGCCCACCTTTCCTTTTAGATAAGCATACTTAATTTCTAAGTCTGTGAGTGTCTTTCTCTGTGGAAATATGTTCATTTGTGTTAGTTATTAGATAACGCCTATAAGTGATATCATAGGATATAGGTCTTTTGCTTTCTGACTTACCTCATATTCTGTGATTATCTCCAAGCTCATCTATGGCACCTCAAATAGCAGTGTTTCATTGTTTTCTATGGCTAATATTCTATTGTGAACGTGGACCACTTCTTCTTCATCCATACATCTGTTGATGGACATTTTGGTGGCTTCACTGTCTTGGCTATTGTGAATAAGGCTGCAGTGTAGCTTTTGCAGCCCGAGTCTTCTCGATTCTGGTCTTCTCAGGTGAGAGGCCCAGTGGTGTGACTGCTGCATCGAATGGTATCTCAACTTTTACTTTTAATCGTAGCTCCTTTCTGTTCTCATTATTGGCTCTTACCACGTTACATCTCACCAGCAGCTAGAGGGTACACAGTTCTCTAAAACCCCTTCAGAATTTATTGTTTGTAGATCTTTTGCTGATGGTCAGTCGACTGGTGTGAGTTGAAACCTTTTTGTACATTAGATTTGCATGAGTCTAATAATTCCTGAGGTTGAGCTTTCACCCATTTTCCTTTTTTTAAACAAGAGAGTGAGTCAAACTTACCTCTTCATACTATCGTCTTGAAAAATTTGTCAGTTTTGAATTTTATTGTCCATTCCCTACCTCAGCACAGTTGTTTAGGGCAGGTGTCCTTTGCAGCCCTGAGTCCTTGTGAATGTTAAGAGAACATTAGCTGTGGGCTTAACGCCACTCTTGCGGAAAACGGCCACAAGGCAGCAGAATTTCTACATTGCCAACTCTGGGTTTTTGGGCAGCAGAGCCTTCCTGGAAATCGTGTTAGTAGGCTGCAAATTAGAGTGGAATGTGCCAGAGCACATCCCCAAGAGCTTATATCTCCTTACTTCTTGTTTGTTTTATAAATTTAATTTTTATTAATTATCAGAGCAAACTTGATAAAAATATTTTGTTTCTCCTAGGTGTACAGAATCTGGTTCATTATATCAATGTATCTGTCATTTATCTTTGCATTCTTTACTGTGTAGGTTATTACAGAGTGTTGCCTAGACCTCTCTTGGTATTCCATAGGTATTTTGTGATTATATATTTCATATGTATTAGTACATGTCTGTTAACCCTCATATCCTAATTCACACATTCCTTACACTTTTCCATTTGGTTAAACATAATTTTTTTTTTCTTAATCCATGCTTTTCCTTCTCTTGGAAATAAGTTCGTGAGTATCAACTTTTAGGTAACACCTAGAAGTGATGTCATAGGATATCTGTCTTTCACTTTCTTTCTTTAATTTGAGTGATTATCTCTAGGTCCTTATATGGTGGTGCAAACGGCACTGTTTCATTGTTTTCCATGGCTAATATTCCATTGTTTATATGGACCACTTCCTCTTTGTGCATTTTTCTGTTGATGGACATTTTGGTTTCTTCCAAGTCTTGGCTATGTTAAATATTCCTGCAGTACAGGATTGCCAGCCTGTGTCTTTTCCATTCTGCTCTGCTCAGGTGATAGGCACATCAAAGGACCTACCAGATCACATGGTAGCTCAATTTTTACCCTTAAACGCACCTCCATTATGTTCTCGCTACTGGCTGTTACCAGTTTACATCCCCCCAGCAGCTGGAGGGTACACAGTTCTCTGAAACCCCTTCAGCATTTATTCTTTGTAGACTTTTTGCTGAAGAACATTCTGACGGCTGTGAGGTGAACATTTCTGTAATTGGATTTGCATGGCTTTATTCATTGCTGATGTTGTGCATTTTTCAATTTCCTTTTATTTTAAAGAGAAAAAAAGAAAAGACAAAATGTGCGTAAAATATGCCTCTTGACATTGTCTTCTTGAAATGTTGACGTCTTTTGAATTTTCTGGTCGATTACGACCCCAGGACATTTTTTGAGGCCTGGTGTCCTTTACAGTGCTGCACATATTTTGAATATTTTTTGAGGCCCGGTGTCCTTTACAGTGCTGCACATATTTTGAATATTAAGTGAACATTACCTCTTGGTTTAAAGCTGCTGTTGTGTGAAACAGCCACAAGGCGGCAGCATTTCTCCTTTACCAAATCTGGTTACCAGGGCAACAGAGCCTTAATGGAAGTCCTGTTCTAGGTTGAAAATTAGAATGGGATGTGCCAGGAAAAATTCCTTTCAGTTTATGTCTCATTATTTCTTGTTCATATTTTTAATTTAATTTTTATTTTTTATCGCAGCAAATTTGATTACAATGGTTTTTTTTTTGTTCTAGGTGTGCAAGATGTGGTTCTTTCACACACATACATATATCTATTCTTCTTTGGAACCTTTTCCCAGGTAGGTTATGACACAATGTTGAGTAGTCTTCTCTTGGTATTCCATAGGTCTTTGGTGATTATATATTTCACATGTGTTTCTATATCTATGTTAACCCCAATATCGTAATGTATCCAATCCTCACACCTTTCGATTTGGGGAACCATAAGTTTGTTCAATGAATCTGTGATTGCCTTTCTCTGTGGAAATATCTTCATTGTTATCAATTTTCAGGTAACACCTATAAGTGATATACGTTAGGTGTCTTTCGCTTTCTCACTTACTACAAGTTGCATGGTTACCTCTAGACTCATCTATGGTGCTGCAAATGGCATTGTTTCATTTTTTTCCCGAGCTAATATTCCATCTCTATATGTAACAGTTCCTCTTTGTCCACTCATCTGTTGATGGACTTTTGGTTGCTTCCATGTCTTGGCTATTGTAATACTGCTGCAGTGCAGATTTGCCTGCCTGTGTCTTTCCAATTATGTCTTCTTATGTTATAGGCCCAGGAGTGGGCCTGCTGGATCATATAGTAGCTCAATGTTTACCTTTTAAAGGCACCTCCACCCTGTTCCCATTAGTGACTCTTACCAGGTTACGTCCCACTTCAAATTAAGGGTATGCATTTCTCCACAACCTTTTCAGCATTGATCATTTGTAGTTTCTTTCCTGATGGTTATTCTGAATGGTGTGAGCTGATACCTCTGTGTGGTTGGATTTGCATGTGTCTCATAATCCTTTGAAATTGAGCTTTCAGGCATGTCCTTTTATTTTTCAAACGGTTATTACAGCTTAGTTCTTCAAATGGTTTTCTTGAAATATGTGCCACATTTTGAAATACTTTGACCTTTACCTCCTGCAAAACATGATGAAAGCAGGTTTCCTTTACAGCCCTGCAGGACTTGTTCATATGAAGTGAAAATTAGCATAGGTTTTAAAGCTGCTTTTGCAGGTAATGGCCAGAGGGTGGAGCATTTCATAATTCTATGAAACATAACTGAACACACAATATATATTTTTTCTTTTAAATTTCCATTGTTACTTTTTTAAAGTACAATTATAATTGAAGTTCTTTGTAACAAGTGAAATTTAAAAAATTAAAGGAAAAGATAATATTTTACCACTTGCCATCCTTTCCCATTTACTGAAACGACCAGCATAATGTGTAGAGTTCTCATTTTATTCAGGTGTTCTATACATCTGGAATATCATGCTTCTCACTGTAGAAAAACAGATTTAGCTCTCACACTTTTTATAGGCTACATAACAGTCCATAGAACAGAAGTACCAACTATTTCAGACTTAGCTTTTTGAGGGACACTCAGGTTACTTTCTGTTTTATTTTGTTGTTCTTTTTCTGGGGGGGGGGTAGGAGTTTATTATTTATTTATTTATTTTGTTGTGTTGGGTCTGAGTTTCCGTGTGAGGGCTTTCTCTAGTTGTGGCAAGTGGGGGGCCACTCTTGATCTCGGTGCGCGGGCCTCTCACTATTGCGGCCTCTCTTGTTGCAGAGCACAGGCTCCAGATGCGAGGGCTCACTGGTTGTGGCTTATGGGCCTAGTTGCTCCATGGCATGTGGGATCCTCCCAGACCAGGGCTCGAACCTGTGTCCCCTGCATTAGCAGGCAGATTCTAACCACCGCACCACCAGCGAAGCCCCCTATTTTGTTGTTCTGCTAGTTTGTTTTAACCCAAGAAAATATTTTTTTAAATACAAAAAAACTAAATTAAGCTAAGGGTAAGGATTAGGGTTTAGGGTAAGGTTTAGGGTTAGGATACGGGTTAGGATTATTGTACGGCTTAGAGTATGGTTTAGGGTTATGGTTGTGGTATGGGTTAGTGTTAGGGTACAGTTTAGGGTATGGCTATGGTTTAGTGTTAGGGTACGGGTTAAGGTATGGGTTAGTGTTAGGGTATGGGTTAGGATTAGGGTATGGTTTACATTCAGGGTTATGGTTAGGTTTAGTGTATGGGTTAGTGTTAGGTATGGGTTAGGGTAAGGGTTAGGATTAGGTTTAGTGTTAAGGAAGGGGTACAGTTTAGGGTACAGTATAGGGAACAACAAAGGGTTAGGGTTAGGGTACGTGTTAGGGTACAGTTTAGTGTTAGTGTACGGGTTAGGATTAAGGTATGGTTTAGGGTAAGGTTTAGGGTTAGGGTTAGGGAACGGGTATGGTTTGGGGTACAGTTTAGGGTATGACCACGGGTTAGGAGTAGGGTAAGTGTTAAGGTATAGTTTAGTGTTAGTGTACAGGTTAGGATTATGGTACGGCATAGTGTAAGGGTTAGGGTTAGGGTTAGGGAATGGGTACAGATTAGGTTACAGGTTAGGGTATGACAACGGGTTAGGGTTAGGGTACGTGTTAGTGTATGGGTTAGGATTAGGGTACGGGTTAGGTTATGGGTTAATGTTAGGGGATGGGTTAGGATTAGGGTACGGGTTATGGTACGGTTTAGGGAAAGGGTTAGGATATGGGGTAGGGTAAGGATAAAGTTTAGTGTATGGCTATGTGTTACTGTTAGGGTACATGTTAGCGTACGGGTTAGTGTTTGTGTACAGCTTACGGTAAGGGTTAGGGTTAGGGAACGGGTACGGTCTCAGGTACAGGTTAGGGTACGGTAGCGGGATAGGGTTAGGGTACGTGTTAGGATGAGACTTCTTTGTAGTGTAGATTTGAATTTCCCGCTTGCTTGGTTGGCCAAAAAGGGCGTATGCGTTTTATCCTGAATATATTCAGGAAAAAACGCATACGCCCTTTTTGGCCAAGTGCATCGTTGCCGAAGATCTGCCGCTTTTCATATGCTTTAAATGCAATTCCAATCTACCTCCTGAAATCTGTTTCCTGCAATTGTGCCTTGTTTCAAGTCCTCTTCACAGCCATACCTCAATACATTTTTGGACAATAGTTGTCCTTTATAACTCTGCAGGTTTGTGAATTGCAGTGCCCCTGAGCTCGTTTTTTCAACTCGCTTTCTGTGAGCTGGCCACAAATCAACAGGATTGCTTCAGGCCCTATTCTGGTTCCGGCACGGCATGCTGAGTCTTTGGTTAATTCTACATCCTGGTGGGAAATTAGAGTGAAATGTGCCCGTCCAAACACCTACAGCTAGTCTCTCATTGGTTCTCCCTATTCCCGTTCATCCTCCGCAGAAATTGCAGAGTGTGCCAAACAGGAGGTTACAAGCACTGACTCTCCAAGTGGGGAGATTGTTAGTAAAGCGCCTGGAATGGCGAACCCGAGTACCAGCGGACGAATAATGAGATGCGTTTTAGAAACCTTGCCCGATCACACTGTGGACCATCCTCTGGGTTTCCCACACATGTTTTAGCTGTAGGAAGAATCCCTTAAACCTGGAGAGTTGGGACCCATGGAATGGGTAGCACGCAGTACTACTTCAAAGGGTTTGCATTTGCTCACCGAACCTCACCAATCCTCACAGCCCCAAGTGTCCAGCCTTATGTCTCTCCCAGCTGTGGGTGTAGATGTGGTAAATCCAGGTTTCGTCACAAGCCCTGAACGAATTATTTAAGAATTTATCTCTCTTTCACTGTCTTTGTGTTTTGATTTTGAAATTTATTTTTATAATGGGGTTTAGCTGATTTTCACTGCTGTGTTTATGCCGCTCGATGCACACTTGATCCTCTTATGGAGACATATAAACACATAGGTTTTAAGATTCTTACTAGTCAGATATATTCCTCTGCAGTGAATAGGGGGTGTTGAGTCCACTTCATTGAACAAGGAGTATATCTTGTCTATTACTGGCTTATGGAACGGTATCTGTGCTCATTTCAATCTGGTTTTATGCAGCACCCCAACTCACCTTTCCCCTTAAGCAAGCATAAGTTGGTTTTCTAAATGTGAGACTCTGTTCTGTTTTGTAATTCAGTTCATGTGTAGCCAAGTTTACATTCCCTCTGTAAGTGATATCTTATGACTAGTTTCTTTTTCTGTGTGACTTATTTCACTCAGAATCATCTTACCTAAATCCACTCATTATGCTGCTATGGGCCTGATGACATTGATTTCATTGCAGAGTGATATTCCATTCTATGTAAGTACCACAACTTCTTTATCCATTTTTCTCTTTCTGGGATACTTAAGTTGTTCCGTTGTCGAGGTTCTTGTAAACACAGCAGCCCTAAACTTTGGGGTGGCTGAGTCTTGTTGATTTTAATTTTCCTAAGCTATAGGGTCATAGGTGGAAGTGCCCGAGTCTCTGTAGCTTTGTTTTTTAGAGGTTTCAGGAAACACCATACACTTCTCCAGAGTGGCTGTTGGCCATTTACATCCCGCCCATCAGCACAACAAGGCTCCCTGTTCTCCATGGCCTGTCCTGCCTTTCTGGTTTTTACACTTTTTTCAGATGGCCCATTTGACCGGTGGGAAGTGAGACTTCATTGTAGTGTGGATTTCCATTGCACGCTTCCTTGGTTGGCTAAAAAGGCCGTATGCGTTTTTTCCTGGATATATTCAGGAAAAAACGCATGTGCATTTTTTGGCCAAGTGCATCATTGTCGAAGTTCTGCCGCTTTTCATATGTTTTAATGCAGTTTCCATCTACCTCCTGAAATATATTTCCTGCAATTGTGCCGTGCTTTCAAGTCCTCTTTGCAGCCTTACTTCAGTATATTTTTGGATGATAGCTGTCATTTATAACTCTGCAGGTTTATGAATTACAGTGCCCCTAAGGTCCTTTCTTCAACTCGCTTTCTTGTGAGCTGGCAGGAAAACCACAGGATTGCTTCAGGCCCTAATCTGGTTTCATCATGGCACGCTGAGCCTTTTGTTAATTCCTCTTCCTGGTGGGAAATTAGAGTGAAATGTGACCGTCCAAACACCTACAGCTAGTCTCTCATTGGTTCTCCCTATTCCTGTTCAACCTCTGCAGAAACTGCTAACTGTGCTAAACAGGAGTTTTAAGGCACAGACTCTCCACTTGGGGAGATTTTTAGTAAAGCATCTAGAATGGCGAACCCATGTACCAAGGGACAAAAAATGAGATGCGGTTTAGAAACGTTGCCCGATCACATGGTGTACAATCCTCTGGGTTTCCCATGCATGTTTTAGCTGTAGGAAGAATCCCTTAAACCAGGAGAGTTGGGACCCATGGAATGGGTAGCATACAGTATTACTTCAAAGGGTCTCCATTTGCTCACCGAACCTCACCAATCCTCTCAGCCCCAAATGTCCTGCCTTATGTCTCACCCAGCTGTGGGTGTGGATGTGGTAAATCCAAGTTTCATCACAAGCCCTGAACGAATTATTTAAGAACTTTCTCTCCTTCACTGTCTTTGTTTTTGAAATTTATTTTAATAATGGGGTTTAGTTGATTTTCATGGCTGTGTATACTGCTCTACACACACTTGATTCTCTTACGGAGACATATAAGTACATATGTTTTAATATTCTTATTGTCAGATATATTCCTCTGCAGTGAATAGGCGGTGTTGAGTCTAATTCGTTGAGCAAGGAGTATATCTCGTCTATTACATATTTGGCTTATGGAATAGTATCTGTGCTAATTTCAATCTCTGGTTTTACGTAGCACCCCAACTCATCATTCCCCTTAAGAAAGCATAAGTTTGTTTTCTAAATGTGAGACTCTGTTCTGTTTTGTAATTCAGTTCATGTGTAGCCAAGTTTACATTCCCTCTATAAGTGATATCTTATGGTAAGTTTCTTTTTCTGTGTGACTTATTTCCTTTGAATCATTGTACCTAAATCCATTCATTATGCTTGTACAGGCCGGAAGACATTGATTTCATTGCTGAGTGATGTTCCATTGTACGTAAGTATGAAAACGTCTTTATCCATTTCTCTCTTTCAAGGATATTTAATTTGTACCGTAGTCGAGACTCTTGTAAACAGAGCAGCCCTAAACTTTGGGGTGGTTGTTTCTTGTTATTTTAATTTTCCTGAGTTATAGTGCTATAAGTAGGTTTAGGGTTAGGGTTAAGGTTAGGGTTAGGGAACGGGTATGGTTTAGGATGCGACAATGGTTTAGGGTGAGTGAAAGTGTTAGGGTACAGGTCAGTGTTAGTGTACCGTTTAGGATTAGGGTAAGTGTTAGGGTAATGCTTCAGGTTAGGGTTATGTTTAGGGAATGGGGATGGTTTAGGGTAGAGGTTAGGGTACGACAACAGTTTAGGGATAGCGTACATGTAAGGGTAAGGGTTAGTGTTAGCGTACGGGTGAGGATTAGGGGACGGGTTAGGGTAAGGCTTCGGGTAAGGGTTAGGGTTAGCGTTAGGGATAGGGGACGGTGACCGTTTAGGGAACAGGTTAGGGTATGACAATGGTTGAGAGTCAGCATTCGTGTTAGGGTATGAGTTAGAGTTAGCGTATGGGTTAGGATTAGGGGACCGGATAGGGTAAGATTTCAGGTAAGGGTTAGGGGACGGGGAAAGTTTAGGGTACAGGTTAGGGTACGACAAGAGTTTAGGGTGAGCGTACATGTTAGGGTATGGGTTAGTGTTAGAATATGGGTTAGAATTAGGGGACGGGTTAGGGTAAGGCTTCAGGTAAAGTTTAAGGTTAGGATTAGGGGACTGGGAAGGTTTAGGGTACAGGTTAGGGAACGACGATGGTTTAGGGTGAGTGTACATGTTAGGGCATGGGTTAGTGTTAGCATACGGGTTAGGATTAGTGGACAGGTTAAGGTAAGGCTTCGGGTAAAGGTTAGGGTTAGGGTTAGGGGACGGGGAAGTTTAGGGTACAGTTTAGGGTACGACAGTGGTTTAGGGTGAGTGTACGTGTTAGGGTACGGGTTAGTTTAGCGTATGGGTTAGGATTAGGGGACGGGTTAGGGTAAGGCTTCAGGTAAGGGTTGGGTTAGGAGAGGGGGACAGTTTAGGGTACAGGTTAGGGTGTGACAGCGGTTTAGGGTGACCGTACGTGTTAGGGTATGGGTTAGTGTTAGCGTACGGGTTAGGATTAGGTGACGGGTTAGGGTAAGGCTTCAGGTAAGTGTTAGGGTTAGGGTTAAGGGACGGGGATGGTTTAGGGTACAGATTAGGGTACTACAACGGTTTAGGGTGAGTGTACGTGTTAGGATATGAGTTAGTGTTAGCGTACGGGTTAGGATGAAGGGACAGGATGGGACAAGGCTTCGGGTAAGTGTTAGGGTTAGGCTTATGGGACAGGGACAGTTTAGGGTACATGTTAGGGTACAACAACGGTTTAGGGTGAGCATAGGTATTAGAGTACAGGTTAGTGTTAGGGTATGGCTTAGGATTAGGGGACGAGTTAGTGTAAGGCCTCAGGTAAGTGTTAGGGTTAGGGGACAGGGTCGGATTAGGGTACAGTTTAGGGTACGACAATGGTTAAGGGTGAGCATACAGGGTACAGGATAGTGTCAGCGTACGGGTAAGGATTAGGGGAAAGTTTAGGGTACGGCTTCCAGTAAGGGGTACGGTTAGGGTTAGGGAATGGAGACGGTTTAGGGCACAGGTTAGTGTACAACAACGGTTTAGGGTGAGCATAAGTGTTAGGATATGGGTTAGTGTTAGCGTACGGGTTAGGATTAGGGGACGGGTTAGGGTAAGGCTTCGGGTAAGGGTAAGGGTTAGGGTTACGGTTAAGGTTAGGGGACGGGGACATTTTAGGGGACAGGTTAGGGTACGACAGTGGTTTAGACTGAGCGTACGTGTGAGGGCATGGGTTAGTGTTGGTGTACAGGTTAGGATTAGCGGACGTGTTAGGGTAAGGCTTCGGTTAAGGGTTAGGGTTATGGTTAGGGGACGGGGACTTTTTAGGGTCCAAGTGAGGGTAGGACAACGGTTTAGGGGGAGCAACCGTATGAGGGCACGGGTTAGTGTTAGCTTACGGGTTAGGATTAGGGGACGGGTGAGGGGAAGGCTTCGGGGAAGGGTTAGGATTAGGGTCCGGGCTAGGGTTAAGGTTAGGGGATGGGAACGGTTTAGGGTCCAGGTGAGGGTACAACAACGGTTTAGGGTGAGCGTACGAGTGAGGGCATGGGTTAGTGTTAGCGTACGGGTTAGGATTAGGGTACGGGTGAGGGGAAGGCTTCGGGGAAGGGTTAGGGTTAGGGTTCGGGCTAGGGTTAGGGTTAGGGAACGGGGACGGTTTAGAGTCCAGGTGAGGGTACAACAACGGTTTAGGGTGAGCGTACGTGTGAGGGCACGGGTTAGTGTTAGCGTACGGCTTAGGTTTACAGAACGGGTGAGGGGAAGGCTTCGGGGAAGTGTTAGGTTTAGTGTTCGGGCTAGGGTTAGGGTTAGGGGACGGGGACGGTTTAGGGTCCAGGTGAGGATACGACAATGGTTTAGGGGGAGCGTACGTGTGAGGCCATGGGTTAGTGTTAGCATACGGGTTAGGATTAGAGGACGGGTGAGGGGAAGGCTTCGGGGAAGGTTTAGGGTTAGGGTTCGGTCTAGGGTTAGGGTTAGCGGACGGGGACGGTTTAGGGTCCAGGTGAGGGTACGACAACGTTTTAGGGGGAGCGTACGTGTGAGGGCGCGGGTCAGCGTGAGCGAACGGGTTTGGATTAGGGGACGGGTGAGTGTCAGGCTTCGGGGAAGGGTTAGAGTTAGGGTTCGGGCTAGGGTTAGGGTTAGGGGACGGGGACGGTTTAGGGTCCAGGTGAGGGTACGACAACGCTTTAGGGGGAGCGTACGTGTGAGGGCGTGGGTTCGCGTTAGCGTACTTGATAGGATTAGGGGACGGGTGAGGGTCAGGCTTCAGGGAAGGGTTAGGTTTAGTGTTTGGGCTAGGGTTAGGGTTAGGGGACGGGGACGGTTTAGGGTCCAGGTGAGGGTACGACAACGCTTTAGTGGGAGCGTACATGTGAGGACGCGGGTTAGCGTGAGCGTACGGGTTCGGATTAGGGGACGGGTGAGGGGAATGCTTCGGGGAAGTGTTAGGGTTAGGGTTTGGGCTAGGGTTAGGTTTAGGGGACGGAAACGGTTTAGGGTCCAGGTGAGGGTACGACAACGCTTTAGGGGGAGCGTACGTGTGAGGGCACGGGTTAGCGTGAGTGTACTGTTTAGGATTAGGGGACGGGTGAAGGTCAGGCTTCGGGGAAGGGTTAGGGTTAGGGTTTTGGCTAGGGTTAGGGTTAGGGGACGTGGACGGTTTAGGGTCCAGGTAAGGGTACGACAACGCTTTAGGGGGAGCGTCCATGTGAGGTCATGGGTTAGTGCTAGCGTACGGGTTAGGATTAGGGGACGGGTGAGGGTCAGGCTTCGGGGTAGGGTTAGTGTTAGGGTTCGGGCTAGGGTTAGGGTTAGGGGACGGGGACGGTTCAGGGTCCATATGAGGGTACGACAACTCTTTAGGGGGAGCGTACGTGTGAGGGCGCGGGTTATCGTGAGCATACGGGTTAGGATTAGGGGACGGGTGAGGGTCAGGCTTCGGGGAAGTGTTAGGGTTAGGGTTCGGGCTAGGTTTAGGGTTATGGGACGGGGACGGTTTAGGGTCCAGGTGAGGGTACGACAATGCTTTACGGGGAGCGTATGTGTGAGGGCGTGGGTTAGCGTGAGCGTACGGGTTAGGATGAGGGGACGGGTGAGGGTCAAGCTTCGGGGAAGATTTAGGCTTAGGTTTTGGTCTAGGGTTAGGGTTAGGGGACGGGGACGGTTTAGGTTTCAGGTGAGGGTATGACAACGCTTTAGGGGGAGCATACGTGTGAGGGCGCGGGTTAGCGTGAGCATACGGGTTAGGATTAGGGGACGCGTGAGTATCAGGCTTCGGGGTAGGGTTAGGGTTAGGGTTCGGGCTGGGGTTCGGCTTAGGGGTCGGGGACGGTTTAGGGTCCAGGTGAGGGTACGACAACGCTTTAGCGGGAGCGTACGTGTGAGTGCGCGTGTTAGTGTCAGCGTACGGGTTAGGATTAGGGGACGGGTGAGGGTCAGGCTTCGGGGAAGGGTTAGGGTTAGGGACAGGCTAGGATTAGGGTTAGGGGACGGGCACGGTTTAGGGTCCAGGTGAGGGTACGACAACGCTTTAGGGAGAGCGTACGTGTGAGGGCGTGGGTTAGTGTTAGCGTACGGGTTAGGATTAGGGGACGGGAGAGGGTCAGGATTCGGGGAAGTGTTAGGGTTAGGGTTCGGGGTAGGATTAGGGTTAGGGGCCCGGGACGGTTTAGGGTCCAGGTGAGGGTACGACAACGCTTTAGGGGGAGCGTACGTGTGAGGGCGCGGGTTAGTGTGAGCGTACGGGTTAGTATTAGGGGACGGGTGAGGGTCAGGCTTCGGGGAAGGGTTAGGGTTAGGGTTCGGGCTAGGGTTAGGGGACGGGGACTGGGACGGTTGAGGGTCCAGGTTAGGGTATGACAACACTTTAGGGGTAGCGTACTTGTGAGGGCGCATGTCAGTGTTAGCGTACAGGTTAGGATTAGGGGACGGGTGAGGGTCAGGCTTCGGGGAAGGGTTAGGGTTAGGGATCGGGCTAGGTTTAGGGTTAGGGGCCCGGGATGGTTTAGGGTTCATGTGAGGGTACGACAACGCTTTAGGGGGAGCGTACATGTGAGGGTGTGGATTAGCGTTAGCGTACAGGTTAGGATTAGGGGACGTGTTGGGTCAGGCTTCGGGGAAGGGTCAGGCTTAGGGTTCTGTCTAGGGTTAGGGTTAGGGGAAGGGGATGGTTTAGGGTCCAGGTGAGGGTACGACAACGCTTTAGGGGGAGCGTACATGTGAGGGCGTGGGTTAGCATTAGCGTGCGGGTTAGGATTAGGGGACGGGTGAGGGTCAGGCTTCGGGGAATGGTTAGGGTTAGGGTTCGGGCTAGGGTTAGGGTTATCGGACGGGGACGGTTTAGGGTCCAGGTGAGGGTACGACAACGCTTTAGGGGGAGCGTACGTGTTAGGGCGCGGGTTAGTGTTAGCGTATGGGTTAGGATTAGGGGACGGGTGAGGGTCAGGCTTCGGGGAAGGGTTAGGGTTAGGGTTCGGGCTAGGGTTAGGGTTAGGGGTTGGGACGGTTTAGGGTCCAGGTGAGGGTACGACAACGCTTTAGGGGGAGCGTACATGTGAGGGAGTAAGTTAGCGTTAGCGTACGGGTTAGGATTAGGGGACGGTTTGGGGTCAGGCTTCGGGGAATAGTTAGGGTTAGGGTTTGGGCTAGGGTTAGGGTTAGGGGACGGGGACGGTTTAGGGTCCAGGTGAATGTATGACAACGCTTTAGGGGGAGCGTATGTGTGAGGGCGTGGGTTAGCGTGAGCATACGTGTTAGGATTAGTGGACGGGTGAGGGTCAGGCTTCGGGGTAGGGTTAGGTTTAGGGTTCGGGCTAGGTTTAGGTTTAGGGGACGGGGACGGTTTAGGGTACAGGTGAGGGTACAACCACGCTTTAGGGGGAGCGTACGTTTGAGGGCGCGGGTTAGTGTTAGCGTACGGGTTAGGATTAGGGGACGGGTGAGGGTCAGGTTTCGGGGAAGGGTTAGGGTTAGGGTTCGGGGTAAGGTTAGGGTTAGGGGATGGGGACGGTTTAGGGTCCAGGTGAGGGTACGACAACGCTTTAGGGGGAGCGTACGTGTGAGGGCGCGTGTTAGCGTTAGCGTACGGGTTAGGATTAAGGGACGGGTGAGAGTCAGGCTTCGGGGAAGGGTTAGGGTTAGGGTTCGGGCTGGGGTTAGGGGACGGGGACAGGGACGGTTTAGGGTCCAGGGGAGGGTATGACAATGCTTTAGGGGGAGCGTATGTGTGAGGGCGCGGGTTAGCGAGAGCGTACAGGTTAGGATTAGGCGACGGGTGAGAGTCAGGCTTCGGGGAAGGGTTAGGGTTAGGGTTCGCGGTAGGGTTAGAGTTAGGAGACGGGGACGGTTTAGTGTCCAGGTGAGGTTATGACAACGCTTTAGGGGGAGCGTACATGTGAGGGCGTGGGTTAGCGTTAGCGTACGCGTTAGGATTAGGGGACGGGTGAGGGTCAGGCTTCGGGGAAGGGTTAGGGTTAGGGTTCAGTCTAGGGTTAGGGTTAGGGGACGGGGACGGTTTAGGGTACAGCTGAGGGTATGAAAACGCTTTAGGGGGAGCGTACGTGTGAGGGCGCGGGTTAGCGTTAGCGTGCGGGTTAGGATTAGGGGACGGGTTAGGTTCAGGCTTCGGGAAGGATTACGGTTAGGGTTCGGTCTAGGGTTAGGGTTAGGGGATGGGGACGGTTTAGGGTCCAGGTGAGAGTACGACAAAGCTTTAGGGGGAGGGAACGTGTTAGGGGGCGGGTTAGCGTTAGCGTACGGGTTAGGATTAGGGGACGGGTGAGTGTCAGGCTTCGGGGAAGAGTTAGGGTTAGGGTTCAGCCTAGGGTTAGGGGACGGGGACGGTTTAGGGTCCAGGTGAGGGTACGACAACGCTTTAGGGGGAGCGTACGTGTGAGGGCGCGGGTTAGTGTTAGCGTGCGGGATAGGATTAGGGTACGGGAGAGGGTCAGGCTTCGGGGAAGGGTTAGGGTTAGGGTTCGGGCTAGGTTTAGGGTTAGGGTACGGGGACAGTTTAGGGTCCAGCTGAGGGTACGACAACGCTTTAGGGGGAGCATACGTGTGAGGGCACGGGTTAGCATTAGCGTGCGGGTTAGGATTAGGGAACGGGTGAGGGTGAGGATTCGGGGAAGGGTTAGGGTTAGGGTTCGGGCTAGGGTTAGGGTTAGGAGACGGGGACGGTTTAGGTTCCAGGTGAGGGTACGACAACGCTTTAAGGAGAGCGTACGTGTCAGGGTGCGGGTTAGCGTGAGCGTACGTGTTAAGATTAGGGTACGGGTGTTGGTCAGGCTTCGGGGAAGTGTTAGGGTTAGGGTTCGGGCTAGGGTTAGGGTTAGGGGACGGGGATGGTTTAGGGTCCAGGTGAGGGTACGACAACGCTTTAGGGGGAGCGTACGTGTGAGGGCGCGGGTCAGTGTTAGCGTACGGGTTAGGATTAGGGGACGGGTGAGGGTCAGGCTTCGGGGAAGGGTTAGGGTTAGGGAAAGGCTAGGGTTAGGGTTAGGGGACGGGGACGGTTTAGGGTACAGGTGAGGGTACGACAACGCTTTAGGGGGAGCGTAAGTGTGAGAGCGTGGGTTAGTGTTAGCGTACGTGATAGGTTTAGGGTACGGGTGAGGGTCAGGCTTCGGTGAAGGGTTAGGGTTAGGGGACGGGGACGGTTTAGGGTCCAGGTGAGGGTATGACAACGCTTTAGGGGGAGCGTACGTGTGAGGGCGCGTGTTAGTGTCAGCGTACGGGTTAGGATTAGGGGACGGGTGTGGGTCAGGATTCGGGGAAGTGTTAGGGTTAGGGTTCGGGGTAGGATTAGGGTTAGGGGCCCGGGACGGTTTAGGGTCCAGGTGAGGGTACGACAACGCTTGAGGGGGAGCATAGTTGTGAGAGCGCAGGTCAGTGTTAGCGTACTTGTTAGGATTAGGGGACGGGTGAGGGTCACGCTTTGGGGAAGGGTTAGGGTTAGGGATCGGGCGAGGTTTAGGGTTAGGGGACAGGGACGGTTTAGGGTCCAGGTGAGGGTATGACAACACTTTAGGGAGAGCGTACGTGTGAGGGCGCGGGTTAGCGTTCGCGTGCGGGTTAGGATTAGGGGACAGGTGAGGGTCAGGCTTCGGGGAAGGGTTAGTGTTAGGGTTCGGGCTAGGGTTAGGGTTAGGGGACGGGGACCGTTTAGGGTCCACGTGAGCGTACGACAAAGCTTTAGGGGGAGCGTACATGTGAGTGCCCGTGTTAGTGTCAGCGTACGGGTTAGGATTAGGGGACGGGTGAGGGTCAGGCTTCGGGGAAGGGTTAGGGTTAGGGACAGGCTAGGGTTAGGGTTAGGGGACGGGGACGGTTTAGGGTCCAGGTGAGGGTACGACAACACTTTAGGGGGAGCGTACGTGTGAGGGCGCGGGTTAGTGTTAGCGTACGGGTTAGGATTAGGGGACGGGTTAAGTTCAGGCTTCGGGAAGGGTTAGGGTTAGGGTTCGGTCTAGGGTTAGGGTTAGGGGACGGGGACGGTTTAGGGTCCAGGTGAGGGTACGACAAAGCTTTAGGGGAGGGAACGTGTTAGGGGGCGGGTTAGCATTAGCATACAGGTTAGGATTAGGGGACGGGTGAGTGTCAGGCTTCGGGGAAGGGTTAGGGTTAGGGTTCAGCCTAGGGTTAGGGTTAGGGGACGGGGACGGTTTAGGGTCCAGGTGAGGGTACGACCACGCTTTAGGGGGAGCGTACGTGTGAGGGCGCGGGTTAGTGTGAGCGTACGGGTTAGGATTAGGGGACGGGTGAGGGTCAGGCTTCGGGGAAGTGTTAGGGTTAGGGTTCGGGCTAGGGTTAGGGGACGGGGACTGGGACGGTTGAGGGTCCAGGTTAGGGTATGACAACGCTTTAGGGGTAGCGTACTTGTGAGGGCGCATGTCAGTGTTAGCGTACAGGTTAGGATTAGGGGACGGGTGAGGGTCAGGCTTCGGGGAAGGGTTAGGGTTAGGGATCGGGCTAGGGTTAGTGTTAGGGGCCCGGGATGGTTTAGGGTTCATGTGAGGGTACGACAACGCTTTAGGGGGAGCGTACATGTGAGGGCGCGGATTAGCGTTAGCGTACAGGTTAGGATTAGGGGACGTGTTGGGTCAAGCTTCGGGGAAGGGTCAGGCTTAGGGTTCTGTCTAGGGTTAGGGTTAGGGGAAGGGGATGGTTTAGGGTCCAGGTGAGGGTACGACAACACTTTAGGGGGAGCGTACATGTGAGGGCGCGGGTTAGCATTAGCGTGCGGGTTAGGATTAGGGGACGGGTGAGGGTCAGGCTTCGGGGAATGGTTAGGGTTAGGGTTTGGGCTAGGGTTAGGGTTATCGGACGGGGACGGTTTAGGGTCCAGGTGAGGGTACGACAACGCTTTAGGGGGAGCGTACGTGTGAGGGAGTAAGTTAGCGTACGGGTTAGGATTAGGGGACGGTTTGGTGTCAGGCTTCGGGGAATAGTTAGGGTTAGGGTTCGGGCTAGGGTTAGGGTTAGGGGACGGGGACGGTTTAGGGTCCAGGTGAATGTATGACAACGCTTTAGGGGGAGCGTATGTGTGAGGGCGTGGGTTAGCGTGAGCGTACGTGTTAGGATTAGTGGACGGGTGAGGGTCAGGCTTCGGGGTAGGGTTAGGTTTAGGGTTCGGGCTAGGTTTAGGTTTAGGGGACGGGGACGGTTTAGGGTACAGCTGAGGGTATGAAAACGCTTTAGGGGGAGCGTACGTGTGAGGGCGCGGGTTAGCGTTAGCGTGCGGGTTAGGATTAGGGGACGGGTTAGGTTCAGGCTTCGGGAAGGGTTACGGTTAGGGTTCGGTCTAGGGTTAGGGTTAGGGGATGGGGACGGTTTAGGGTCCAGGTGAGAGTACGACAAAGCTTTAGGGGGAGGGAACGTGTTAGGGGGCGGGTTAGCGTTAGCGTACGGGTTAGGATTAGGGGACGGCTGAGTGTCAGGATTCGGGGAAGAGTTAGGGTTAGGGTTCAGCCTAGGGTTAGGGTTAGGGGACGGGGACGGTTTAGGGTCCAGGTGAGGGTACGACAACGCTTTAGGGGGAGCGTACGTGTGAGGGCGCGGGTTAGTGTTAGCGTGCGGGATAGGATTAGGGTACGGGAGAGGGTCAGGCTTCGGGGAAGGTTTAGGGTTAGGGTTCGGGCTAGGTTTAGGGTTAGGGGACGGGGACAGTTTAGGGTCCAGCTGAGGGTACGACAACGCTTTAGGGGGAGCATACGTGTGAGGGCACGGGTCAGCGTTAGCGTGCGGGTTAGGATTAGGGAATGGGTGAGGGTGAGGATTCGGGGAAGAGTTAGGGTTAGGGTTCGGGCTAGGGTTAGGGTTAGGAGACGGGGACGGTTTAGGTTCCAGATGAGGGTACGACAACGCTTTAGGGAGAGCGTACGTGTCAGGGTGCGGGTTAGCGTGAGCGTACGTGTTAAGATTAGGGTACGGGTGTTGGTCAGGCTTCGGGGAAGTGTTAGGTTTAGGGTTCAGGGTAGGGTTAGGATTAGGGGACGGGGATGGTTTAGGGTCCAGGTGAGGGTACGACAACGCTTTAGGGGGAGCTTACGTGTGAGGGCGCGGGTTAGTGTTAGCGTACGGGTTAGGGTTAGGGGACGGGTGAGGGGAAGGCTTCGGGGAAGGGTTAGGGTTAGGGTTACGGTTAAGGTTAGGGGACGGGGACATTTTAGGGGACAGGTTAGGGTACGACAGTGGTTTAGACTGAGCGTACGTGTGAGGGCATGGGTTAGTGTTGGTGTACAGGTTAGGATTAGCGGACGTGTTAGGGTAAGGCTTCGGTTAAGGGTTAGGGTTATGGTTAGGGGACGGGGACTTTTTAGGGTCCAAGTGAGGGTAGGACAACGGTTTAGGGGGAGCAACCGTGTGAGGGCACGGGTTAGTGTTAGCTTACGGGTTAGGATTAGGGGACGGGTGAGGGGAAGGCTTCGGGGAAGGGTTAGGGTTAGGGTTCGGGCTAGGGTTAGGGTTAGGGCATGGGGACGGTTTAGGGTCCAGGTGAGGGTACGACAACGGTTTAGGGGGAGTGTACGTTTGTGGGCACGGGTTAGTGTGAGCGTACGGGTTAGGATTAGGGGACGGGTGAGGGGAAGGCTTCAGGGAAGGTTTAGGGTTAGGGTTCGGGCTAGGGTTAGGGTTAGGGTTAGGGGACGGGGACGGTTTAGGGTACAGGTGAGGGTACGACAACGGTTTATGGAGAGAGTACGTGTGTGGGCGCGGGTTAGTGTGAGCGTACGGGTTAGGATTAAGGAACCGGTAAGGGGAAGGCTTCGGGAAAGGGTTCGGGTTAGGGTTCGGGCTAGGGTTAGGGTTAGGGGACGGGGACGGTTTAGGGTCCAGGTGAGGGTATGACAATGGTTTAGGGGGAGCGTACGTGTGAGGGCGCGGGTTAGTGTGAGCGTACGGTTTACAATTAGGGGATGGGTGAGGGGAAGGCTTCGGGGAAGGGTTAGGTTTAGGGTTCGGGCTAGGGTTAGGTTTAGGGGATAGGGACGGTTTAGGGTCCAGGTGAGGGTATGACAACAGTTTAGGGGGAGCGTACGTGTGAGGGCGTGGGTTAGTGTGAGCATACGGGTTAGGATTGGGGACGGGTGAGGGGAAGGTTTCGGGGAAGGGTTGGGGTTAGGGTTCGGCCTGGGTTAGGTTTAGGGGATGGGGACGGTTTAGGGTACAGTTGAGTGTACGACAACGGTTTAGAGGGAGCGTACATTTGAGGGCGTGGGTTAGTGTGAGCCTACTGGTTAGGATTAGGGGACGGGTGAGGGGAAGGCTTCGGGGAAGGGTTAGGGTTAGGGTTCGGGCTAGGGTTAGGGTTAGGGGACGGTGACGGTTTAGGGTCCAGGTGAGGGTACGACAATGGTTTAGGGGGAGTGATTGTGTGAGGGCGCGGTTTAGTGTTAGGGTACGGGTTAGGATTAGGGGACGGGTGAGGGGAAGATTTCGGGGAAGGGTTAGGGTTAGGTTTCGGGCTAGGGTTAGGGTTAGGGGATGGGGACTGTTTAGGGTCCAGGTGAGGTTACGACAACGGTTTATGGGGAGCGTACGTGTGAGGGCGCGGGTTAGTGTGAACGTACGGGTTAGGATTAGGGGACCGGTGAGGGGAAGGCTTCGGGAAAGGGTTCGGGTTAGGGTTCGGGCTAGGGTTAGGGTCAGGGGACGGGGACGGTTTAGGGTCCAGGTGAGGGTATGACAACGGTTTAGGGGGAGCATACGTGTGAGGGCGCGGGTTAGTGTAAGCGTACGGGTTAGGATTAGGGGACGGGTGAGGGGAAGGCTTCGGGGAAGGGTTAGGGTTAGGTTTCGGGCTAGGGTTAGGTTTAGGGGATGGGGACGGTTTAGGGTCCAGGTGAGGGTATGACAACGGTTTAGGGGGAGCGTACGTGTGAGGGCGCGGGTTAGTGTGAGCGTACGGGTTAGGATTAGGGGACGGGTGAGGGGAAGGCTTCGGGGAAGGGTTAGGGTTAGTGTTCGGGCTAGGGTTAGGGTTAGGGTTAGGGGATGGGGACGGTTTAGGGTCCAGGTGAGGGTACGACAGAGCTTTAGGGGGAGCGTACGTGTGAGGGCATGGGTTAGTGTGAGCGTACGGGTTAGGATTAGGGGACGGGTGAGGGGAAGGCTTCGGGGAAGCGTTAGGGTTAGGGTTCGGGCTAGGGTTAGGGTTAGGGGACGGGGACGGTTTAGGGTCCAGGTGAGGGTACAACAACGGTTTAGGTGGAGCGTAGGTTTGAGAGCGCAGGTTAGTGTGAGCGTACAGGTTAGGATTAGGGGACGGGTGAGGGGAAGGCTTCGGGGAAGGTTTAGGGTTAGGGTTCGGGCTAGGGTTAGGGTTAGGGGACGGGGACGGTTTAGGGTCCAGGTAAGGGTTCGACAGAGTTTTAGGGGGAGCGTACGTGTGTGGGCGCGGGTTAGTGTGAGCGTACGGGTTAGGATTAGGGGACGGGTGAGGGGAAGGCTTCGGGGAAGGGTTAGGGTTAGGTTTCGGGCTAAGGTTAGGCTTAGGGGACGGGGACGGTTTAGGGCCCAGGTGAGGGTACGACAACGGTTTAGGGGGAGCGTACGTGTGAGGGTGCGGGTTAGTGTGAGCGTATGGGTTTGGATTAGGGCACGGGTGAGGGGAAGGCTTCGGGGAAGGGTTAGGGTTAGGGTTCGGGCTAGGGTTAGGGTTTGGGGACGGGCACGTTTTAGTGTCCAGGTGAGGGTACGACAACGGTTTAGGGGGAGCGTACGTGTGAGGACACGGGTTAGTGTGAGCGTAAGGGTTAGGATTAGGGAACGAGTGAGAGGAAGGCTTCGGGGAAGGGTTAGGGTTAGGGTTCGGGCTAGGATTAGGGTTAGGGGACGGGGACGGTTTAGGGTACAGGTGAGGGTACGACAACGGTTTAGGGGGAGCGTACGTGTGAGGGCGCGGCTTAGTGTGAGCATACGGGTTAGGATTAGGGGACGGGTGACGGGAAGGCTTCGGGGAAGGGTTAGGGTTAGGGTTCGGGCTAGGGCTAGGGTTAGGGGAAGGGGACGGTTTAGGGTCCAGGTGAGGGAACGACAACGGTTTATGGGGACCGTACGTGTGAGAGCGCAGGTTAGTGTGAGCATACGGTTTAGGATTAGGGGACCGGTGAGGGGAAGGCTTCGGGGAAGGGTTAGGGTTAGGGTTCTGGCTAGGTTTAGAGTTAGGGGACGGGGACGGTTTAGGGTCCAGGTGAGGGTACGACAACGCTTTAGGGGGAGCGTACGTGTGACGGCGCGGGTTAGTGTGAGCGTACGGGTTAGGATTAGGGGACGGGTGAGGGGAAGATTTCGGGGAAGGGTTAGGGTTAGGGTTCGGGCTAGGGTTAGGGTTAGGGGATGGGGACGGTTTAGGGTCCAGGTGAGGTTACGACAACGGTTTATGGGGAGCGTACGTGTGAGGGCGCGGGTTAGTGTGAACGTACGGGTTAGGATTAGGGGACGGGTGAGGGGAAGGCTTCGGGGAAGGGTTAGGGTTAGGGTTCGGGCTAGGGTTAGGGTTAGGGGATGGGGACGGTTTAGGGTCCAGGTGAGGGTACGACAAAGGTTGAGGGGGAGCGTACGTGTGAGGGCGCGGGTTAGTGTGAGCGTACGGGTTAGGATTAGGGGACGGGTGAGGGGAAGGCTTCGGGGAAGGGTTAGGGTTAGGGTTCGGGCTATGGTTAGGGTTAGGGGATGGGGACGGTTTAGGGTCCAGGTGAGGGTACGACAACGCTTTAGGGGGAGTGTACGTGTGAGGGCGCGTGTTAGTGTGAGCGTACGGGTTAGGATTAGGGGATGGGTGAGGGGAAGGCTTCGGGGAAGGGTTAGGGTTAGGGTTCGGGCTAGGGTTAGAGTTAGGGGACGGGGACGGTTTAGGGTCCAGGAGAGGGTACGACAACGGTTTAGGGCGAGCGTACGTGTGAGGGCGTGGGTTAGTGTGAGCGTACGGGTTAGGATTATGGGACCGGTGAGGGGAAGGCTTCGGGGAATGGTTAGGCTTAGGGTTCGGGCTAGGGTTAGGGTTAGGGAATGGGGACGGTTTAGGGTCCAGGTGAGGTTACGACAACAGTTTTTGGGGAGTGTACGTGTGAGGGTGCGGGTTAGTGTGAGCGTACGGGTTAGGATTAGGGGACGGGTGAGGGGAAGATTTCGGGGAAGGGTTAGGGTTAGGGTTCGGGCTAGGGTTAGGGTTAGGGGACGGGGATGGTTTAGGGTCCAGGTTCGGTTACGACAACGGTTTATGGGGAGCGTACGTGTGAGGGCGCGGGTTAGTGTGAGCGTACGGGTTAGGATTATGGGACCGGTGAGGGGAAGGCTTCGGGGAAGGGTTAGGTTTAGGGTTCGGGCTAGGGTTAGGGTTAGGGGACGGGGACGGTTTAGGGTCCAGGTGAGGGTACGAAAACGGTTGAGGGGGAGCGTACGTGTCACGGCGCGGGTTAGTGTGAGTGTACGGGTTAGGATTAGGGGACGGGTGAGGGGAAGGCTTCGGGGAAGGTTTAGGGTTAGGGTTCGGGCTAGGGTTAGGGTTAGGGGACGGGGATGGTTTAGGGTCCACGTGAGGGTACGACAGAGCTTTAGGGGGAGCGTACGTGTGAGGGCGCGTGTTAGTGTGAGCGTACGGGTTAGGATTAGGGGACGGGTGAGGGGAAGGCTTCGGGGAAGGTTTAGGGTTAGGGTTCAGGCTAGGGTTAGGGTTATGGGACGGGGACGGTTTAGGGTCCAGGTGAGGGTACGACAACGGTTGAGGGGGAGCGTACGTGTGAGGGCGTGGGTTAGTGTGAGCGTACGGGTTAGGATTAGGGGACGGGTGAGGGCAAGGCTTCGGGGAAGGGTTAGGGTTAGGTTTATTCTTCTTACTGATGTGAAATTAGAGTGACATGTGCCCATTGAAACCGCTACACCTAGTTTCTCACTGGTTCCCCCTATTCCCATTCATCCTCCACACTAACTGCAGACTGTGCGATACCAGAACTTAAAGGCATTGACTCTCCATGTGGGGATATTTTAGTAAAGCGGCTGGAATGTCGATCCGGAGCCCCAGGAGAGGAAAAATGAGGTGCGTTTTAGAAACCTTTCCCAATCATATGGTATACCAGTCGCTGGGTTTCCCAAGCATGGTTTAGCTGTAGGAAGATTCCCTTCAACCTGGAGTGTTGGGACCCTTGGAATGAGTAGCATGAAGTATTGCATTAAACTTTTGGCAGTTGCTCACCAAAGCTCACCAATCCTCTCAGCCCCAAGTGTCCAGCCTTATGTCTTATCCAGCTGTGGGTTTATATGTGGTCAGTCCAGGTTGCATCACAGCCCCTGAGCGAATTTTGTAAGAATTTTTCTCTCTTTCATTGTTTCTGCGTTTTGTTTTTAAAATTTATTTCTATAATGGGGTTTAGCTCATTTTCACTGCTGTGTTTGTGCCGCTCTGCACACACTTGATTCCCTTATGTAGATATATCAATACATGGGTTTTAAGATTCTTGTTACTCAGATATATTTCTCTGCGGTGTATAGGGTGTGTTGAGGCCAGTTCATTGAGCAAGGTGTAGATCTTGTCTAATATCTATTTGGTTTATTGAACGGTATCTGTGCTAATTTCAAACTCTGGTTTTATGCATCACCCCACCTCTCCTTTCCCCTTAAGCTGAAATAAGTGTGTTTTCTAAATGTGAGACACTGTTCTGTTCTGTAATTCATTTCTTGTGCAGCCATATTTACCCTCCCTCTATAAGTGATATCTTATGATATGTTTCTTTTTCTGTTTGACTTATTTCAAGTAGTATTATCGGACCTAAACCCACTCTTTATCCTTCTACTAGCCTTATTACATTGATTTCATGGTGAAGAGATATTCCATTGTACATAAGTACCACATCTTCTTTATCCATTGTTCTCTTTCCTGGGATATTTAAGGTGTACTGAAGTTGAGGTTCTTGTAAACAGAGTAGCCCTAAACTGTGGTGTGCTTGTGTCTTGTTGATTTTTAGACTTCCCTAGATATACTCCCATGATTGGAAGTGTCCTATGCTCTGTAGCTCTGTTTTTTAGATGATTTAGGAACCACCATACACTTCTCCAGAGTGGCTCTCGGCAGTTCACACACTGCCCATCAGCGTATAAAGGCTCCCTGTTCTCCATGGCCTGTCCTGCATTTCTGGTTTTTACAATTTTTTAGGATGGCCCTTTTGACCAGTGGGTAATGAGACTTCTTTGTTGTGCACATTTGCATTGCTTGCTTGCTTCGTTGCCCATAAAGTGCGCATGCGTTTTTTCCTGGATATAATCAGGAAAAAACGCATACGCCCTTTTGGGCCAACTGCATCATTGTCGAAATTCTGCTGCTTTTCATGTGCTTTAAAGACGAGTCCAATCTATCTCTTGAAATCTGTTTCTTGCAATTCTGTCTTGCATTCAGATCCTCTTCTTTGCCTTACCTCAACATATTTTTGGACGTTAGTTTTCATTTATAACTCTGCAGGTTTGTGAATTGCAGTGACCCTGAGCTCCATTTTATAAGTTGCTCTTTTGTGAGCTGGCCTCAAATCCGCAGGATTGCTTCCGGCCCTATTTTGGCTCGGGCGAGGCGGGCTGAGCCTTTTTGCAATTCTTATTCTTAATGGGAAATTAGAGTGATATGTGCCCGTCCAAACCCCTACAACTATTCTCTCATTGGTTCCCCCTCTTCCCGTTCATCCTCCTCACAATTTGCAAAATGTGTGAAACAGAAGTTGAAATGTGCTGATTCTCCAAGTGGGGAGATTCTAAGTAACGTGGCTGGAATGGTGAACAGGAGCACCAGGAGAGGATAAATGAGCTGCATTTTAGACACATCTCCCGATCACATGGTGTACAGTCCTCTGGGTTTTCCATGCATGTTTTAGCTGTAGGAAGATCCCTTGAACCTGCAGATTTGGGACCCATTGAATGGGTACCAGGTAGTATTACTTTAAAGGGTGTGCATTTCCTCACCCAACCTCACATTTCTCTTAGTGCAAACAGTTTCCAGCCTTATGTCTCATCCTGCTGTGGGTCTAGATGTGTTCAATCCATGTTGCATCACCGGCCCTGAGGAAAAGTTGTAAGAGGTTTTCTCTGTCTCTCTGTCGTTTATTTTTTTCAATTTATTACTATATTGGTTACAGCTGATTTTCAAAGCTCTGTTTCTTGCTGCTGTACATCCACTTGATTCACGTACAGAGAGACATCAGTAAATTCTTTTTCAGATTCTTACCAGTCGTATATATTCTTTTCCGGTGACTTGAGTGTGCTGAGTGCAGTTCTTTTAGCTACTGTGTAGGCCTTGTTGATTATCAGTTTGGTATTTGGAATGGTATCTTTGCTAATTTCAACCTCCTGGATGATGCCTCACCTCTCCCCACCTTTCCCGTTTAGCAGCCTTATGCGTGTTTTCTACATATTTGACTATGTTTTTGTTTTGTAATTTATTTCATGTGTAGCCATTTTGCATTCCACCTTTAAGTGATATCTTATGATATGTGTCTTTTTCTTTTTGAATTATGTCACTTAGAATGATCATACGTAACTCCTCCGGAGTTGTTACAACTGGCCATATTTCATTGATTTCCAGGCTGAATAATATTCCACTCTACCTAAGTACCACATCTGTATCCATTTTTTCTCTCCAGAGACATTTAAGTTATATCCTAGTCGAGGATCTTTTAAACAGAGAGGGGGTAAACACTGGGGTGCCTGTGTCTTCTCGATTTTTGTTTTTCCCAAGATATACGCCCATGAGTGCAAGTGCCCTATGCTCTGTAGCTCATTTTTTAGATGCTTTAGTAAACACAATACACTTCTCCAGAATGGCCGTTGGCAATATACATTTCCACTATAAGTCTCACAGGGCTCCCTCTTCTCCCTGCCCTGTCCTGCATTTCTGTTGTTTACGGTTTATGAGGATGGCTCTTCTGACTGATGCGAAGTGATATCTCTTGTAGTATCGACTTCCAGTGCCCACCTGTTTGGTTGGCTAAAAAAGTGTATGCCCTTTTCTTGAATATATACAGAAAAAAACGCATACACCCTTTTTGGCCAACTGCAATGTTGGCAATGTTCAGCTCCTTTTCTTGTGCTTAATGGCGAGTCCTTTCTACCTCCTCAAATCCCTTTCCTGCCATTCTCCCTTGCTTACAAGTCCTTTTCTCTGACTTTCCTCAAGACATTTTTCAGTGATGGATATTTTCAACTCTGCAGTTTCGTGAATTTTACTGTCCCTGAGTTCCATTGTTCAACTTGTGTTTATGGGAACTGGCCACAAAGCAGCGGGATTTCCTCAAGCCCTATACTGTTTCCATGGGCAACCCTAGCCTTTGGTCAATTCGTCTTCCTGATTGGAAATTAGAGTGACATGTGCCTGTCTGAACACCTAGGACTTGTCTCTCATTGTTCCTCATCCTTCTGCTTCATCCTCTGGACAAATTCCAAACTGTACGCAACAGGATGTTGACAGTGCTGCCATCTCCAAGTGGGGAGACTGTTAGTAAAGACGCTGGATGGGTGAACCCGAGCACCAGGAGATGAGGAGATGAGATGCCTTTTCCAAACTCTTCCCGATCAGACGGTATACCATCCTCTGGGTGTGACAGACATGTTTTAGCAGTAGGAAGAGTCCCATTCATGTAAGGAGAACACCAGGGCTTTTTCAAAATCAGTGTCTACCCGAAACCCAAACTGGGGAATTTTTTAAGCTACGGCTACACATATGTTCATTAAGGGCCTTGGGAAGTAGGCAGAGTCCAAACTTTAGATGACTGAAGTCTTCAGGGTCAGAAGCACTCACCACCAGCTTCCCTTAGGTTACACTTTAACTGTCATTGATAGATGATGTCAATAAAAATATCTATTCTTTTTCAGATTATTTCCCCTTATAGGTTATTGCAAAATGTTGAGTGTAGTTCCCTGTGCTATACAGTAGTTCCTTGTTGATGATCTATTTTATACATAGCAGTGTGTATGTGTTAATCCCAAACTGTTACTTTATCCCTCCTCCCACCTTTCCCCTTTGGTAATAATAAATTATAAGATTTTATACTTCTCAGAAATGGGGGAGCTGAAAGAGAGGTATCATTTTCAATGGAAAAGCATTTAAAACAAGATTGAAGCTTTAACCAAGATTATTAGATGTACATCCTTGGAAAGAAATCACTTCGTTTCTCTAATATTGACCTGACAAATAAGACAAACCTTTTCACTGAACTTGCTTATAATAAAGTGATGGAAATAGCCAATGGAAGCGTTAGAAACATCTTATTTTACCCGAGCCTTATACACTGTTCTATGTTAACTACAGTTTGGCTCACACATCTGTTCATTGAGGTTACAATAGTCTCAATTTCTGTTACTGATCCTCCAGAGTGGACCCCAGCAAGTGTCCCCCTGCGCAGTGTCATTGGGGCCAACAGATCGAGACTGAGTTTGGTTCACAAGCAAAGGAAACTTTATATTTTGATCAGAGAATGGAGAGGTGAGAGCATGCACTACCCCGTGGGCTGTGGGCTGGGCTGCTGTGTAGAGATCCTGTCAGAGTCAGTGGGAGGGAGGGGGCGGAGCTCTCGAGGGCCGGGTTGGCTGCAGCTCAGGCTCTATATCGCGGAGTCTGCACTGGGCCCCAGGAGCTGAGGTGTCGACCCAGCCATTCTGCACTAGGAAATCTGGTCTGAAGTGCCGGGTGTGGAACCTCTGCATGCGGGACCCTAGGAGCACATGAAATTAGACAAAGCACAAAGGATAAAAAAGGTTAGACTTGACTTTATTGCCCAGATTCTATTTTTATCTCCCAGGGATTTTTAATGGGCTTTGCTGGGGACAAACCCCTCCTCTGCCTTTTGTCCCGTTCCTCATTCTTGGAGTGCTGAGGGTGCAGACCCTTCTTCTGTAACTGCTGAGTGCTGAGTTGGGAGCCCTCATACCAAGGGGCGAGGGTCAGAGCTTCTCCCCAGCAGCCTCCAGGTGACGTTGATTGTCCCCAGGCCCCCTGCCTCCCTGCTCGTCCACCTGAGCACCAGCATTGGAAGCGTTATAGATTCTAATGACCTTTAAGGGTCCAGGAAAGAGATGTGCAGAGACGCTGTGGGGGCCGGTTTCACCCCGCCCCACATTTGTTCGGCCACCTTAGGCTGACCGTTTCTGCCAGCCTAGATGCTCTGACCAGTAGTCTGCGCTGTCTTCAATTAGGCCCCTGAATTAACGTACAAACAGCACCAGGTGTCAGAGCCCTGCCCGCTCAACTCCCAGACAGTCCAGGGTCAGTGGTGATCAAGGACCATGATGGCCACTGAGTCAACAGCCTTTTGAAGTAAACAGGAGTCCAGCCAGTCTTATTGGCCACCATCATCACGGTGTCTGTAGGCTTTTCTATGGTGACAGTGTGACATACGGTTCCCCCGCCAAGATTATTAGCTCCCCTCTGGGTGCAGTAAGTCCTGCAAGCAGTAGTCTACTCTTTTGGGACACACTCTTGTTGTTTTATGAGAGAAACTCCAGGTCAAGTGATGTTCACACGAGTCGTCATGGTGTCCTGTTGCCCCCGGTTATCTCTCTGGATGTTGGAGTTGGAGGGCCTCCTCACTCGAGGTTGGTGTGCCCACGGAGCAAACCCTGCAACTTCAGGGCATGGTTGGTGGTTAGGATCACCACGTGGGGTCCTTTTCCCTTAGGAGGGAGGTGGCCTTTTGGGCTGCTGATTTCCAGGTTTTTAGATACCGCCAGTATCTTGGCCAGATGTGGCAGTGGGCCAAGCCCCTTGGTGACCGTAGTTTATCCTACCTGGATGGCATTCTTGCATTGTTCCATTTCAAGTGGTCCCAGTTTTTGCACTAATTCTCCAATGGCGATTCACCTTTCACCGGGAATGTAAAGGTCAAAGGGTTTAGCTAAATTAGGGAGTTCCAGGGCAAGGGTCTGAATTGACTGCTCTTTCCATTCTTGAAAGGCCACTTCTGGATTCTATTCAAAAGGATCATCATCTTTTCCTTTCAGTGTTTCATATAATGGCCCAGCTAGTAGACTGCAGTTAGGGATCCAGAAGCAGCAAACCCTGGCCTCCCCAGGAACCCCTAAGCTGTCTTCTAGTTTTAGAAAGGAGTAAGGCCGAAAATGGTTTCTTCCCTTTCCTGGGATGGGCTTCTCCGACCTTCTGTGAGAATGGAGCCCAGGCAGGTCACCACAGTCTGTGATATTTGAGCTTTTTCTTGGACAACTTCTATCCTTTATTGGCTTGGTAGTTCAGAGGCCTCCTTAGTAGGGCTGGCGATCAGAATGTCGTCTGCCTATTGAAGGAGGGTTTCCTTTTCCAGAGGTAGAACTTTTAGGTCTTTAGCTAAGGTTTCCCCAAAAATGGTGTGGGAATTTTTGCACCCTTGGGGCAAGACGGCCCGGAAGTATTGTTTTAGTTGTATGTTGAGTCCTGCCACTCACAAGCCAAAATTTCTTGTGACTCTGGGACTAATGGAATACAAAAGAAGGCATCATTGAAGACTAATACAGAATACCATGTCCTGGTGGTTGGTAGAATGACCAGCAGGGTGTAGGAATTAGGAGCAACTGGAGGTATATCCTCGGTGGCTTCACTGACTGTCCTGACATCCTTTACCAGGTCCCCAGCAGCCCATGGGGCTCTCGTGGTCAGACCAATCCCAGAATATGGAGCTCACCTGGGCAGGTACCCCACCCCCACCCCAGCCCACGGGGCTCTCGTGGTCAGGCCCCTCCCAGGATACAGAGCTACCCTTGCAGGTACCGTGGCAGGGCTGGGCACACAGGAACCGTGCACATAGCCCTCATTGCAGAGCACCCCCAGCTCACCTGTCGCTCAGAGCTGACACAGAGCACCTCAGAGCAGGACTTGAACTAACAAACAGCAGCTGCGACAGGTCTGTGACCCTGGGCATCACTCTGTGCGGCCTCCCTCCACCTGGTCTTCCAGAGACTTCCACTGCACCCGGGGCACCAGGCCTCTGTCTCCAACCACCACCCACCCCTCCTCTCCCTGACTCCTGGGTTCCTCTCATTAGGAGAGGGTTTTCTTGAAGTTGTCTCCCACTCATGGGCCAGATAAAATGATTAGAAAACAAGCCAAAGCTGCAGCCCCTTGTCTATCCTGACTCTCAGGAGCCCACACCTGTTCCTTGGACCTGGCCGGTTCAGCAAGTTCCATTTTCTGCAACTGTGAGCCCCTGAGGGGTGATGATTGGCTGAGCTGGGCAGCCTTACCGTGCTGGCCAGCCCTCCCCAGGTGTGCCTGGGTTGAGATCAATATAAATACCACTCCAGGCAGCAAGAGCCCCTGCAGCCGTGCCTGACGCCATTTTCTCTGCCCTGTCAGCAGTCTCGGGGCTGGGCTGGTGGGAGGGAGTGAGAGGCCACGGCTTTGTGGGTGGCCCAGTGTGAGTGGGGCTCTGCTGGACTTTCTGCAGCAGTTGCCAGGCTGCCACCTGCTAAAGAAGAGGATGTGTCACCCATACCTGCTGCTGGAATTTCTCCCTGGGCAGAGGTGAGGAAGGAAAAAAGCAGTGGGGGCAGGGACAGGACGGGTATCTCAGGCAGGGAAATGGAAATCTTCCAGAAGAGCACCCAGGGCCAGGACCATCCTGGCTGGCCTGCAGGCACCAAGTCGGCCGGCATGTTGTCACTCGTGTGGCTCTATGGCCCTTCCTCTAGGCTTTCAAGTCCTTGTATATATTCAGGTGTTTTACCTGGGACGGGTGGGAATAGTTCAGCAGCAACTGGCCTGGGGCTCAGCTCACGTTTACTCACAGATGCCTCGGCACGGTGCCCCAGCTTTGCAATGAGGACGCTTGTTGCGTGGGGGCTGCTGGCTGACTGGGAGACGATTCCCCACCACTGACCAACTTCAGAATTGTTTACAACTGGAGCAAGTGCCCTGATACGGTTTTCCTCTGTGGAACTGGTGGGTTCTGTGTTTTTTTTCTCTTTTTCGTTTTTGGTTCAAGGTAGATTTTATTCCTCTTTTTTGTATTTACAGATAGAAGCATGGAAATAATTTATTCATATAAATACATGTATGTGAAGGGAATAATTGTTTTTTCTGTTTTATTTTTTAAATTTTATTTCTTTTCAATTTTGAATTTTACTTTATATTTTTATACAGCAGGTTCTTATTGGTTATCTATTTTATACATATAAATGTATACATGCCAATCCCAGTCTCTCAACTCCTCCCACCACCATCCCCCCAACAGCTTTCCCCCCTTGTTGTCCATACATTTGTTGTCTACATCTGTTGCTCTATTTATGCCTTGCAAAATGGTTAATCTGTACGGTTTTTCTAGGTTCCACATATATGCATGAATATACAAGATTTGTTTTTCTCTTTCTGACTTACTTCACTCTGTATGACAGTCTCTAGATCCATCGACGTCTCTACAAATGACCCAATTTCATTCCTTTTCATGGCTTAGTAATATTCCATTTTATATACGTACCACAGCTTTATGCATTCGTCTGTCTGTGGGCATTTAGGTTGCTTCCATTACCTCGATATTGTAAATAGTGATGCAATGAACATTGCGGTGAATGTCTCTTTTTGATTTATGGTTTTGTCTGGGTATATGTCCAGTACTGGGATTGCTGTATCATATGGTAATTCTATTGTTAGTTTCTTAAGAAACTCCATATTGTTCTCCATAGTGAATGTAACAATTTATATTCCCAACAATAGTGGAAGAGGGTTCCTTTTCTCCACACCCTTTCCAGCATTTATTGTTTGTAGATTTTCAGATGATGCCCATTATAACAGGTGTGAGGTGATACCTGATTGTTGAGTCCATTTTGTTGAGCAAAGGGTAGGTCTTGTCTATTACACATTTGGCTTATGGAACATTATCTGTGCTAATGTCAAACTCTGGTTTTATGCAGCACCCCAAATCACCTTCCCCCTTAAAAAAGCATAAGTTGCTTTTCTAAACTTGAGACCCTGTTCTGTTTTATAATTCAGTTCATGTGTAGCCAAGTTCACATTCCGTGTATTAGTGATATCTTATGATGTTTCTTTTTCTGTGTGACTTATTTCAGTTAGAATCATCATACCTGAATCCACTCATTATGCTGCTATGGGCCTGATGACATAGATTTCATTGCTGAGTGATATTGCATTGTACGTAAGTACCACAACTTCTTTATCCATATTTCACTTTCTGCGCTATTGAACTTGTACCGTAAATGAGGTTCTTGTAAACAGAGCCATCCCAAACTTTGGGGTGGCTGTGTCTTTTTGATTTTACTTTCCCTAAGCTACAGCACCATAAGTGGAAGTGCCCTAGGCTCACTTGCGTTGTTTTTTAGATGTTTCAGAAAACACCATACACTTCTCCCGAGTGGCTGTTGGCAATTTACATCCCGCCCATCAGCATAACAAGGCTCCCAGTTCTCCATGGCCTGTCCTGCCTTTCTGGATTTTACACTTTTTTCAGATGGCCCTTTTGACCGGGAGGAAGTGAGACTTCATTGTAGTGCAGATTTCCTTTGCAAGCTTGCTTGGTTGGCCAAAAAGGGCGTATGCGTTTTTTCCTGAATATATTCAGGAAAAAACGCATACGCCCTTTTTGGCCAAGTGCATCATTGTCCACATTCTGCCTCTTTTCCTATATTTTAAATGCAATTCCAGTCTACCTCCTGAAATCGGATTCCTGCAATTCTGCCCCGCTTTCAAGTCTTCTTGTCAGCCTTACTTCAGTATATTTTTGGACGATAGCTGTTATTTATAACTCTGCAGGTTTGTGAATTACAGTGCCCCTGAGCTCCTTACTTCTACTCGCTTTCTTGTGAGCTGGCCACAACCCCGCAGGATTGCTTCAGGCCTTAATCTCGTTCCGGCCGGGATGCTGAGCTTTTGGTTAATTCCTATTCCTGGTGCGAAATGAGAGTTAAATTTGCCCGTCCAGACACGTCCAGCTAGTCTCTCATTGTTTCTCCCTATTCCTGTTCATTTTCCGCAGAAATTCCAAACTGGGCCAAACAGGAGGTTAAAGGCACTGACTCTCCAAGTCGGGAGAGTGTTAGTAAAGCGTCTGGAATGTTGCACCCGAGTACCAGGGGACGAGAACTGAGACATATTGGAACACGTCTCCCGATCACATGGTTGATCATACTCTGGGCTCCGCATGCATGTTTTAGCTGAAGGAAGAATCCCTTAAACCTGGAGAGTTGAGACCCGTGGAATGGGTACCATGCAATATGACTTCAAAGGGTCTTCATTTGCTCACCGAACCTCTCCAATCCTATCACTGCTGCATTTAGGCCCCTTTACAGACGCTTGATTCTCTTTCAGGGAAATAGCAATCCATAGGTTTTAAGATACTTACTAGTCAGGTACGTTCTTAGGCATTTAATATGGGGTGTTGAGTCCATTTCATTGAGCAAGGAGTAGCTCTTGTCTATTCAGTATCTGGCTTAAGGAACTTTATCTGTGCTCATTATAATCTCTGGTTTTATGCAACACCGCCACTCACCTTTCCCCTTAAGCAAGCATAAGTTGGTTTTCTAAATTTGTGATCCTGTTCTATTTTGTAATTCAGTTCCTGTATAGCCAAGTTTACATTCCGTGTATTAGTGATATCTTATGATGTTTCTTTTTCTGTGTGACTTATTTCAGTTAGAATCATCATACCTGAATCCACTCATTATGCTGCTACGGGCCTGATGACATAGATTTCATTGCTGAGTGATATTGCATTGTACGTAAGTACCACAACTTCTTTATCCATTTTTCACTTTCTGCGATATTGAACTTGTACCGTAAACGAGGTTCTTGTAAACAGAGCCGTCCCAAACTTTGGGGTGGCTGTGTCTTTTTGATTTTAATTTCCCAAGCTACAGGACCATAAGTGGAAGTGCCCTAGGCTCTGTTGCTTTGTTTTTTAGATGTTTCAGGAAACACCATACACCTCTCCCGAGTGGCTCTTGGCAATTTACATCCCGCCCATCAGCATAACAAGGCTCCCAGTTCTCCATGGCCTGTCCTGCCTTTCTGGATTTTACACTTTTTTCAGGTGGCCCTTTTGACCGGGGGGAAGTGAGACTTCATTGTAGTGCAGATTTCCTTTGCAAGCTTGCTTGGTTGGCCAAAAAGGGCGTATGCGTTTTTTCCTGAATATATTCAGGAAAAAACGCATACGCCCTTTTTGGCCAAGTGCATCATTGTGGACGTTCTGCCTCTTTTCCTATGCTTTAAATGCAATTCCAGTCTACCTCCTATAATCGGTTTCCTGCAATTCTGCCCCGCTTTCAAGTCCTCTTGGCAGCCTTACTTCAGTATATTTTTGGACGATAGCTGTCATTTATAACTCTGCAGGTTTGTGAATTACACTGCCCCTGAGCTCCTATCTTCAACTCGCTTTCTTGTGAGCTGGCCTCAACACCGCAGGATTGCTTCAGGCCCTAATCTGGTTCCGGCACGGCACGCTGAGCCTTTGGTTAATTCCTCTTCCTGGTGGGAAATGAGAGTTAAATTTGCCCGTCCAGACACCTCCAGCTAGTCTCTCATTGGTTCTCCCTATTCCTGTTCATCTTCCGCAGAAATTGCAAATGGGCCAAACAGGAGGTTAAAGGCACTGACTCTCCAAGTCGGGAGAGTGTTAGTAAAGCGTCTGGAATGTTGCACCCGAGTACCAGGGGACGAGAATTGAGACATATTGGAACACGTCTCCCGATCACACGGTTGATCATACTCTGGGTTCCACGTGCATGTTTTACCTGAAGGAAGAATCCCTTAAACCTGGAGAGTTGAGACCCGTGGAATGGGTACCAAGCAATATGACTTCAAAGGGTCTTCATTTGCTCACCGAACCTCTCCAATCCTATCACTGCTGCGTTTATGCCCCTGTACACACGCTTGATTCTCTTTCAGAGACATAGCAATCCATAGGTTTTAAGATACTTACTAGTCAGGTACATTCTTAGGCGTTTAATATGGGCTGTTGAGTCTATTTCGTTGAGCAAGGAGTAGTTCTTGTCTATTCCATATTTGGCTTAAGGAACTTTATCTGTGCTCATTTCAATCTCTGGTTTTATGCAGCACCCCAACTCACCTTTCCCCTTAAGCAAGCATAAGTTGGTTTTCTAAATTTGAGACCCTTTTCTGTTTTGTAATCCAGTTCCTGTGTAGCCAAGTTTACATTCGGTGTATTAGTGATATCTTATGATGTTTCTTTTTCTGTGTGACTTATTTCAGTTAGAATCATCATACCTGAATCCACTCATTATGCTGCTACGGGCCTGATGACATAGATTTCATTGCTGAGTGATATTGCATTGTACGTAAGTACCACAACTTCTTTATCCATTTTTCACTTTCTGTGATATTGAACTTGTACCGTAAACGATGTTCTTGTAAACAGAGCCGTCCCAAACTTTGGGGTGGCTGTGTCTTTTTGATTTTAATTTCCCTAAGCTATAGGACCATAAGTGGAAGTGCCCTAGGCTCTGTTGCTTTGTTTTCTAGATGTTTCAGGAAACACCATACACCTCTCCCGACTGGCTGTTGGCAATTTACATCCCGCCCATCAGCATAACAAGGCTCCCTGTTCTCCATGGCCTGTCCTGCCTTTCTGGATTTTACACTTTTTTCAGATGGCCCTTTTGACCGGGGGGAAGTGAGACTTCATTGTAGTGCAGATTTCCTTTGCAAGCTTGCTTGGTTGGCCAAAAAGGGCGTATGCGTTTTTTCCTGAATATATTCAGGAAAAAACGCATACGCCCTTTTTGGCCAAGTGCATCATTGTGGACGTTCTGCCTCTTTTCCTATGCTTTAAATGCAATTCCAGTCTACCTCCTGAAATCGGTTTCCTGCAATTCTGCCCCGCTTTCAAGTCCTCTTGGCAGCCTTACTTCAGTATATTTTTGGATGATAGCTGTCATTTATAACTCTGCAGGTTTGTGAATTACAGTGCCCCTGAGCTCCTTTCTTCAACTCGCTTTCTTGTGAGCTGGCCGCAACACCACAGGATTGCTTCAGGCCCTAATCTGGTTCCGGCACGGCACGCTGAGCCTTTGGTTAATTCCTCTTCCTGGTGGGAAATGAGAGTTAAATTTGCCCGTCCAGACACCTCCAGCTAGTCTCTCTTTGGTTCTCCCTATTCCTGTTCATCTTCCGCAGAAATTGCAAACTGGGCCAAACAGGAGGTTAAAGGCACTGACTCTCCAAGTCGGGAGAGTGTTAGTAAAGCGTCTGGAATGTTGCACCCGAGTACCAGGGGACGAGAACTGAGACATATTGGAACACGTCTCCCGATCACACGGTTGATCATACTCTGGGTTCCACGTGCATGTTTTACCTGAAGGCAGAGTCCCTTAAACCTGGAGAGTTGAGACCCGTGGAATGGGTACCATGCAATATGACTTCAAAGGGTCTTCATTTGCTCACCGAACCTCTCCAATCCTATCACTGCTGCGTTTATGCCCCTGTACACACGCTTGATTTTCTTTCAGAGACATAGTAATCCATAGGTTTTAAGATACTTATTGTCAGGTACATTCTTAGGCGTTTAATATGGGGTGTTGAGTCCATTTCGTTGAGCAAGGAGTAGTTCTTGTCTATTCTATATTTGGCTTAAGGAACTTTATCTGTGCTCATTTCAATCTCTGGTTTGATGCAGCACCCCAACTCACCTTTCCCCTTAAGCAAGCATAAGTTGGTTTTCTAAATTTGAGACCCTGTTCTGTTTTGTAATCCAGTTCCTGTGTAGCCAAGTTTACATCCCGTGTATTAATGATATCTTATGATGTTTCTTTTTCTGTGTGACTTATTTCAGTTAGAATCATCATACCTGAATCCACTCATTATGCTGCTACGGGCCTGATGACATAGATTTCATTGCTGAGTGATATTGCATTGTACGTAAGTACCACAACTTCTTTATCCATTTTTCACTTTCTGCGATATTGAACTTGTACCGTAAACGAGGTTCTTGTAAACAGAGCCGTCCCAAACTTTGGGGTGGCTGTGTCTTTTTGATTTTAATTTCCCTAAGCTATAGGACCATAAGTGGAAGTGCCCTAGGCTCTGTTGCTTTGTTTTTTAGATGTTTCAGGAAACACCATACACCTCTCCCGAGTGGCTCTTGGCAATTTACATCCCGCCCATCAGCATAACAAGGCTCCCAGTTCTCCATGGCCTGTCCTGCCTTTCTGGATTTTACACTTTTTTCAGATGGCCCTTTTGACCGGGGGGAAGTGAGACTTCATTGTAGTGCAGATTTCCTTTGCAAGCTTGCTTGGTTGGCCAAAAAGGGCGTATGCGTTTTTTCCTGAATATATTCAGGAAAAAACGCATACGCCCTTTTTGGCCAAGTGCATCATTGTGGACGTTCTGCCTCTTTTCCTATGCTTTAAATGCAATTCCAGTCTACCTCCTGAAATCGGTTTCCTGCAATTCTGCCCCGCTTTCAAGTCCTCTTGACAGCCTTACTTCAGTATATTTTTGGACGATAGCTGTCATTTATAACTCTGCAGGTTTGTGAATTACAGTGCCCCTGAGCTCCTTTCTTCAACTCGCTTTCTTGTGAGCTGGCCGCAACAGCGCAGGATTGCTTCAGGCCCTAATCTGGTTCTGGCACAGCACGCTGAGCCTTTGGTTAATTCCTCTTCCTGGTGGGAAATGAGAGTTAAATTTGCCCGTCCAGACACCTCCACCTAGTCTCTCATTGGTTCTTCCTATTCCTGTTCATCTTCCTCAGAAATTGCAAATGTGCCAAACAGGAGGTTAAAGGCACTGACTCTCCAAGTCGGGAGAGTGTTAGTTAAGCGTCTGGAATGTTACACCCGAGTACCAGGGGACGAGAATTGAGACATATTGGAACACGTCTCCCGATCACACGGTTGATCATACTCTGGGTTCCACGTGCATGTTTTAGCTGAAGGAAGAATCCCTTAAACCTGGAGAGTTGAGACCCGTGGAATGGGTACCATGCAATATGACTTCAAAGGGTCTTCATTTGCTCACCGAACCTCTCCAATCCTATCACTGCTGCGTTTATGCCCCTGTACACACGCTTGATTTTCTTTCAGAGACATAGCAATCCATAGGTTTTAAGATACTTACTAGTCAGGTACATTCTTAGGCGTTTAATATGGGCTGTTGAGTCCATTTCGTTGAGCAAGGAGTAGTTCTTGTCTATTCCATATTTGGCTTAAGGAACTTTATCTGTGCTCATTTCAATCTCTGGTTTTATGCAGCACCCCAACTCACCTTTCCCCTTAAGCAAGCATAAGTTGGTTTTCTAAATTTGAGACCCTGTTCTGTTTTGTAATCCAGTTCCTGTGTAGCCAAGTTTACATTCGGTGTATTAGTGATATCTTATGATGTTTCTTTTTCTGTGTGACTTATTTCAGTTAGAATCATCATACCTGAATCCACTCATTATGCTGCTACGGGCCTGATGACATAGATTTCATTGCTGAGTGATATTGCATTGTACGTAAGTACCACAACTTCTTTATCCATTTTTCACTTTCTGTGATATTGAACTTGTACCGTAAACGATGTTCTTGTAAACAGAGCCGTCCCAAACTTTGGGGTGGCTGTGTCTTTTTGATTTTAATTTCCCTAAGCTATAGGACCATAAGTGGAAGTGCCCTAGGCTCTGTTGCTTTGTTTTTTAGATGTTTCAGGAAACACCATACACCTCTCCCGAGTGGCTGTTGGCAATTTACATCCCGCCCATCAGCATAACAAGGCTCCCTGTTCTCCATGGCCTGTCCTGCCTTTCTGGATTTTACACTTTTTTCAGATGGCCCTTTTGACCGGGGGGAAGTGAGACTTCATTGTAGTGCAGATTTCCTTTGCAAGCTTGCTTGGTTGGCCAAAAAGGGCGTATGCGTTTTTTCCTGAATATATTCAGGAAAAAACGCATACGCCCTTTTTGGCCAAGTGCATCATTGTGGACGTTCTGCCTCTTTTCCTATGCTTTAAATGCAATTCCAGTCTACCTCCTGAAATCGGTTTCCTGCAATTCTGCCCCGCTTTCAAGTCCTCTTGGCAGCCTTACTTCAGTATATTTTTGGACGATAGCTGTCATTTATAACTCTGCAGGTTTGTGAATTACAGTGCCCCTGAGCTCCTTTCTTCAACTCGCTTTCTTGTGAGCTGGCCGCAACACCACAGGATTGCTTCAGGCCCTAATCTGGTTCCGGCACGGCACGCTGAGCCTTTGGTTAATTCCTCTTCCTGGTGGGAAATGAGAGTTAAATTTGCCCGTCCAGACACCTCCAGCTAGTCTCTCATTGGTTCTCCCTATTCCTGTTCATCTTCCGCAAAAATTGCAAATGGGCCAAACAGGAGGTTAAAGGCACTGACTCTCCAAGTCGGGAGAGTGTTAGTAAAGCGTCTGGAATGTTACACCCGAGTACCAGGGGACGAGAATTGAGACATATTGGAACACGTCTCCCGATCACACGGTTGATCATACTCTGGGTTCCACGTGCATGTTTTAGCTGAAGGAAGAATCCCTTAAACCTGGAGAGTTGAGACCCGTGGAATGGGTACCAAGCAATATGACTTCAAAGGGTCTTCTTTTGCTCACCGAACCTCTCCAATCCTATCACTGCTGCGTTTATGCCCCTGTACACACGCTTGATTCTCTTTCAGAGACATAGCAATCCATAGGTTTTAAGATACTTACTAGTCAGGTACATTCTTAGGCGTTTAATATGGGGTGTTGAGTCCATTTCGTTGAGCAAGGAGTAGTTCTTGTCTATTCCATATTTGGCTTAAGGAACTTTATCTGTGCTCATTTCAATCTCTGGTTTTATGCAGCACCCCAACTCACCTTTCCCCTTAAGCAAGCATAAGTTGGTTTTCTAAATTTGAGACCCTGTTCTGTTTTGTAATCCAGTTCCTGTGTAGCCAAGTTTACATTCCGTGTATTAGTGATATCTTATGATGTTTCTTTTTCTGTGTGACTTATTTCAGTTAGAATCATCATACCTGAATCCACTCATTATGCTGCTATGGGCCTGATGACATAGATTTCATTGCTGAGTGATATTGCATTGTAGGTAAGTACCACAACTTCTTTATCCATTTTTCACTTTCTGCGATATTGAACTTGTACCGTAAACGAGGTTCTTGTAAACAGAGCCGTCCCAAACTTTGGGGTGGCTGTGTCTTTCTGATTTTAATTTCCCAAGCTACAGGACCATAAGTGGAAGTGCCCTAGGCTCTGTTGCTTTGTTTTTTAGATGTTTCAGGAAACACCATACACCTCTCCCGAGTGGCTGTTGGCAATTTACATCCCGCCCATCAGCATAACAAGGCTCCCAGTTCTCCATGGCCTGTCCTGCCTTTCTGGATTTTACACTTTTTTCAGATGGCCCTTTTGACCGGGGGGAAGTGAGACTTCATTGTAGTGCAGATTTCCTTTGCAAGCTTGCTTGGTTGGCCAAAAAGGGCGTATGCGTTTTTTCCTGAATATATTCAGGAAAAAACGCATACGCCCTTTTTGGCCAAGTGCATCATTGTGGACGTTCTGCCTCTTTTCCTATGCTTTAAATGCAATTCCAGTCTACCTCCTGAAATCGGTTTCCTGCAATTCTGCCCCGCTTTCAAGTCCTCTTGGCAGCCTTACTTCAGTATATTTTTGGACGATAGCTGTCATTTATAAGTCTGCAGGTTTGTGAATTACAGTGTCCCTGAGCTCCTTTCTTCAACTCGCTTTCTTGTGAGCTGGCCGCAACACCGCAGGATTGCTTCAGGCCCTAATCTGGTTCCGGCACGGCACGCTGAGCCTTTTGTTAATTCCTCTTCCTGGTCGGAAATGAGAGTTAAATTTGCCCGTCCAGACACCTCCAGCTAGTCTCTCATTGGTTCTCCCTATTCCTGTTCATCTTCCGCAGAAATTGCAAATGGGCCAAACAGGAGGTTAAAGGCACTGACTCTCCAAGTCGGGAGAGTGTTTGTAAAGCGTCTGGAATGTTACACCCGAGTACCAGGGGATGAGAATTGAGACATATTGGAACACGTCTCCCGATCACACGGTTGATCATACTCTGGGTTCCACGTGCATGTTTTAGCTGAAGGAAGAATCCCTTAAACCTGGAGAGTTGAGACCCGTGGAATGGGTACCATGCAATATGACTTCAAAGGGTCTTCATTTGCTCACCGAACCTCTCCAATCCTATCACTGCTGCGTTTATGCCCCTGTACACACGCTTGATTTTCTTTCAGAGACATAGCAATCCATAGGTTTTAAGATACTTACTAGTCAGGTACATTCTTAGGCGTTTAATATGGGGTGTTGAGTCCATTTCGTTGAGCAAGGAGTAGTTCTTGTCTATTCCATATTTGGCTTAAGGAACTTTATCTGTGCTCATTTCAATCTCTGGTTTTATGCAGCACCCCAACTCACCTTTCCCCTTAAGCAAGCATAAGTTGGTTTTCTAAATTTGAGACCCTGTTCTTTTTTGTAATCCAGTTCCTGTGTAGCCAAGTTTACATTCGGTGTATTAGTGATATCTTATGATGTTTCTTTTTCTGTGTGACTTATTTCAGTTAGAATCATCATACCTGAATCCACTCATTATGCTGCTACGGGCCTGATGACATAGATTTCATTGCTGAGTGATATTGCATTGTACGTAAGTACCACAACTTCTTTATCCATTTTTCACTTTCTGCGATATTGAACTTGTACCGTAAACGATGTTCTTGTAAACAGAGCCGTCCCAAACTTTGGGGTGGCTGTGTCTTTTTGATTTTAATTTCCCTAAGCTATAGGACCATAAGTGGAAGTGCCCTAGGCTCTGTTGCTTTGTTTTTTAGATGTTTCAGGAAACACCATACACTTCTCCCGAGTGGCTGTTGGCAATTTACATCCCGCCCATCAGCATAACAAGGCTCCCTGTTCTCCATGGCCTGTCCTGCCTTTCTGGATTTTACACTTTTTTCAGATGGCCCTTTTGACCGGGGGGAAGTGAGACTTCATTGTAGTGCAGATTTCCTTTGCAAGCTTGCTTGGTTGGCCAAAAAGGGCGTATGCGTTTTTTCCTGAATATATTCAGGAAAAAACGCATACGCCCTTTTTGGCCAAGTGCATCATTGTGGACGTTCTGCCTCTTTTCCTATGCTTTAAATGCAATTCCAGTCTACCTCCTGAAATCGGTTTCCTGCAATTCTGCCCCGCTTTCAAGTCCTCTTGGCAGCCTTACTTCAGTATATTTTTGGATGATAGCTGTCATTTATAACTCTGCAGGTTTGTGAATTACAGTGCCCCTGAGCTCCTTTCTTCAACTCGCTTTCTTGTGAGCTGGCCGCAACACCACAGGATTGCTTCAGGCCCTAATCTGGTTCCGGCACGGCACGCTGAGCCTTTGGTTAATTCCTCTTCCTGGTGGGAAATGAGAGTTAAATTTGCCCGTCCAGACACCTCCAGCTAGTTTCTCTTTGGTTCTCCCTATTCCTGTTTATCTTCCGCAGAAATTGCAAACTGGGCCAAACAGGAGGTTAAAGGCACTGACTCTCCAAGTCGGGAGAGTGTTAGTAAAGCGTCTGGAATGTTGCACCCGAGTACCAGGGGACGAGAACTGAGACATATTGGAACACGTCTCCCGATCACACGGTTGATCATACTCTGGGTTCCACGTGCATGTTTTAGCTGAAGGAAGAATCCCTTAAACCTGGAGAGTTGAGACCCGTGGAATGGGTACCATGCAATATGACTTCAAAGGGTCTTCATTTGCTCACCGAACCTCTCCAATCCTATCACTGCTGCGTTTATGCCCCTGTACACACGCTTGATTTTCTTTCAGAGACATAGCAATCCATAGGTTTTAAGATACTTACTAGTCAGGTACATTCTTAGGCGTTTAATATGGGGTGTTGAGTCCATTTCGTTGAGCAAGGAGTAGTTCTTGTCTATTCCATATTTGGCTTAAGGAACTTTATCTGTGCTCATTTCAATCTCTGGTTTTATGCAGCACCCCAACTCACCTTTCCCCTTAAGCAAGCATAAGTTGGTTTTCTAAATTTGAGACCCTGTTCTGTTTTGTAATCCAGTTCCTGTGTAGCCAAGTTTACATTCGGTGTATTAGTGATATCTTATGATGTTTCTTTTTCTGTGTGACTTATTTCAGTTAGAATCATCATACCTGAATCCACTCATTATGCTGCTACGGGCCTGATGACATAGATTTCATTGCTGAGTGATATTGCATTGTACGTAAGTACCACAACTTCTTTATCCATTTTTCACTTTCTGCGATATTGAACTTGTACCGTAAACGATGTTCTTGTAAACAGAGCCGTCCCAAACTTTGGGGTGGCTGTGTCTTTTTGATTTTAATTTCCCTAAACTATAGGACCATAAGTGGAAGTGCCCTAGGCTCTGTTGCTTTGTTTTTTAGATGTTTCAGGAAACACCATACACCTCTCCGGACTGGCTGTTGGCAATTTACATCCCGCCCATCAGCATAACAAGGCTCCCAGTTCTCCATGGCCTGTCCTGCCTTTCTGGATTTTACACTTTTTTCAGATGGCCCTTTTGACCGGGGGGAAGTGAGACTTCATTGTAGTGCAGATTTCCTTTGCAAGCTTGCTTGGTTGGCCAAAAAGGGCGTATGCGTTTTTTCCTGAATATATTCAGGAAAAAACGCATACACCCTTTTTGGCCAAGTGCATCATTGTGGACGTTCTGCCTCTTTTCCTATGCTTTAAATGCAATTCCAGTCTACCTCCTGAAATCGGTTTCCTGCAATTCTGCCCCGCTTTCAAGTCCTCTTGGCAGCCTTACTTCAGTATATTTTTGGATGATAGCTGTCATTTATAACTCTGCAGGTTTGTGAATTACAGTGCCCCTGAGCTCCTTTCTTCAACTCGCTTTCTTGTGAGCTGGCCGCAACACCGCAGGATTGCTTCAGGCCCTAATCTGGTTCCGGCACGGCACGCTGAGTCTTTGGTTAATTCCTCTTCCTGGTGGGAAATGAGAGTTAAATTTGCCCGTCCAGACACCTCCAGCTAGTCTCTCTTTGGTTCTCCCTATTCCTGTTCATCTTCCGCAGAAATTGCAAACTGGGCCAAACAGGTGGTTAAAGGCACTGACTCTCCAAGTCGGGAGAGTGTTAGTAAAGCGTCTGGAATGTTGCACCCGAGTACCAGGGGACGAGAACTGAGACATATTGGAACACGTCTCCCGATCACACGGTTGATCATACTCTGGGTTCCACGTGCATGTTTTACCTGAAGGCAGAGTCCCTTAAACCTGGAGAGTTGAGACCCGTGGAATGGGTACCATGCAATATGACTTCAAAGGGTCTTCATTTGCTCACCGAACCTCTCCAATCCTATCACTGCTGCGTTTATGCCCCTGTACACACGCTTGATTTTCTTTCAGAGACATAGCAATCCATAGGTTTTAAGATACTTACTAGTCAGGTACATTCTTAGGCGTTTAATATGGGGTGTTGAGTCCATTTCGTTGAGCAAGGAGTAGTTCTTGTCTATTCCATATTTGGCTTAAGGAACTTTATCTGTGTTCATTTCAATCTCTGGTTTTATGCAGCACCCCAACTCACCTTTCCCCTTAAGCAAGCATAAGTTGGTTTCCTAAATTTGAGACCCTGTTCTGTTTTGTAATCCAGTTCCTGTGTAGCCAAGTTTACATTCCGTGTATTAATGATATCTTATGATGTTTCTTTTTCTGTGTGACTTATTTCAGTTAGAATCATCATACCTGAATCCACTCATTATGCTGCTACGGGCCTGATGACATAGATTTCATTGCTGAGTGATATTGCATTGTACGTAAGTACCACAACTTCTTTATCCATTTTTCACTTTCTGCGATATTGAACTTGTACCGTAAACGAGGTTCTTGTAAACAGAGCCGTCCCAAACTTTGGGGTGGCTGTGTCTTTTTGATTTTAATTTCCCAAGCTACAGGACCATAAGTGGAAGTGCCCTAGGCTCTGTTGCTTTGTTTTTTAGATGTTTCAGGAAACACCATACACCTCTCCCGAGTGGCTCTTGGCAATTTACATCCCGCCCATCAGCATAACAAGGCTCCCAGTTCTCCATGGCCTGTCCTGCCTTTCTGGATTTTACACTTTTTTCAGGTGGCCCTTTTGACCGGGGGGAAGTGAGACTTCATTTTAGTGCAGATTTCCTTTGCAAGCTTGCTTGGTTGGCCAAAAAGGGCGTATGCGTTTTTTCCTGAATATATTCAGGAAAAAACGCATACGCCCTTTTTGGCCAAGTGCATCATTGTGGACGTTCTGCCTCTTTTCCTATGCTTTAAATGCAATTCCAGTCTACCTCCTGAAATCGGTTTCCTGCAATTCTGCCCCGCTTTCAAGTCCTCTTGGCAGCCTTACTTCAGTATATTTTTGGACGATAGCTGTCATTTATAAGTCTGCAGGTTTGTGAATTACAGTGCCCCTGAGCTCCTTTCTTCAACTCGCTTTCTTGTGAGCTGGCCGCAACACCGCAGGATTGCTTCAGGCCCTAATCTGGTTCCGGCACGGCACGCTGAGCCTTTGGTTAATTCCTCTTCCTGGTGGGAAATGAGAGTTAAATTTGCCCGTCCAGACACCTCCAGCTAGTCTCTCATTGGTTCTCCCTATTCCTGTTCATCTTCCGCAGAAATTGCAAATGGGCCAAACAGGAGGTTAAAGGCACTGACTCTCCAAGTCGGGAGAGTGTTAGTAAAGCGTCTGGAATGTTACACCCGAGTACCAGGGGACGAGAACCAAGACATATTGGAACACGTCTCCCGATCACACGGTTGATCATACTCTGGGTTCCACGTGCATGTTTTAGCTGAAGGAAGAATCCCTTAAACCTGGAGAGTTGAGACCCGTGGAATGGGTACCAAGCAATATGACTTCAAAGGGTCTTCATTTGCTCACCGAACCTCTCCAATCCTATCACTGCTGCGTTTATGCCCCTGTACACACGCTTGATTCTCTTTCAGAGACATAGCAATCCATAGGTTTTAAGATACTTACTAGTCAGGTACATTCTTAGGCGTTTAATATGGGCTGTTGAGTCCATTTCGTTGAGCAAGGAGTAGTTCTTGTCTATTCCATATTTGGCTTAAGGAACTTTATCTGTGCTCATTTCAATCTCTGGTTTTATGCAGCACCCCAACTCACCTTTCCCCTTAAGCAAGCATAAGTTGGTTTTCTAAATTTGAGACCCTGTTCTATTTTGTAATCCAGTTCCTGTGTAGCCAAGTTTACATCCCGTGTATTAATGATATCTTATGATGTTTCTTTTTCTGTGTGACTTATTTCAGTTAGAATCATCATACCTGAATCCACTCATTATGCTGCTACGGGACTGATGACATAGATTTCATTGCTGAGTGATATTGCATTGTACGTAAGTACCACAACTTCTTTATCCATTTTTCACTTTCTGCGCTATTGAACTTGTACCGTAAACGAGGTTCTTGTAAACAGAGCCGTCCCAAACTTTGGGGTGGCTGTGTCTTTTTGATTTTAATTTCCCTAAGCTATAGGACCATAAGTGGAAGTGCCCTAGGCTCTGTTGCTTTGTTTTTTAGATGTTTCAGGAAACACCATACACCTCTCCCGAGTGGCTCTTGGCAATTTACATCCCGCCCATCAGCATAACAAGGCTCCCAGTTCTCCATGGCCTGTCCTGCCTTTCTGGATTTTACACTTTTTTCAGATGGCCCTTTTGACCGGGGGGAAGTGAGACTTCATTGTAGTGCAGATTTCCTTTGCAAGCTTGCTTGGTTGGCCAAAAAGGGCGTATGCGTTTTTTCCTGAATATATTCAGGAAAAAACGCATACGCCCTTTTTGGCCAAGTGCATCATTGTGGACGTTCTGCCTCTTTTCCTATGCTTTAAATGCAATTCCAGTCTACCTCCTGAAATCGGTTTCCTGCAATTCTGCCCCGCTTTCAAGTCCTCTTGGCAGCCTTACTTCAGTATATTTTTGGACGATAGCTGTCATTTATAAGTCTGCAGGTTTGTGAATTACAGTGCCCCTGAGCTCCTTTCTTCAACTCGCTTTCTTGTGAGCTGGCCGCAACACCGCAGGATTGCTTCAGGCCCTAATCTGGTTCCGGCACGGCACGCTGAGCCTTTGGTTAATTCCTCTTCCTGGTGGGAAATGAGAGTTAAATTTGCCCGTCCAGACACCTCCAGCTAGTCTCTCTTTGGTTCTCCCTATTCCTGTTCATCTTCCGCAGAAATTGCAAACTGGGCCAAACAGGAGGTTAAAGGCACTGACTCTCCAAGTCGGGAGAGTGTTAGTAAAGTGTCTGGAATGTTGCACCCGAGTACCAGGGGACGAGAACTGAGACATATTGGAACACGTCTCCCGATCACACGGTTGATCATACTCTGGGTTCCACGTGCATGTTTTACCTGAAGGCAGAGTCCCTTAAACCTGGAGAGTTGAGACCCGTGGATTGGGTACCATGCAATATGACTTCAAAGGGTCTTCATTTGCTCACCGAACCTCTCCAATCCTATCACTGCTGCGTTTATGCCCCTGTACACACGCTTGATTTTCTTTCAGAGACATAGCAATCCATAGGTTTTAAGATACTTACTAGTCAGGTACATTCTTAGGCGTTTAATATGGGGTGTTGAGTCCATTTCGTTGAGCAAGGAGTAGTTCTTGTCTATTCCATATTTGGCTTAAGGAACTTTATCTGTGCTCATTTCAATCTCTGGTTTTATGCAGCACCCCAACTCACCTTTCCCCTTAAGCAAGCATAAGTTGGTTTTCTAAATTTGAGACCCTGTTCTGTTTTGTAATCAAGTTCCTGTGTAGCCAAGTTTACATTCCGTGTATTAGTGATATCTTATGATGTTTCTTTTTCTGTGTGACTTATTTCAGTTAGAATCATCATACCTGAATCCACTCATTATGCTGCTACGGGCCTGATGACATAGATTTCATTGCTGAGTGATATTGCATTGTACGTAAGTACCACAACTTCTTTATCCATTTTTCACTTTCTGTGATATTGAACTTGTACTGTAAACGATGTTCTTGTAAACAGAGCCGTCCCAAACTTTGGGGTGGCTGTGTCTTTTTGATTTTAATTTCCCTAAGCTATAGGACCATAAGTGGAAGTGCCCTAGGCTCTGTTGCTTTGTTTTTTAGATGTTTCAGGAAACACCATACACCTCTCCCGACTGGCTGTTGGCAATTTACATCCCGCCCATCAGCATAACAAGGCTCCCTGTTCTCCATGGCCTGTCCTGCCTTTCTGGATTTTACACTTTTTTCAGATGGCCCTTTTGACCGGGGGGAAGTGAGACTTCATTGTAGTGCAGATTTCCTTTGCAAGCTTGCTTGGTTGGCCAAAAAGGGCGTATGCGTTTTTTCCTGAATATATTCAGGAAAAAACGCATACGCCCTTTTTGGCCAAGTGCATCATTGTGGACGTTCTGCCTCTTTTCCTATGCTTTAAATGCAATTCCAGTCTACCTCCTGAAATCGGTTTCCTGCAATTCTGCCCCGCTTTCAAGTCCTCTTGGCAGCCTTACTTCAGTATATTTTTGGACGATAGCTGTCATTTATAAGTCTGCAGGTTTGTGAATTACAGTGCCCCTGAGCTCCTTTCTTCAACTCGCTTTCTTGTGAGCTGGCCGCAACACCGCAGGATTGCTTCAGGCCCTAATCTGGTTCCGGCACGGCACGCTGAGCCTTTGGTTAATTCCTCTTCCTGGTGGGAAATGAGAGTTAAATTTGCCCGTCCAGACACCTCCAGCTAGTCTCTCATTGGTTCTCCCTATTCCTGTTCATCTTCCGCAGAAATTGCAAATGGGCCAAACAGGAGGTTAAAGGCACTGACTCTCCAAGTCGGGAGAGTGTTTGTAAAGCGTCTGGAATGTTACACCCGAGTACCAGGGGATGAGAATTGAGACATATTGGAACACGTCTCCCGATCACACGGTTGATCATACTCTGGGTTCCACGTGCATGTTTTAGCTGAAGGAAGAATCCCTTAAACCTGGAGAGTTGAGACCCGTGGAATGGGTACCATGCAATATGACTTCAAAGGGTCTTCACTTGCTCACCGAACCTCTCCAATCCTATCACTGCTGCGTTTATGCCCCTGTACACACGCTTGATTTTCTTTCAGAGACATAGCAATCCATAGGTTTTAAGATACTTACTAGTCAGGTACATTCTTAGGCGTTTAATATGGGGTGTTGAGTCCATTTCGTTGAGCAAGGAGTAGTTCTTGTCTATTCCATATTTGGCTTAAGGAACTTTATCTGTGCTCATTTCAATCTCTGGTTTTATGCAGCACCCCAACTCACCTTTCCCCTTAAGCAAGCATAAGTTGGTTTTCTAAATTTGAGACCCTGTTCTGTTTTGTAATCCAGTTCCTGTGTAGCCAAGTTTACATTCGGTGTATTAGTGATATCTTATGATGTTTCTTTTTCTGTGTGACTTATTTCAGTTAGAATCATCATACCTGAATCCACTCATTATGCTGCTACGGGCCTGATGACATAGATTTCATTGCTGAGTGATATTGCATTGTACGTAAGTACCACAACTTCTTTATCCATTTTTCACTTTCTGTGATATTGAACTTGTACCGTAAACGATGTTCTTGTAAACAGAGCCGTCCCAAACTTTGGGGTGGCTGTGTCTTTTTGATTTTAATTTCCCTAAGCTATAGGACCATAAGTGGAAGTGCCCTAGGCTCTGTTGCTTTGTTTTTTAGATGTTTCAGGAAACACCATACACCTCTCCCGACTGGCTGTTGGCAATTTACATCCCGCCCATCAGCATAACAAGGCTCCCTGTTCTCCATGGCCTGTCCTGCCTTTCTGGATTTTACACTTTTTTCAGATGGCCCTTTTGACCGGGGGGAAGTGAGACTTCATTGTAGTGCAGATTTCCTTTGCAAGCTTGCTTGGTTGGCCAAAAAGGGCGTATGCGTTTTTTCCTGAATATATTCAGGAAAAAACGCATACGCCCTTTTTGGCCAAGTGCATCATTGTGGACGTTCTGCCTCTTTTCCTATGCTTTAAATGCAATTCCAGTCTACCTCCTGAAATCGGTTTCCTGCAATTCTGCCCCGCTTTCAAGTCCTCTTGGCAGCCTTACTTCAGTATATTTTTGGATGATAGCTGTCATTTATAACTCTGCAGGTTTGTGAATTACAGTGCCCCTGAGCTCCTTTCTTCAACTCGCTTTCTTGTGAGCTGGCCGCAACACCACAGGATTGCTTCAGGCCCTAATCTGGTTCCGGCACGGCACGCTGAGCCTTTGGTTAATTCCTCTTCCTGGTGGGAAATGAGAGTTAAATTTGCCCGTCCAGACACCTCCAGCTAGTCTCTCTTTGGTTCTCCCTATTCCTGTTCATCTTCCGCAGAAATTGCAAACTGGGCCAAACAGGAGGTTAAAGGCACTGACTCTCCAAGTCGGGAGAGTGTTAGTAAAGCGTCTGGAATGTTGCACCCGAGTACCAGGGGACGAGAACTGAGACATATTGGAACACGTCTCCCGATCACACGGTTGATCATACTCTGGGTTCCACGTGCATGTTTTACCTGAAGGCAGAGTCCCTTAAACCTGGAGAGTTGAGACCCGTGGAATGGGTACCATGCAATATGACTTCAAAGGGTCTTCATTTGCTCACCGAACCTCTCCAATCCTATCACTGCTGCGTTTATGCCCCTGTACACACGCTTGATTTTCTTTCAGAGACATAGTAATCCATAGGTTTTAAGATACTTATTGTCAGGTACATTCTTAGGCGTTTAATATGGGGTGTTGAGTCCATTTCGTTGAGCAAGGAGTAGTTCTTGTCTATTCTATATTTGGCTTAAGGAACTTTATCTGTGCTCATTTCAATCTCTGGTTTGATGCAGCACCCCAACTCACCTTTCCCCTTAAGCAAGCATAAGTTGGTTTTCTAAATTTGAGACCCTGTTCTGTTTTGTAATCCAGTTCCTGTGTAGCCAAGTTTACATCCCGTGTATTAATGATATCTTATGATGTTTCTTTTTCTGTGTGACTTATTTCAGTTAGAATCATCATACCTGAATCCACTCATTATGCTGCTACGGGCCTGATGACATAGATTTCATTGCTGAGTGATATTGCATTGTACGTAAGTACCACAACTTCTTTATCCATTTTTCACTTTCTGCGATATTGAACTTGTACCGTAAACGAGGTTCTTGTAAACAGAGCCGTCCCAAACTTTGGGGTGGCTGTGTCTTTTTGATTTTAATTTCCCTAAGCTATAGGACCATAAGTGGAAGTGCCCTAGGCTCTGTTGCTTTGTTTTTTAGATGTTTCAGGAAACACCATACACCTCTCCCGAGTGGCTCTTGGCAATTTACATCCCGCCCATCAGCATAACAAGGCTCCCAGTTCTCCATGGCCTGTCCTGCCTTTCTGGATTTTACACTTTTTTCAGATGGCCCTTTTGACCGGGGGGAAGTGAGACTTCATTGTAGTGCAGATTTCCTTTGCAAGCTTGCTTGGTTGGCCAAAAAGGGCGTATGCGTTTTTTCCTGAATATATTCAGGAAAAAACGCATACACCCTTTTTGGCCAAGTGCATCATTGTGGACGTTCTGCCTCTTTTCCTATGCTTTAAATGCAATTCCAGTCTACCTCCTGAAATCGGTTTCCTGCAATTCTGCCCCGCTTTCAAGTCCTCTTGGCAGCCTTACTTCAGTATATTTTTGGATGATAGCTGTCATTTATAACTCTGCAGGTTTGTGAATTACAGTGCCCCTGAGCTCCTTTCTTCAACTCGCTTTCTTGTGAGCTGGCCGCAACACCACAGGATTGCTTCAGGCCCTAATCTGGTTCCGGCACGGCACGCTGAGCCTTTGGTTAATTCCTCTTCCTGGTGGGAAATGAGAGTTAAATTTGCCCGTCCAGACACCTCCAGCTAGTCTCTCTTTGGTTCTCCCTATTCCTGTTCATCTTCCGCAGAAATTGCAAACTGGGCCAAACAGGAGGTTAAAGGCACTGACTCTCCAAGTCGGGAGAGTGTTAGTAAAGCGTCTGGAATGTTGCACCCGAGTACCAGGGGACGAGAACTGAGACATATTGGAACACGTCTCCCGATCACACGGTTGATCATACTCTGGGTTCCACGTGCATGTTTTACCTGAAGGCAGAGTCCCTTAAACCTGGAGAGTTGAGACCCGTGGAATGGGTACCATGCAATATGACTTCAAAGGGTCTTCATTTGCTCACCGAACCTCTCCAATCCTATCACTGCTGCGTTTATGCCCCTGTACACACGCTTGATTTTCTTTCAGAGACATAGCAATCCATAGGTTTTAAGATACTTACTAGTCAGGTACATTCTTAGGCGTTTAATATGGGGTGTTGAGTCCATTTCGTTGAGCAAGGAGTAGTTCTTGTCTATTCCATATTTGGCTTAAGGAACTTTATCTGTGCTCATTTCAATCTCTGGTTTGATGCAGCACCCCAACTCACCTTTCCCCTTAAGCAAGCATAAGTTGGTTTTCTAAATTTGAGACCCTGTTCTGTTTTGTAATCCAGTTCCTGTGTAGCCTAGTTTACATTCCGTGTATTAGTGATATCTTATGATGTTTCTTTTTCTGTGTGACTTATTTCAGTTAGAATCATCATACCTGAATCCACTCATTATGCTGCTATGGGCCTGATGACATAGATTTCATTGCTGAGTGATATTGCATTGTACGTAAGTACCACAACTTCTTTATCCATTTTTCACTTTCTGCGATATTGAACTTGTACCGTAAACGAGGTTCTTGTAAACAGAGCCGTCCCAAACTTTGGGGTGGCTGTGTCTTTCTGATTTTAATTTCCCAAGCTACAGGACCATAAGTGGAAGTGCCCTAGGCTCTGTTGCTTTGTTTTTTAGATGTTTCAGGAAACACCATACACCTCTCCCGAGTGGCTCTTGGCAATTTACATCCCGCCCATCAGCATAACAAGGCTCCCAGTTCTCCATGGCCTGTCCTGCCTTTCTGGATTTTACACTTTTTTCAGATGGCCCTTTTGACCGGGGGGAAGTGAGACTTCATTGTAGTGCAGATTTCCTTTGCAAGCTTGCTTGGTTGGCCAAAAATGGCGTATGCGTTTTTTCCTGAATATATTCAGGAAAAAACGCATACGCCCTTTTTGGCCAAGTGCATCATTGTGGACGTTCTGCCTCTTTTCCTATGCTTTAAATGCAATTCCAGTCTACCTCCTGAAATCGGTTTCCTGCAATTCTGCCCCGCTTTCAAGTCCTCTTGGCAGCCTTACTTCAGTATATTTTTGGACGATAGCTGTCATTTATAAGTCTGCAGGTTTGTGAATTACAGTGCCCCTGAGCTCCTTTCTTCAACTCGCTTTCTTGTGAGCTGGCCGCAACACCGCAGGATTGCTTCAGGCCCTAATCTGGTTCCGGCACGGCACGCTGAGCCTTTGGTTAATTCCTCTTCCTGGTGGGAAATGAGAGTTAAATTTGCCCGTCCAGACACCTCCAGCTAGTCTCTCATTGGTTCTCCCTATTCCTGTTCATCTTCCGCAGAAATTGCAAATGGGCCAAACAGGAGTTTAAAGGCACTGACTCTCCAAGTCGGGAGAGTGTTTGTAAAGCGTCTGGAATGTTATACCCGAGTACCAGGGGATGAGAATTGAGACATATTGGAACACGTCTCCCGATCACACGGTTGATCATACTCTGGGTTCCACATGCATGTTTTAGCTGAAGGAAGAATCCCTTAAACCTGGAGAGTTGAGACCCGTGGAATGGGTACCATGCAATATGACTTCAAAGGGTCTTCATTTGCTCACCGAACCTCTCCAATCCTATCACTGCTGCGTTTATGCCCCTGTAAACACGCTTGATTTTCTTTCAGAGACATAGCAATCCATAGGTTTTAAGATACTTACTAGTCAGGTACATTCTTAGGCGTTTAATATGGGGTGTTGAGTCCATTTCGTTGAGCAAGGAGTAGTTCTTGTCTATTCCATATTTGGCTTAAGGAACTTTATCTGTGCTCATTTCAATCTCTGGTTTTATGCAGCACCCCAACTCACCTTTCCCCTTAAGCAAGCATAAGTTGGTTTTCTAAATTTGAGACCCTGTTCTGTTTTGTAATCCAGTTCCTGTGTAGCCAAGTTTACATTCGGTGTATTAGTGATATCTTATGATGTTTCTTTTTCTGTGTGACTTATTTCAGTTAGAATCATCATACCTGAATCCACTCATTATGCTGCTACGGGCCTGATGACATAGATTTCATTGCTGAGTGATATTGCATTGTACGTAAGTACCACAACTTCTTTATCCATTTTTCACTTTCTGTGATATTGAACTTGTACCGTAAACGATGTTCTTGTAAACAGAGCCGTCCCAAACTTTGGGGTGGCTGTGTCTTTTTGATTTTAATTTCCCTAAGCTATAGGACCATAAGTGGAAGTGCCCTAGGCTCTGTTGCTTTGTTTTTTAGATGTTTCAGGAAACACCATACACCTCTCCCGAGTGGCTGTTGGCAATTTACATCCCGCCCATCAGCATAACAAGGCTCCCTGTTCTCCATGGCCTGTCCTGCCTTTCTGGATTTTACACTTTTTTCAGATGGCCCTTTTGACCTGGGGGAAGTGAGACTTCATTGTAGTGCAGATTTCCTTTGCAAGCTTGCTTGGTTGGCCAAAAGGGGCGTATGCGTTTTTTCCTGAATATATTCAGGAAAAAACGCATACGCCCTTTTTGGCCAAGTGCATCATTGTGGACGTTCTGCCTCTTTTCCTATGCTTTAAATGCAATTCCAGTCTACCTCCTGAAATCGGTTTCCTGCAATTCTGCCCCGCTTTCAAGTCCTCTTGGCAGCCTTACTTCAGTATATTTTTGGATGATAGCTGTCATTTATAACTCTGCAGGTTTGTGAATTACAGTGCCCCTGAGCTCCTTTCTTCAACTCGCTTTCTTGTGAGCTGGCCGCAACACCACAGGATTGCTTCAGGCCCTAATCTGGTTCCGGCACGGCACGCTGAGCCTTTGGTTAATTCCTCTTCCTGGTGGGAAATGAGAGTTAAATTTGACCGTCCAGACACCTCCAGCTAGTCTCTCTTTGGTTCTCCCTATTCCTGTTCATCTTCCGCAGAAATTGCAAACTGGGCCAAACAGGAGGTTAAAGGCACTGACTCTCCAAGTCGGGAGAGTGTTAGTAAAGCGTCTGGAATGTTGCACCCGAGTACCAGGGGACGAGAACTGAGACATATTGGAACACGTCTCCCGATCACACGGTTGATCATACTCTGGGTTCCACGTGCATGTTTTACCTGAAGGCAGAGTCCCTTAAACCTGGAGAGTTGAGACCCGTGGAATGGGTACCATGCAATATGACTTCAAAGGGTCTTCATTTGCTCACCGAACCTCTCCAATCCTATCACTGCTGCGTTTATGCCCCTGTACACACGCTTGATTTTCTTTCAGAGACATAGTAATCCATAGGTTTTAAGATACTTATTGTCAGGTACATTCTTAGGCGTTTAATATGGGGTGTTGAGTCCATTTCGTTGAGCAAGGAGTAGTTCTTGTCTATTCTATATTTGGCTTAAGGAACTTTATCTGTGCTCATTTCAATCTCTGGTTTTATGCAGCACCCCAACTCACCTTTCCCCTTAAGCAAGCATAAGTTGGTTTTCTAAATTTGAGACCCTGTTCTGTTTTGTAATCCAGTTCCTGTGTAGCCAAGTTTACATTCGGTGTATTAGTGATATCTTATGATGTTTCTTTTTCTGTGTGACTTATTTCAGTTAGAATCATCATACCTGAATCCACTCATTATGCTGCTACGGGCCTGATGACATAGATTTCATTGCTGAGTGATATTGCATTGTACGTAAGTACCACAACTTCTTTATCCATTTTTCACTTTCTGTGATATTGAACTTGTACCGTAAACGATGTTCTTGTAAACAGAGCCGTCCCAAACTTTGGGGTGGCTGTGTCTTTTTGATTTTAATTTCCCTAAGCTATAGGACCATAAGTGGAAGTGCCCTAGGCTCTGTTGCTTTGTTTTTTAGATGTTTCAGGAAACACCATACACCTCTCCCGAGTGGCTCTTGGCAATTTACATCCCGCCCATCAGCATAACAAGGCTCCCAGTTCTCCATGGCCTGTCCTGCCTTTCTGGATTTTACACTTTTTTCAGATGGCCCTTTTGACCGGGGGGAAGTGAGACTTCATTGTAGTGCAGATTTCCTTTGCAAGCTTGCTTGGTTGGCCAAAAAGGGCGTATGCGTTTTTTCCTGAATATATTCAGGAAAAAACGCATACACCCTTTTTGGCCAAGTGCATCATTGTGGACGTTCTGCCTCTTTTCCTATGCTTTAAATGCAATTCCAGTCTACCTCCTGAAATCGGTTTCCTGCAATTCTGCCCCGCTTTCAAGTCCTCTTGGCAGCCTTACTTCAGTATATTTTTGGATGATAGCTGTCATTTATAACTCTGCAGGTTTGTGAATTACAGTGCCCCTGAGCTCCTTTCTTCAACTCGCTTTCTTGTGAGCTGGCCGCAACACCACAGGATTGCTTCAGGCCCTAATCTGGTTCCGGCACGGCACGCTGAGCCTTTGGTTAATTCCTCTTCCTGGTGGGAAATGAGAGTTAAATTTGCCCGTCCAGACACCTCCAGCTAGTCTCTCTTTGGTTCTCCCTATTCCTGTTCATCTTCCGCAGAAATTGCAAACTGGGCCAAACAGGAGGTTAAAGGCACTGACTCTCCAAGTCGGGAGAGTGTTAGTAAAGCGTCTGGAATGTTGCACCCGAGTACCAGGGGACGAGAACTGAGACATATTGGAACACGTCTCCCGATCACACGGTTGATCATACTCTGGGTTCCACGTGCATGTTTTACCTGAAGGCAGAGTCCCTTAAACCTGGAGAGTTGAGACCCGTGGAATGGGTACCATGCAATATGACTTCAAAGGGTCTTCATTTGCTCACCGAACCTCTCCAATCCTATCACTGCTGCGTTTATGCCCCTGTACACACGCTTGATTTTCTTTCAGAGACATAGCAATCCATAGGTTTTAAGATACTTACTAGTCAGGTACATTCTTAGGCGTTTAATATGGGGTGTTGAGTCCATTTCGTTGAGCAAGGAGTAGTTCTTGTCTATTCCATATTTGGCTTAAGGAACTTTATCTGTGCTCATTTCAATCTCTGGTTTTATGCAGCACCCCAACTCACCTTTCCCCTTAAGCAAGCATAAGTTGGTTTTCTAAATTTGAGACCCTGTTCTGTTTTGTAATCCAGTTCCTGTGTAGCCTAGTTTACATTCCGTGTATTAGTGATATCTTATGATGTTTCTTTTTCTGTGTGACTTATTTCAGTTAGAATCATCATACCTGAATCCACTCATTATGCTGCTATGGGCCTGATGACATAGATTTCATTGCTGAGTGATATTGCATTGTACGTAAGTACCACAACTTCTTTATCCATTTTTCACTTTCTGCGATATTGAACTTGTACCGTAAACGAGGTTCTTGTAAACAGAGCCGTCCCAAACTTTGGGGTGGCTGTGTCTTTCTGATTTTAATTTCCCAAGCTACAGGACCATTAGTGGAAGTGCCCTAGGCTCTGTTGCTTTGTTTTTTAGATGTTTCAGGAAACACCATACACCTCTCCCGACTGGCTGTTGGCAATTTACATCCCGCCCATCAGCATAACAAGGCTCCCTGTTCTCCATGGCCTGTCCTGCCTTTCTGGATTTTACACTTTTTTCAGATGGCCCTTTTGACCGGGGGGAAGTGAGACTTCATTGTAGTGCAGATTTCCTTTGCAAGCTTGCTTGGTTGGCCAAAAAGGGCGTATGCGTTTTTTCCTGAATATATTCAGGAAAAAACGCATACGCCCTTTTTGGCCAAGTGCATCATTGTGGACGTTCTGCCTCTTTTCCTATGCTTTAAATGCAATTCCAGTCTACCTCCTGAAATCGGTTTCCTGCAATTCTGCCCCGCTTTCAAGTCCTCTTGGCAGCCTTACTTCAGTATATTTTTGGATGATAGCTGTCATTTATAACTCTGCAGGTTTGTGAATTACAGTGCCCCTGAGCTCCTTTCTTCAACTCGCTTTCTTGTGAGCTGGCCGCAACACCACAGGATTGCTTCAGGCCCTAATCTGGTTCCGGCACGGCACGCTGAGCCTTTGGTTAATTCCTCTTCCTGGTGGGAAATGAGAGTTAAATTTGCCCGTCCAGACACCTCCAGCTAGTCTCTCTTTGGTTCTCCCTATTCCTGTTCATCTTCCGCAGAAATTGCAAACTGGGCCAAACAGGAGGTTAAAGGCACTGACTCTCCAAGTCGGGAGAGTGTTAGTAAAGCGTCTGGAATGTTGCACCCGAGTACCAGGGGACGAGAACTGAGACATATTGGAACACGTCTCCCGATCACACGGTTGATCATACTCTGGGTTCCACGTGCATGTTTTACCTGAAGGCAGAGTCCCTTAAACCTGGAGAGTTGAGACCCGTGGAATGGGTACCATGCAATATGACTTCAAAGGGTCTTCATTTGCTCACCGAACCTCTCCAATCCTATCACTGCTGCGTTTATGCCCCTGTACACACGCTTGATTTTCTTTCAGAGACATAGTAATCCATAGGTTTTAAGATACTTATTGTCAGGTACATTCTTAGGCGTTTAATATGGGGTGTTGAGTCCATTTCGTTGAGCAAGGAGTAGTTCTTGTCTATTCTATATTTGGCTTAAGGAACTTTATCTGTGCTCATTTCAATCTCTGGTTTTATGCAGCACCCCAACTCACCTTTCCCCTTAAGCAAGCATAAGTTGGTTTTCTAAATTTGAGACCCTGTTCTGTTTTGTAATCCAGTTCCTGTGTAGCCAAGTTTACATCCCGTGTATTAATGATATCTTATGATGTTTCTTTTTCTGTGTGACTTATTTCAGTTAGAATCATCATACCTGAATCCACTCATTATGCTGCTACGGGCCTGATGACATAGATTTCATTGCTGAGTGATATTGCATTGTACGTAAGTACCACAACTTCTTTATCCATTTTTCACTTTCTGCGATATTGAACTTGTACCGTAAACGAGGTTCTTGTAAACAGAGCCGTCCCAAACTTTGGGGTGGCTGTGTCTTTTTGATTTTAATTTCCCTAAGCTATAGGACCATAAGTGGAAGTGCCCTAGGCTCTGTTGCTTTGTTTTTTAGATGTTTCAGGAAACACCATACACCTCTCCCGAGTGGCTCTTGGCAATTTACATCCCGCCCATCAGCATAACAAGGCTCCCAGTTCTCCATGGCCTGTCCTGCCTTTCTGGATTTTACACTTTTTTCAGATGGCCCTTTTGACCGGGGGGAAGTGAGACTTCATTGTAGTGCAGATTTCCTTTGCAAGCTTGCTTGGTTGGCCAAAAAGGGCGTATGCGTTTTTTCCTGAATATATTCAGGAAAAAACGCATACACCCTTTTTGGCCAAGTGCATCATTGTGGACGTTCTGCCTCTTTTCCTATGCTTTAAATGCAATTCCAGTCTACCTCCTGAAATCGGTTTCCTGCAATTCTGCCCCGCTTTCAAGTCCTCTTGGCAGCCTTACTTCAGTATATTTTTGGATGATAGCTGTCATTTATAACTCTGCAGGTTTGTGAATTACAGTGCCCCTGAGCTCCTTTCTTCAACTCGCTTTCTTGTGAGCTGGCCGCAACACCACAGGATTGCTTCAGGCCCTAATCTGGTTCCGGCATGGCACGCTGAGCCTTTGGTTAATTCCTCTTCCTGGTGGGAAATGAGAGTTAAATTTGCCCGTCCAGACACCTCCAGCTAGTCTCTCTTTGGTTCTCCCTATTCCTGTTCATCTTCCGCAGAAATTGCAAACTGGGCCAAACAGGAGGTTAAAGGCACTGACTCTCCAACTCGGGAGAGTGTTAGTAAAGCGTCTGGAATGTTGCACCCGAGTACCAGGGGACGAGAACTGAGACATATTGGAACACGTCTCCCGATCACACGGTTGATCATACTCTGGGTTCCACGTGCATGTTTTACCTGAAGGCAGAGTCCCTTAAACCTGGAGAGTTGAGACCCGTGGAATGGGTACCATGCAATATGACTTCAAAGGGTCTTCATTTGCTCACCGAACCTCTCCAATCCTATCACTGCTGCGTTTATGCCCCTGTACACACGCTTGATTTTCTTTCAGAGACATAGCAATCCATAGGTTTTAAGATACTTACTAGTCAGGTACATTCTTAGGCGTTTAATATGGGGTGTTGAGTCCATTTCGTTGAGCAAGGAGTAGTTCTTGTCTATTCCATATTTGGCTTAAGGAACTTTATCTGTGCTCATTTCAATCTCTGGTTTGATGCAGCACCCCAACTCACCTTTCCCCTTAAGCAAGCATAAGTTGGTTTTCTAAATTTGAGACCCTGTTCTGTTTTGTAATCCAGTTCCTGTGTAGCCTAGTTTACATTCCGTGTATTAGTGATATCTTATGATGTTTCTTTTTCTGTGTGACTTATTTCAGTTAGAATCATCATACCTGAATCCACTCATTATGCTGCTATGGGCCTGATGACATAGATTTCATTGCTGAGTGATATTGCATTGTACGTAAGTACCACAACTTCTTTATCCATTTTTCACTTTCTGCGATATTGAACTTGTACCGTAAACGAGGTTCTTGTAAACAGAGCCGTCCCAAACTTTGGGGTGGCTGTGTCTTTCTGATTTTAATTTCCCAAGCTACAGGACCATAAGTGGAAGTGCCCTAGGCTCTGTTGCTTTGTTTTTTAGATGTTTCAGGAAACACCATACACCTCTCCCGAGTGGCTCTTGGCAATTTACATCCCGCCCATCAGCATAACAAGGCTCCCAGTTCTCCATGGCCTGTCCTGCCTTTCTGGATTTTACACTTTTTTCAGATGGCCCTTTTGACCGGGGGGAAGTGAGACTTCATTGTAGTGCAGATTTCCTTTGCAAGCTTGCTTGGTTGGCCAAAAAGAGCGTATGCGTTTTTTCCTGAATATATTCAGGAAAAAACGCATACGCCCTTTTTGGCCAAGTGCATCATTGTGGACGTTCTGCCTCTTTTCCTATGCTTTAAATGCAATTCCAGTCTACCTCCTGAAATCGGTTTCCTGCAATTCTGCCCCGCTTTCAAGTCCTCTTGGCAGCCTTACTTCAGTATATTTTTGGACGATAGCTGTCATTTATAAGTCTGCAGGTTTGTGAATTACAGTGCCCCTGAGCTCCTTTCTTCAACTCGCTTTCTTGTGAGCTGGCCGCAACACCGCAGGATTGCTTCAGGCCCTAATCTGGTTCCGGCACGGCACGCTGAGCCTTTGGTTAATTCCTCTTCCTGGTGGGAAATGAGAGTTAAATTTGCCCGTCCAGACACCTCCAGCTAGTCTCTCATTGGTTCTCCCTATTCCTGTTCATCTTCCGCAGAAATTGCAAATGGGCCAAACAGGAGTTTAAAGGCACTGACTCTCCAAGTCGGGAGAGTGTTTGTAAAGCGTCTGGAATGTTATACCCGAGTACCAGGGGATGAGAATTGAGACATATTGGAACACGTCTCCCGATCACACGGTTGATCATACTCTGGGTTCCACATGCATGTTTTAGCTGAAGGAAGAATCCCTTAAACCTGGAGAGTTGAGACCCGTGGAATGGGTACCATGCAATATGACTTCAAAGGGTCTTCATTTGCTCACCGAACCTCTCCAATCCTATCACTGCTGCGTTTATGCCCCTGTAAACACGCTTGATTTTCTTTCAGAGACATAGCAATCCATAGGTTTTAAGATACTTACTAGTCAGGTACATTCTTAGGCGTTTAATATGGGGTGTTGAGTCCATTTCGTTGAGCAAGGAGTAGTTCTTGTCTATTCCATATTTGGCTTAAGGAACTTTATCTGTGCTCATTTCAATCTCTGGTTTTATGCAGCACCCCAACTCACCTTTCCCCTTAAGCAAGCATAAGTTGGTTTTCTAAATTTGAGACCCTGTTCTGTTTTGTAATCCAGTTCCTGTGTAGCCAAGTTTACATTCGGTGTATTAGTGATATCTTATGATGTTTCTTTTTCTGTGTGACTTATTTCAGTTAGAATCATCATACCTGAATCCACTCATTATGCTGCTACGGGCCTGATGACATAGATTTCATTGCTGAGTGATATTGCATTGTACGTAAGTACCACAACTTCTTTATCCATTTTTCACTTTCTGTGATATTGAACTTGTACCGTAAACGATGTTCTTGTAAACAGAGCCGTCCCAAACTTTGGGGTGGCTGTGTCTTTTTGATTTTAATTTCCCTAAGCTATAGGACCATAAGTGGAAGTGCCCTAGGCTCTGTTGCTTTGTTTTTTAGATGTTTCAGGAAACACCATACACCTCTCCCGAGTGGCTGTTGGCAATTTACATCCCGCCCATCAGCATAACAAGGCTCCCTGTTCTCCATGGCCTGTCCTGCCTTTCTGGATTTTACACTTTTTTCAGATGGCCCTTTTGACCTGGGGGAAGTGAGACTTCATTGTAGTGCAGATTTCCTTTGCAAGCTTGCTTGGTTGGCCAAAAGGGGCGTATGCGTTTTTTCCTGAATATATTCAGGAAAAAACGCATACGCCCTTTTTGGCCAAGTGCATCATTGTGGACGTTCTGCCTCTTTTCCTATGCTTTAAATGCAATTCCAGTCTACCTCCTGAAATCGGTTTCCTGCAATTCTGCCCCGCTTTCAAGTCCTCTTGGCAGCCTTACTTCAGTATATTTTTGGATGATAGCTGTCATTTATAACTCTGCAGGTTTGTGAATTACAGTGCCCCTGAGCTCCTTTCTTCAACTCGCTTTCTTGTGAGCTGGCCGCAACACCACAGGATTGCTTCAGGCCCTAATCTGGTTCCGGCACGGCACGCTGAGCCTTTGGTTAATTCCTCTTCCTGGTGGGAAATGAGAGTTAAATTTGACCGTCCAGACACCTCCAGCTAGTCTCTCTTTGGTTCTCCCTATTCCTGTTCATCTTCCGCAGAAATTGCAAACTGGGCCAAACAGGAGGTTAAAGGCACTGACTCTCCAAGTCGGGAGAGTGTTAGTAAAGCGTCTGGAATGTTGCACCCGAGTACCAGGGGACGAGAACTGAGACATATTGGAACACGTCTCCCGATCACACGGTTGATCATACTCTGGGTTCCACGTGCATGTTTTACCTGAAGGCAGAGTCCCTTAAACCTGGAGAGTTGAGACCCGTGGAATGGGTACCATGCAATATGACTTCAAAGGGTCTTCATTTGCTCACCGAACCTCTCCAATCCTATCACTGCTGCGTTTATGCCCCTGTACACACGCTTGATTTTCTTTCAGAGACATAGTAATCCATAGGTTTTAAGATACTTATTGTCAGGTACATTCTTAGGCGTTTAATATGGGGTGTTGAGTCCATTTCGTTGAGCAAGGAGTAGTTCTTGTCTATTCTATATTTGGCTTAAGGAACTTTATCTGTGCTCATTTCAATCTCTGGTTTTATGCAGCACCCCAACTCACCTTTCCCCTTAAGCAAGCATAAGTTGGTTTTCTAAATTTGAGACCCTGTTCTGTTTTGTAATCCAGTTCCTGTGTAGCCAAGTTTACATTCGGTGTATTAGTGATATCTTATGATGTTTCTTTTTCTGTGTGACTTATTTCAGTTAGAATCATCATACCTGAATCCACTCATTATGCTGCTACGGGCCTGATGACATAGATTTCATTGCTGAGTGATATTGCATTGTACGTAAGTACCACAACTTCTTTATCCATTTTTCACTTTCTGTGATATTGAACTTGTACCGTAAACGATGTTCTTGTAAACAGAGCCGTCCCAAACTTTGGGGTGGCTGTGTCTTTTTGATTTTAATTTCCCTAAGCTATAGGACCATAAGTGGAAGTGCCCTAGGCTCTGTTGCTTTGTTTTTTAGATGTTTCAGGAAACACCATACACCTCTCCCGAGTGGCTGTTGGCAATTTACATCCCGCCCATCAGCATAACAAGGCTCCCTGTTCTCCATGGCCTGTCCTGCCTTTCTGGATTTTACACTTTTTTCAGATGGCCCTTTTGACCTGGGGGAAGTGAGACTTCATTGTAGTGCAGATTTCCTTTGCAAGCTTGCTTGGTTGGCCAAAAGGGGCGTATGCGTTTTTTCCTGAATATATTCAGGAAAAAACGCATACGCCCTTTTTGGCCAAGTGCATCATTGTGGACGTTCTGCCTCTTTTCCTATGCTTTAAATGCAATTCCAGTCTACCTCCTGAAATCGGTTTCCTGCAATTCTGCCCCGCTTTCAAGTCCTCTTGGCAGCCTTACTTCAGTATATTTTTGGATGATAGCTGTCATTTATAACTCTGCAGGTTTGTGAATTACAGTGCCCCTGAGCTCCTTTCTTCAACTCGCTTTCTTGTGAGCTGGCCGCAACACCACAGGATTGCTTCAGGCCCTAATCTGGTTCCGGCACGGCACGCTGAGCCTTTGGTTAATTCCTCTTCCTGGTGGGAAATGAGAGTTAAATTTGACCGTCCAGACACCTCCAGCTAGTCTCTCTTTGGTTCTCCCTATTCCTGTTCATCTTCCGCAGAAATTGCAAACTGGGCCAAACAGGAGGTTAAAGGCACTGACTCTCCAAGTCGGAAGAGTGTTAGTAAAGCGTCTGGAATGTTGCACCCGAGTACCAGGGGACGAGAACTGAGACATATTGGAACACGTCTCCCGATCACACGGTTGATCATACTCTGGGTTCCACGTGCATGTTTTACCTGAAGGCAGAGTCCCTTAAACCTGGAGAGTTGAGACCCGTGGAATGGGTACCATGCAATATGACTTCAAAGGGTCTTCATTTGCTCACCGAACCTCTCCAATCCTATCACTGCTGCGTTTATGCCCCTGTACACACGCTTGATTTTCTTTCAGAGACATAGTAATCCATAGGTTTTAAGATACTTATTGTCAGGTACATTCTTAGGCGTTTAATATGGGGTGTTGAGTCCATTTCGTTGAGCAAGGAGTAGTTCTTGTCTATTCTATATTTGGCTTAAGGAACTTTATCTGTGCTCATTTCAATCTCTGGTTTGATGCAGCACCCCAACTCACCTTTCCCCTTAAGCAAGCATAAGTTGGTTTTCTAAATTTGAGACCCTGTTCTGTTTTGTAATCCAGTTCCTGTGTAGCCAAGTTTACATCCCGTGTATTAATGATATCTTATGTTGTTTCTTTTTCTGTGTGACTTATTTCAGTTAGAATCATCATACCTGAATCCACTCATTATGCTGCTACGGGCCTGATGACATAGATTTCATTGCTGAGTGATATTGCATTGTACGTAAGTACCACAACTTCTTTATCCATTTTTCACTTTCTGCGATATTGAACTTGTACCGTAAACGAGGTTCTTGTAAACAGAGCCGTCCCAAACTTTGGGGTGGCTGTGTCTTTTTGATTTTAATTTCCCTAAGCTATAGGACCATAAGTGGAAGTGCCCTAGGCTCTGTTGCTTTGTTTTTTAGATGTTTCAGGAAACACCATACACCTCTCCCGAGTGGCTCTTGGCAATTTACATCCCGCCCATCAGCATAACAAGGCTCCCAGTTCTCCATGGCCTGTCCTGCCTTTCTGGATTTTACACTTTTTTCAGATGGCCCTTTTGACCGGGGGGAAGTGAGACTTCATTGTAGTGCAGATTTCCTTTGCAAGCTTGCTTGGTTGGCCAAAAAGTGCGTATGCGTTTTTTCCTGAATATATTCAGGAAAAAACGCATACACCCTTTTTGGCCAAGTGCATCATTGTGGACGTTCTGCCTCTTTTCCTATGCTTTAAATGCAATTCCAGTCTACCTCCTGAAATTGGTTTCCTGCAATTCTGCCCCGCTTTCAAGTCCTCTTGGCAGCCTTACTTCAGTATATTTTTGGATGATAGCTGTCATTTATAACTCTGCAGGTTTGTGAATTACAGTGCCCCTGAGCTCCTTTCTTCAACTCGCTTTCTTGTGAGCTGGCCGCAACACCACAGGATTGCTTCAGGCCCTAATCTGGTTCCGGCACGGCACGCTGAGCCTTTGGTTAATTCCTCTTCCTGGTGGGAAATGAGAGTTAAATTTGCCCGTCCAGACACCTCCAGCTAGTCTCTCTTTGGTTCTCCCTATTCCTGTTCATCTTCCGCAGAAATTGCAAACTGGGCCAAACAGGAGGTTAAAGGCACTGACTCTCCAAGTCGGGAGAGTGTTAGTAAAGCGTCTGGAATGTTGCACCCGAGTACCAGGGGACGAGAACTGAGACATATTGGAACACGTCTCCCGATCACACGGTTGATCATACTCTGGGTTCCACGTGCATGTTTTACCTGAAGGCAGAGTCCCTTAAACCTGGAGAGTTGAGACCCGTGGAATGGGTACCATGCAATATGACTTCAAAGGGTCTTCATTTGCTCACCGAACCTCTCCAATCCTATCACTGCTGCGTTTATGCCCCTGTACACACGCTTGATTTTCTTTCAGAGACATAGCAATCCATAGGTTTTAAGATACTTACTAGTCAGGTACATTCTTAGGCGTTTAATATGGGGTGTTGAGTCCATTTCGTTGAGCAAGGAGTAGTTCTTGTCTATTCCATATTTGGCTTAAGGAACTTTATCTGTGCTCATTTCAATCTCTGGTTTTATGCAGCACCCCAACTCACCTTTCCCCTTAAGCAAGCATAAGTTGGTTTTCTAAATTTGAGACCCTGTTCTGTTTTGTAATCCAGTTCCTGTGTAGCCTAGTTTACATTCCGTGTATTAGTGATATCTTATGATGTTTCTTTTTCTGTGTGACTTATTTCAGTTAGAATCATCATACCTGAATCCACTCATTATGCTGCTATGGGCCTGATGACATAGATTTCATTGCTGAGTGATATTGCATTGTACGTAAGTACCACAACTTCTTTATCCATTTTTCACTTTCTGCGATATTGAACTTGTACCGTAAACGAGGTTCTTGTAAACAGAGCCGTCCCAAACTTTGGGGTGGCTGTGTCTTTCTGATTTTAATTTCCCAAGCTACAGGACCATAAGTGGAAGTGCCCTAGGCTCTGTTGCTTTGTTTTTTAGATGTTTCAGGAAACACCATACACCTCTCCCGAGTGGCTCTTGGCAATTTACATCCCGCCCATCAGCATAACAAGGCTCCCAGTTCTCCATGGCCTGTCCTGCCTTTCTGGATTTTACACTTTTTTCAGATGGCCCTTTTGACCGGGGGGAAGTGAGACTTCATTGTAGTGCAGATTTCCTTTGCAAGCTTGCTTGGTTGGCCAAAAAGGGCGTATGCGTTTTTTCCTGAATATATTCAGGAAAAAACGCATACGCCCTTTTTGGCCAAGTGCATCATTGTGGACGTTCTGCCTCTTTTCCTATGCTTTAAATGCAATTCCAGTCTACCTCCTGAAATCGGTTTCCTGCAATTCTGCCCCGCTTTCAAGTCCTCTTGGCAGCCTTACTTCAGTATATTTTTGGACGATAGCTGTCATTTATAAGTCTGCAGGTTTGTGAATTACAGTGCCCCTGAGCTCCTTTCTTCAACTCGCTTTCTTGTGAGCTGGCCGCAACACCGCAGGATTGCTTCAGGCCCTAATCTGGTTCCGGCACGGCACGCTGAGCCTTTGGTTAATTCCTCTTCCTGGTGGGAAATGAGAGTTAAATTTGCCCGTCCAGACACCTCCAGCTAGTCTCTCATTGGTTCTCCCTATTCCTGTTCATCTTCCGCAGAAATTGCAAATGGGCCAAACAGGAGGTTAAAGGCACTGACTCTCCAAGTCGGGAGAGTGTTTGTAAAGCGTCTGGAATGTTATACCCGAGTACCAGGGGATGAGAATTGAGACATATTGGAACACGTCTCCCGATCACACGGTTGATCATACTCTGGGTTCCACATGCATGTTTTAGCTGAAGGAAGAATCCCTTAAACCTGGAGAGTTGAGACCCGTGGAATGGGTACCATGCAATATGACTTCAAAGGGTCTTCATTTGCTCACCGAACCTCTCCAATCCTATCACTGCTGCGTTTATGCCCCTGTAAACACGCTTGATTTTCTTTCAGAGACATAGCAATCCATAGGTTTTAAGATACTTACTAGTCAGGTACATTCTTAGGCGTTTAATATGGGGTGTTGAGTCCATTTCGTTGAGCAAGGAGTAGTTCTTGTCTATTCCATATTTGGCTTAAGGAACTTTATCTGTGCTCATTTCAATCTCTTGTTTTATGCAGCACCCCAACTCACCTTTCCCCTTAAGCAAGCATAAGTTGGTTTTCTAAATTTGAGACCCTGTTCTGTTTTGTAATCCAGTTCCTGTGTAGCCAAGTTTACATTCGGTGTATTAGTGATATCTTATGATGTTTCTTTTTCTGTGTGACTTATTTCAGTTAGAATCATCATACCTGAATCCACTCATTATGCTGCTACGGGCCTGATGACATAGATTTCATTGCTGAGTGATATTGCATTGTACGTAAGTACCACAACTTCTTTATCCATTTTTCACTTTCTGTGATATTGAACTTGTACCGTAAACGATGTTCTTGTAAACAGAGCCGTCCCAAACTTTGGGGTGGCTGTGTCTTTTTGATTTTAATTTCCCTAAGCTATAGGACCATAAGTGGAAGTGCCCTAGGCTCTGTTGCTTTGTTTTTTAGATGTTTCAGGAAACACCATACAACTCTCCCGACTGGCTGTTGGCAATTTACATCCCGCCCATCAGCATAACAAGGCTCCCAGTTCTCCATGGCCTGTCCTGCCTTTCTGGATTTTACACTTTTTTCAGATGGCCCTTTTGACCGGGGGGAAGTGAGACTTCATTGTAGTGCAGATTTCCTTTGCAAGCTTGCTTGGTTGGCCAAAAAGGGCGTATGCGTTTTTTCCTGAATATATTCAGGAAAAAACGCATACGCCCTTTTTGGCCAAGTGCATCATTGTGGACGTTCTGCCTCTTTTCCTATGCTTTAAATGCAATTCCAGTCTACCTCCTGAAATCGGTTTCCTGCAATTCTGCCCCGCTTTCAAGTCCTCTTGGCAGCCTTACTTCAGTATATTTTTGGACGATAGCTGTCATTTATAAGTCTGCAGGTTTGTGAATTACAGTGCCCCTGAGCTCCTTTCTTCAACTCGCTTTCTTGTGAGCTGGCCGCAACACCGCAGGATTGCTTCAGGCCCTAATCTGGTTCCGGCACGGCACGCTGAGCCTTTGGTTAATTCCTCTTCCTGGTGGGAAATGAGAGTTAAATTTGCCCGTCCAGACACCTCCAGCTAGTCTCTCATTGGTTCTCCCTATTCCTGTTCATCTTCCGCAGAAATTGCAAATGGGCCAAACAGGAGGTTAAAGGCACTGACTCTCCAAGTCGGGAGAGTGTTTGTAAAGCTTCTGGAATGTTACACCCGAGTACCAGGGGATGAGAATTGAGACATATTGGAACACGTCTCCCGATCACACGGTTGATCATACTCTGGGTTCCACGTGCATGTTTTAGCTGAAGGAAGAATCCCTTAAACCTGGAGAGTTGAGACCCGTGGAATGGGTACCATGCAATATGACTTCAAAGGGTCTTCATTTGCTCACCGAACCTCTCCAATCCTATCACTGCTGCGTTTATGCCCCTGTACACACGCTTGATTTTCTTTCAGAGACATAGCAATCCATAGGTTTTAAGATACTTACTAGTCAGGTACATTCTTAGGCGTTTAATATGGGGTGTTGAGTCCATTTCGTTGAGCAAGGAGTAGTTCTTGTCTATTCCATATTTGGCTTAAGGAACTTTATCTGTGCTCATTTCAATCTCTGGTTTTATGCAGCACCCCAACTCACCTTTCCCCTTAAGCAAGCATAAGTTGGTTTTCTAAATTTGAGACCCTGTTCTGTTTTGTAATCCAGTTCCTGTGTAGCCAAGTTTACATTCGGAGTATTAGTGATATCTTATGATGTTTCTTTTTCTGTGATACTTATTTCAGTTAGAATCATCATACCTGAATCCACTCATTATGCTGCTACGGGCCTGATGACATAGATTTCATTGCTGAGTGATATTGCATTGTACGTAAGTACCACAACTTCTTTATCCATTTTTCACTTTCTGTGATATTGAACTTGTACCGTAAACGATGTTCTTGTAAACAGAGCCGTCCCAAACTTTGGGGTGGCTGTGTCTTTTTGATTTTAATTTCCCCAAGCTATAGGACCATAAGTGGAAGTGCCCTAGGCTCTGTTGCTTTGTTTTTTAGATGTTTCAGGAAACACCATACACCTCTCCCGACTGGCTGTTGGCAATTTACATCCCGCCCATCAGCATAACAAGGCTCCCTGTTCTCCATGGCCTGTCCTGCCTTTCTGGATTTTACACTTTTTTCAGATGGCCCTTTTGACCGGGGGGAAGTGAGACTTCATTGTAGTGCAGATTTCCTTTGCAAGCTTGCTTGGTTGGCCAAAAAGGGCGTATGCGTTTTTTCCTGAATATATTCAGGAAAAAACGCATACGCCCTTTTTGGCCAAGTGCATCATTGTGGACGTTCTGCCTCTTTTCCTATGCTTTAAATGCAATTCCAGTCTACCTCCTGAAATCGGTTTCCTGCAATTCTGCCCCGCTTTCAAGTCCTCTTGGCAGCCTTACTTCAGTATATTTTTGGATGATAGCTGTCATTTATAATTCTGCAGGTTTGTGAATTACAGTGCCCCTGAGCTCCTTTCTTCAACTCGCTTTCTTGTGAGCTGGCCGCAACACCACAGGATTGCTTCAGGCCCTAATCTGGTTCCGGCACGGCACGCTGAGCCTTTGGTTAATTCCTCTTCCTGGTGGGAAATGAGAGTTAAATTTGCCCGTCCAGACACCTCCAGCTAGTCTCTCTTTGGTTCTCCCTATTCCTGTTCATCTTCCGCAGAAATTGCAAACTGGGCCAAACAGGAGGTTAAAGGCACTGACTCTCCAAGTCGGGAGAGTGTTAGTAAAGCGTCTGGAATGTTGCACCCGAGTACCAGGGGACGAGAACTGAGACATATTGGAACACGTCTCCCGATCACACGGTTGATCATACTCTGGGTTCCACGTGCATGTTTTACCTGAAGGCAGAGTCCCTTAAACCTGGAGAGTTGAGACCCGTGGAATGGGTACCATGCAATATGACTTCAAAGGGTCTTCATTTGCTCACCGAACCTCTCCAATCCTATCACTGCTGCGTTTATGCCCCTGTACACACGCTTGATTTTCTTTCAGAGACATAGTAATCCATAGGTTTTAAGATACTTATTGTCAGGTACATTCTTAGGCGTTTAATATGGGGTGTTGAGTCCATTTCGTTGAGCAAGGAGTAGTTCTTGTCTATTCTATATTTGGCTTAAGGAACTTTATCTGTGCTCATTTCAATCTCTGGTTTGATGCAGCACCCCAACTCACCTTTCCCCTTAAGCAAGCATAAGTTGGTTTTCTAAATTTGAGACCCTGTTCTGTTTTGTAATCCAGTTCCTGTGTAGCCAAGTTTACATCCCGTGTATTAATGATATCTTATGATGTTTCTTTTTCTGTGTGACTTATTTCAGTTAGAATCATCATACCTGAATCCACTCATTATGCTGCTACGGGCCTGATGACATAGATTTCATTGCTGAGTGATATTGCATTGTACGTAAGTACCACAACTTCTTTATCCATTTTTCACTTTCTGCGATATTGAACTTGTACCGTAAACGAGGTTCTTGTAAACAGAGCCGTCCCAAACTTTGGGGTGGCTGTGTCTTTTTGATTTTAATTTCCCTAAGCTATAGGACCATAAGTGGAAGTGCCCTAGGCTCTGTTGCTTTGTTTTTTAGATGTTTCAGGAAACACCATACACCTCTCCCGAGTGGCTCTTGGCAATTTACATCCCGCCCATCAGCATAACAAGGCTCCCAGTTCTCCATGGCCTGTCCTGCCTTTCTGGATTTTACACTTTTTTCAGATGGCCCTTTTGACCGGGGGGAAGTGAGACTTCATTGTAGTGCAGATTTCCTTTGCAAGCTTGCTTGGTTGGCCAAAAAGGGCGTATGTGTTTTTTCCTGAATATATTCAGGAAAAAACGCATACGCCCTTTTTGGCCAAGTGCATCATTGTGGACGTTCTGCCTCTTTTCCTATGCTTTAAATGCAATTCCAGTCTACCTCCTGAAATCGGTTTCCTGCAATTCTGCCCCGCTTTCAAGTCCTCTTGACAGCCTTACTTCAGTATATTTTTGGACGATAGCTGTCATTTATAACTCTGCAGGTTTGTGAATTACAGTGCCCCTGAGCTCCTTTCTTCAACTCGCTTTCTTGTGAGCTGGCCGCAACACTGCAGGATTGCTTCAGGCCCTAATCTGGTTCTGGCACAGCACGCTGAGCCTTTGGTTAATTCCTCTTCCTGGTGGGAAATGAGAGTTAAATTTGCCCGTCCAGACACCTCCACCTAGTCTCTCATTGGTTCTTCCTATTCCTGTTCATCTTCCTCAGAAATTGCAAATGGGCCAAACAGGAGGTTAAAGGCACTGACTCTCCAAGTCGGGAGAGTGTTAGTTAAGCGTCTGGAATGTTACACCCGAGTACCAGGGGACGAGAACCAAGACATATTGGAACACGTCTCCCGATCACACGGTTGATCATACTCTGGGTTCCACGTGCATGTTTTAGCTGAAGGAAGAATCCCTTAAACCTGGAGAGTTGAGACCCGTGGAATGGGTACCATGCAATATGACTTCAAAGGGTCTTCATTTGCTCACCGAACCTCTCCAATCCTATCACTGCTGCGTTTATGCCCCTGTACACACGCTTGATTTTCTTTCAGAGACATAGCAATCCATAGGTTTTAAGATACTTACTAGTCAGGTACATTCTTAGGCGTTTAATATGGGGTGTTGAGTCCATTTCGTTGAGCAAGGAGTAGTTCTTGTCTATTCCATATTTGGCTTAAGGAACTTTATCTGTGCTCATTTCAATCTCTGGTTTTATGCAGCACCCCAACTCACCTTTCCCCTTAAGCAAGCATAAGTTGGTTTTCTAAATTTGAGACCCTGTTCTGTTTTGTAATCCAGTTCCTGTGTAGCCAAGTTTACATTCGGTGTATTAGTGATATCTTATGATGTTTCTTTTTCTGTGTGACTTATTTCAGTTAGAATCATCATACCTGAATCCACTCATTATGCTGCTACGGGCCTGATGACATAGATTTCATTGCTGAGTGATATTGCATTGTACGTAAGTACCACAACTTCTTTATCCATTTTTCACTTTCTGTGATATTGAACTTGTACCGTAAACGATGTTCTTGTAAACAGAGCCGTCCCAAACTTTGGGGTGGCTGTGTCTTTTTGATTTTAATTTCCCTAAGCTATAGGACCATAAGTGGAAGTGCCCTAGGCTCTGTTGCTTTGTTTTTTAGATGTTTCAGGAAACACCATACACCTCTCCCGAGTGGCTGTTGGCAATTTACATCCCGCCCATCAGCATAACAAGGCTCCCAGTTCTCCATGGCCTGTCCTGCCTTTCTGGATTTTACACTTTTTTCAGATGGCCCTTTTGACCGGGGGGAAGTGAGACTTCATTGTAGTGCAGATTTCCTTTGCAAGCTTGCTTGGTTGGCCAAAAAGTGCGTATGCGTTTTTTCCTGAATATATTCAGGAAAAAACGCATACGCCCTTTTTGGCCAAGTGCATCATTGTGGACGTTCTGCCTCTTTTCCTATGCTTTAAATGCAATTCCAGTCTACCTCCTGAAATCGGTTTCCTGCAATTCTGCCCCGCTTTCAAGTCCTCTTGGCAGCCTTACTTCAGTATATTTTTGGACGATAGCTGTCATTTATAAGTCTGCAGGTTTGTGAATTACAGTGCCCCTGAGCTCCTTTCTTCAACTCGCTTTCTTGTGAGCTGGCCGCAACACCGCAGGATTGCTTCAGGCCCTAATCTGGTTCCGGCACGGCACGCTGAGCCTTTGGTTAATTCCTCTTCCTGGTGGGAAATGAGAGTTAAATTTGCCCGTCCAGACACCTCCAGCTAGTCTCTCATTGGTTCTCCCTATTCCTGTTCATCTTCCGCAGAAATTGCAAATGGGCCAAACAGGAGGTTAAAGGCACTGACTCTCCAAGTCGGGAGAGTGTTTGTAAAGCGTCTGGAATGTTACACCCGAGTACCAGGGGATGAGAATTGAGACATATTGGAACACGTCTCCCGATCACACGGTTGATCATACTCTGGGTTCCACGTGCATGTTTTAGCTGAAGGAAGAATCCCTTAAACCTGGAGAGTTGAGACCCGTGGAATGGGTACCATGCAATATGACTTCAAAGGGTCTTCATTTGCTCACCGAACCTCTCCAATCCTATCACTGCTGCGTTTATGCCCCTGTACACACGCTTGATTTTCTTTCAGAGACATAGCAATCCATAGGTTTTAAGATACTTACTAGTCAGGTACATTCTTAGGCGTTTAATATGGGGTGTTGAGTCCATTTCGTTGAGCAAGGAGTAGTTCTTGTCTATTCCATATTTGGCTTAAGGAACTTTATCTGTGTTCATTTCAATCTCTGGTTTTATGCAGCACCCCAACTCACCTTTCCCCTTAAGCAAGCATAAGTTGGTTTCCTAAATTTGAGACCCTGTTCTGTTTTGTAATCCAGTTCCTGTGTAGCCAAGTTTACATTCCGTGTATTAATGATATCTTATGATGTTTCTTTTTCTGTGTGACTTATTTCAGTTAGAATCATCATACCTGAATCCACTCATTATGCTGCTACGGGCCTGATGACATAGATTTCATTGCTGAGTGATATTGCATTGTACGTAAGTACCAGAACTTCTTTATCCATTTTTCACTTTCTGCGATATTGAACTTGTACCGTAAACGAGGTTCTTGTAAACAGAGCCGTCCCAAACTTTGGGGTGGCTGTGTCTTTTTGATTTTAATTTCCCAAGCTACAGGACCATAAGTGGAAGTGCCCTAGGCTCTGTTGCTTTGTTTTTTAGATGTTTCAGGAAACACCATACACCTCTCCCGAGTGGCTCTTGGCAATTTACATACCGCCCATCAGCATAACAAGGCTCCCTGTTCTCCATGGCCTGTCCTGCCTTTCTGGATTTTACACTTTTTTCAGGTGGCCCTTTTGACCGGGGGGAAGTGAGACTTCATTGTAGTGCAGATTTCCTTTGCAAGCTTGCTTGGTTGGCCAAAAAGTGCGTATGCGTTTTTTCCTGAATATATTCAGGAAAAAACGCATACGCCCTTTTTGGCCAAGTGCATCATTGTGGACGTTCTGCCTCTTTTCCTATGCTTTAAATGCAATTCCAGTCTACCTCCTGAAATCGGTTTCCTGCAATTCTGCCCCGCTTTCAAGTCCTCTTGGCAGCCTTACTTCAGTATATTTTTGGACGATAGCTGTCATTTATAAGTCTGCAGGTTTGTGAATTACAGTGCCCCTGAGCTCCTTTCTTCAACTCGCTTTCTTGTGAGCTGGCCGCAACACCGCAGGATTGCTTCAGGCCCTAATCTGGTTCCGGCACGGCACGCTGAGCCTTTGGTTAATTCCTCTTCCTGGTGGGAAATGAGAGTTAAATTTGCCCGTCCAGACACCTCCAGCTAGTCTCTCATTGGTTCTCCCTATTCCTGTTCATCTTCCGCAGAAATTGCAAATGGGCCAAACAGGAGGTTAAAGGCACTGACTCTCGAAGTCGGGAGAGTGTTAGTAAAGCGTCTGGAATGTTACACCCGAGTACCAGGGGACGAGAACCAAGACATATTGGAACACGTCTCCCGATCACACGGTTGATCATACTCTGGGTTCCACGTGCATGCTTTAGCTGAAGGAAGAATCCCTTAAACCTGGAGAGTTGAGACCCGTGGAATGGGTACCAAGCAATATGACTTCAAAGGGTCTTCATTTGCTCACCGAACCTCTCCAATCCTATCACTGCTGCGTTTATGCCCCTGTACACACGCTTGATTCTCTTTCAGAGACATAGCAATCCATAGGTTTTAAGATACTTACTAGTCAGGTACATTCTTAGGCGTTTAATATGGGCTGTTGAGTCCATTTCGTTGAGCAAGGAGTAGTTCTTGTCTATTCCATATTTGGCTTAAGGAACTTTATCTGTGCTCATTTCAATCTCTGGTTTTATGCAGCACCCCAACTCACCTTTCCCCTTAAGCAAGCATAAGTTGGTTTTCTAAATTTGAGACCCTGTTCTGTTTTGTAATCCAGTTCCTGTGTAGCCAAGTTTACATCCCGTGTATTAATGATATCTTATGATGTTTCTTTTTCTGTGTGACTTATTTCAGTTAGAATCATCATACCTGAATCCACTCATTATGCTGCTACGGGCCTGATGACATAGATTTCATTGCTGAGTGATATTGCATTGTACGTAAGTACCACAACTTCTTTATCCATTTTTCACTTTCTGCGCTATTGATCTTGTACCGTAAACGAGGTTCTTGTAAACAGAGCCGTCCCAAACTTTGGGGTGGCTGTGTCTTTTTGATTTTAATTTCCCTAAGCTATAGGACCATAAGTGGAAGTGCCCTAGGCTCTGTTGCTTTGTTTTTTAGATGTTTCAGGAAACACCATACACCTCTCCCCAGTGGCTCTTGGCAATTTACATCCCGCCCATCAGCATAACAAGGCTCCCAGTTCTCCATGGCCTGTCCTGCCTTTCTGGATTTTACACTTTTTTCAGATGGCCCTTTTGACCGGGGGGAAGTGAGACTTCATTGTAGTGCAGATTTCCTTTGCAAGCTTGCTTGGTTGGCCAAAAAGGGCGTATGCGTTTTTTCCTGAATATATTCAGGAAAAAACGCATACGCCCTTTTTGGCCAAGTGCATCATTGTGGACGTTCTGCCTCTTTTCCTATGCTTTAAATGCAATTCCAGTCTACCTCCTGAAATCGGTTTCCTGCAATTCTGCCCCGCTTTCAAGTCCTCTTGGCAGCCTTACTTCAGTATATTTTTGGACGATAGCTGTCATTTATAAGTCTGCAGGTTTGTGAATTACAGTGCCCCTGAGCTCCTTTCTTCAACTCGCTTTCTTGTGAGCTGGCCGCAACACCGCAGGATTGCTTCAGGCCCTAATCTGGTTCCGGCACGGCACGCTGAGCCTTTGGTTAATTCCTCTTCCTGGTGGGAAATGAGAGTTAAATTTGCCCGTCCAGACACCTCCAGCTAGTCTCTCATTGGTTCTCCCTATTCCTGTTCATCTTCCGCAGAAATTGCAAATGGGCCAAACAGGAGGTTAAAGGCACTGACTCTCCAAGTCGGGAGAGTGTTTGTAAAGCGTCTGGAATGTTACACCCGAGTACCAGGGGACGAGAATTGAGACATATTGGAACACGTCTCCCGATCACACGGTTGATCATACTCTGGGTTCCACGTGCATGTTTTAGCTGAAGGAAGAATCCCTTAAACCTGGAGAGTTGAGACCCGTGGAATGGGTACCATGCAATATGACTTCAAAGGGTCTTCATTTGCTCACCGAACCTCTCCAATCCTATCACTGCTGCGTTTATGCCCCTGTACACACGCTTGATTTTCTTTCAGAGACATAGCAATCCATAGGTTTTAAGATACTTACTAGTCAGGTACATTCTTAGGCGTTTAATATGGGGTGTTGAGTCCATTTCGTTGAGCAAGGAGTAGTTCTTGTCTATTCCATATTTGGCTTAAGGAACTTTATCTGTGCTCATTTCAATCTCTGGTTTTATGCAGCACCCCAACTCACCTTTCCCCTTAAGCAAGCATAAGTTGGTTTTCTAAATTTGAGACCCTGTTCTGTTTTGTAATCCAGTTCCTGTGTAGCCAAGTTTACATTCTGTGTATTAGTGATATCTTATGATGTTTCTTTTTCTGTGTGACTTATTTCAGTTAGAATCATCATACCTGAATCCACTCATTATGCTGCTACGGGCCTGATGACATAGATTTCATTGCTGAGTGATATTGCATTGTACGTAAGTACCACAACTTCTTTATCCATTTTTCACTTTCTGCGATATTGAACTTGTACCGTAAACGATGTTCTTGTAAACAGAGCCGTCCCAAACTTTGGGGTGGCTGTGTCTTTTTGATTTTAATTTCCCTAAGCTATAGGACCATAAGTGGAAGTGCCCTAGGCTCTGTTGCTTTGTTTTTTAGATGTTTCAGGAAACACCATACACCTCTCCCGAGTGGCTCTTGGCAATTTACATCCCGCCCATCAGCATAACAAGGCTCCCAGTTCTCCATGGCCTGTCCTGCCTTTCTGGATTTTACACTTTTTTCAGATGGCCCTTTTGACCGGGGGGAAGTGAGACTTCATTGTAGTGCAGATTTCCTTTGCAAGCTTGCTTGGTTGGCCAAAAAGGGCGTATGCGTTTTTTCCTGAATATATTCAGGAAAAAACGCATACACCCTTTTTGGCCAAGTGCATCATTGTGGACGTTCTGCCTCTTTTCCTATGCTTTAAATGCAATTCCAGTCTACCTCCTGAAATCGGTTTCCTGCAATTCTGCCCCGCTTTCAAGTCCTCTTGGCAGCCTTACTTCAGTATATTTTTGGATGATAGCTGTCATTTATAACTCTGCAGGTTTGTGAATTACAGTGCCCCTGAGCTCCTTTCTTCAACTCGCTTTCTTGTGAGCTGGCCGCAACACCACAGGATTGCTTCAGGCCCTAATCTGGTTCCGGCACGGCACGCTGAGCCTTTGGTTAATTCCTCTTCCTGGTGGGAAATGAGAGTTAAATTTGCCCGTCCAGACACCTCCAGCTAGTCTCTCTTTGGTTCTCCCTATTCCTGTTCATCTTCCGCAGAAATTGCAAACTGGGCCAAACAGGAGGTTAAAGGCACTGACTCTCCAAGTCGGGAGAGTGTTAGTAAAGCGTCTGGAATGTTGCACCCGAGTACCAGGGGACGAGAACTGAGACATATTGGAACACGTCTCCCGATCACACGGTTGATCATACTCTGGGTTCCACGTGCATGTTTTACCTGAAGGCAGAGTCCCTTAAACCTGGAGAGTTGAGACCCGTGGAATGGGTACCATGCAATATGACTTCAAAGGGTCTTCATTTGCTCACCGAACCTCTCCAATCCTATCACTGCTGCGTTTATGCCCCTGTACACACGCTTGATTTTCTTTCAGAGACATAGCAATCCATAGGTTTTAAGATACTTATTGTCAGGTACATTCTTAGGCGTTTAATATGTGGTGGTGAGTCCATTTCGTTGAGCAAGGAGTAGTTCTTGTCTATTCTATATTTGGCTTAAGGAACTTTATCTGTGCTCATTTCAATCTCTGGTTTGATGCAGCACCCCAACTCACCTTTCCCCTTAAGCAAGCATAAGTTGGTTTTCTAAATTTGAGACCCTGTTCTGTTTTGTAATCCAGTTCCTGTGTAGCCAAGTTTACATTCGGTGTATTAGTGATATCTTATGATGTTTCTTTTTCTGTGTGACTTATTTCAGTTAGAATCATCATACCTGAATCCACTCATTATGCTGCTACGGGCCTGATGACATAGATTTCATTGCTGAGTGATATTGCATTGTACGTAAGTACCACAACTTCTTTATCCATTTTTCACTTTCTGCGATATTGAACTTGTACCGTAAACGAGGTTCTTGTAAACAGAGCCGTCCCAAACTTTGGGGTGGCTGTGTCTTTTTGATTTTAATTTCCCAAGCTACAGGACCATAAGTGGAAGTGCCCTAGGCTCTGTTGCTTTGTTTTTTAGATGTTTCAGGAAACACCATACACCTCTCCCGAGTGGCTCTTGGCAATTTACATCCCGCCCATCAGCATAACAAGGCTCCCAGTTCTCCATGGCCTGTCCTGCCTTTCTGGATTTTACACTTTTTTCAGGTGGCCCTTTTGACCGGGGGGAAGTGAGACTTCATTGTAGTGCAGATTTCCTTTGCAAGCTTGCTTGGTTGGCCAAAAAGGGCGTATGCGTTTTTTTCCTGAATATATTCAGGAAAAAACGCATACGCCCTTTTTGGCCAAGTGCATCATTGTGGACGTTCTGCCTCTTTTCCTATGCTTTAAATGCAATTCCAGTCTACCTCCTGAAATCGGTTTCCTGCAATTCTGCCCCGCTTTCAAGTCCTCTTGGCAGCCTTACTTCAGTATATTTTTGGACGATAGCTGTCATTTATAACTCTGCAGGTTTGTGAATTACAGTGCCCCTGAGCTCCTTTCTTCAACTCGCTTTCTTGTGAGCTGGCCACAACACCGCAGGATTGCTTCAGGCCCTAATCTGGTTCTGGCACGGCACGCTGAGCCTTTGGTTAATTCCTCTTCCTGGTGGGAAATGAGATTTAAATTTGCCCGTCCAGACACCTCCAGCTAGTCTCTCATTGGTTCTCCCTATTCCTGTTCATCTTCCGCAGAAATTGCAAATGGGCCAAACAGGAGGGTAAAGGCACTGACTCTCCAAGTCGGGAGAGTGTTAGTCAAGCGTCTGGAATGTTACACCCGAGTACCAGGGGACGAGAACCAAGACATATTGGAACACGTCTCCCGATCACACGGTTGATCATACTCTGGGTTCCACGTGCATGTTTTAGCTGAAGGAAGAATCCCTTAAACCTGGAGAGTTGAGACCCGTGGAATGGGTACCAAGCAATATGACTTCAAAGGGTCTTCATTTGCTCACCGAACCTCTCCAATCCTATCACTGCTGCGTTTATGCCCCTGTACACACGCTTGATTCTCTTTCAGAGACATAGCAATCCATAGGTTTTAAGATACTTACTAGTCAGGTACATTCTTAGGCCTTTAATATGGGCTGTTGAGTCCATTTCGTTGAGCAAGGAGTAGTTCTTGTCTATTCCATATTTGGCTTAAGGAACTTTATCTGTGCTCATTTCAATCTCTGGTTTTATGCAGCACCCCAACTCACCTTTCCCCTTAAGCAAGCATAAGTTGGTTTTCTAAATTTGAGACCCTGTTCTGTTTTGTAATCCAGTTCCTGTGTAGCCAAGTTTACATTCCGTGTATTAGTGATATCTTATGATGTTTCTTTTTCTGTGATACTTATTTCAGTTAGAATCATCATACCTGAATCCACTCATTATGCTGCTATGGGCCTGATGACATAGATTTCATTGCTGAGTGATATTGCATTGTACGTAAGTACCACAACTTCTTTATCCATTTTTCACTTTCTGCGCTATTGAACTTGTACCGTAAACGAGGTTCTTGTAAACAGAGCCGTCCCAAACTTTGGGGTGGCTGTGTCTTTCTGATTTTAATTTCCCAAGCTACAGGACCATAAGTGGAAGTGCCCTAGGCTCTGTTGCTTTGTTTTTTAGATGTTTCAGGAAACACCATACACCTCTCCCGAGTGGCTGTTGGCAATTTACATCCCGCCCATCAGCATAACAAGGCTCCCAGTTCTCCATGGCCTGTCCTGCCTTTCTGGATTTTACACTTTTTTCAGATGGCCCTTTTGACCGGGGGGAAGTGAGACTTCATTGTAGTGCAGATTTCCTTTGCAAGCTTGCTTGGTTGGCCAAAAAGGGCGTATGCGTTTTTTCCTGAATATATTCAGGAAAAAACGCATACGCCCTTTTTGGCCAAGTGCATCATTGTGGACGTTCTGCCTCTTTTCCTATGCTTTAAATGCAATTCCAGTCTACCTCCTGAAATCGGTTTCCTGCAATTCTGCCCCGCTTTCAAGTCCTCTTGGCAGCCTTACTTCAGTATATTTTTGGACGATAGCTGTCATTTATAACTCTGCAGGTTTGTGAATTACAGTGCCCCTGAGCTCCTTTCTTCAACTCGCTTTCTTGTGAGCTGGCCGCAACACCGCAGGATTGCTTCAGGCCCTAATCTGGTTCCGGCACGGCACGCTGAGCCTTTGGTTAATTCCTCTTCCTGGTGGGAAATGAGAGTTAAATTTGCCCGTCCAGACACCTCCAGCTAGTCTCTCTTTGGTTCTCCCTATTCCTGTTCATCTTCCGCAGAAATTGCAAACTGGGCCAAACAGGAGGTTAAAGGCACTGACTCTCCAAGTCGGGAGAGTGTTAGTAAAGCGTCTGGAATGTTGCACCCGAGTACCAGGGGACGAGAACTGAGACATATTGGAACACGTCTCCCGATCACACGGTTGATCATACTCTGGGTTCCACGTGCATGTTTTACCTGAAGGCAGAGTCCCTTAAACCTGGAGAGTTGAGACCCGTGGAATGGGTACCATGCAATATGACTTCAAAGGGTCTTCATTTGCTCACCGAACCTCTCCAATCCTATCACTGCTGCGTTTATGCACCTGTACACACGCTTGATTTTCTTTCAGAGACATAGCAATCCATAGGTTTTAAGATACTTATTGTCAGGTACATTCTTAGGCGTTTAATATGGGGTGTTGAGTCCATTTCGTTGAGCAAGGAGTAGTTCTTGTCTATTCTATATTTGGCTTAAGGAACTTTATCTGTGCTCATTTCAATCTCTGGTTTTATGCAGCACCCCAACTCACCTTTCCCCTTAAGCAAGCATAAGTTGGTTTCCTAAATTTGAGACCCTGTTCTGTTTTGTAATCTAGTTCCTGTGTAGCCAAGTTTACATTCCGTGTATTAATGATATCTTATGATGTTTCTTTTTCTGTGTGACTTATTTCAGTTAGAATCATCATACCTGAATCCACTCATTATGCTGCTACGGGCCTGATGACATAGATTTCATTGCTGAGTGATATTGCATTGTACGTAAGTACCACAACTTCTTTATCCATTTTTCACTTTCTGCGATATTGAACTTGTACCGTAAACGAGGTTCTTGTAAACAGAGCCGTCCCAAACTTTGGGGTGGCTGTGTCTTTCTGATTTTAATTTCCCAAGCTACAGGACCATAAGTGGAAGTGCCCTAGGCTCTGTTGCTTTGTTTTTTAGATGTTTCAGGAAACACCATACACCTCTCCCGAGTGGCTGTTGGCAATTTACATCCCGCCCATCAGCATAACAAGGCTCCCAGTTCTCCATGGCCTGTCCTGCCTTTCTGGATTTTACACTTTTTTCAGGTGGCCCTTTTGACCGGGGGGAAGTGAGACTTCATTGTAGTGCAGATTTCCTTTGCAAGCTTGCTTGGTTGGCCAAAAAGGGCGTATGCGTTTTTTCCTGAATATATTCAGGAAAAAACGCATACGCCCTTTTTGGCCAAGTGCATCATTGTGGACGTTCTGCCTCTTTTCCTATGCTTTAAATGCAATTCCAGTCTACCTCCTGAAATCGGTTTCCTGCAATTCTGCCCCGCTTTCAAGTCCTCTTGGCAGCCTTACTTCAGTATATTTTTGGACGATAGCTGTCATTTATAACTCTGCAGGTTTGTGAATTACAGTGCCCCTGAGCTCCTTTCTTCAACTTGCTTTCTTGTGAGCTGGCCGCAACACCGCAGGATTGCTTCAGGCCCTAATCTGGTTCCGGCATGGCACGCTGAGCCTTTGGTTAATTCCTCTTCCTGGTGGGAAATGAGAGTTAAATTTGCCCGTCCAGACACCTCCAGCTAGTCTCTCATTGTTTCTCCCTATTCCTGTTCATCTTCCTCAGAAATTGCAAATGGGCCAAACAGGAGGTTAAAGGCACTGACTCTCCACGTCGGGAGAGTGTTAGTAAAGCGTCTGGAATGTTACACCCGAGTACCAGGGGACGAGAATTGAGACATATTGGAACACGTCTCCCGATCACACGGTTGATCATACTCTGGGTTCCACGTGCATGTTTTAGCTGAAGGAAGAATCCCTTAAACCTGGAGAGTTGAGACCCGTGGAATGGGTACCATGCAATATGACTTCAAAGGGTCTTCATTTGCTCACCGAACCTCTCCAATCCTATCACTGCTGCGTTTATGCCCCTGTACACACGCTTGATTTTCTTTCAGAGACATAGCAATCCATAGGTTTTAAGATACTTACTAGTCAGGTACATTCTTAGGCATTTAATATGGGGTGTTGAGTCCATTTCGTTGAGCAAGGAGTAGTTCTTGTCTATTCCATATTTGGCTTAAGGAACTTTATCTGTGCTCATTTCAATCTCTGGTTTTATGCAGCACCCCAACTCACCTTTCCCCTTAAGCAAGCATAAGTTGGTTTTCTAAATTTGAGACCCTGTTCTGTTTTGTAATCCAGTTCCTGTGTAGCCAAGTTTACATTCCGTGTATTAGTGATATCTTATGATGTTTCTTTTTCTGTGTGACTTATTTCAGTTAGAATCATCATACCTGAATCCACTCATTATGCTGCTATGGGCCTGATGACATAGATTTCATTGCTGAGTGATATTGCATTGAACGTATGTACCACAACTTCTTTATCCATTTTTCACTTTCTGTGATATTGAACTTGTACCGTAAACGAGGTTCTTGTAAACAGAGCCTTCCCAAACTTTGGGGTGGCTGTGTCTTTTTGATTTTAATTTCCCTAAGCTATAGGACCATAAGTGTAAGTGCCCTAGGCTCTGTTGCTTTGTTTTTTAGATGTTTCAGGAAACACCATACACCTCTCCCGAGTGGCTCTTGGCAATTTACATCCCGCCCATCAGCATAACAAGGCTCCCAGTTCTCCATGGCCTGTCCTGCCTTTCTGGATTTTACACTTTTTTCAGATGGCCCTTTTGACCGGGGGGAAGTGAGACTTCATTGTAGTGCAGATTTCCTTTGCAAGCTTGCTTGGTTGGCCAAAATGGGCGTATGCGTTTTTTCCTGAATATATTCAGGAAAAAACGCATACGCCCTTTTTGGCCAAGTGCATCATTGTGGACGTTCTGCCTCTTTTCCTATGCTTTAAATGCAATTCCAGTCTACCTCCTGAAATAGGTTTCCTGCAATTCTGCCCCGCTTTCAAGTCCCCTTGGCAGCCTTACTTCAGTATATTTTTGGACAATAGCTGTCATTTATAACTCTGCAGGTTTGTGAATTACAGTGCCCCTGTGCTCCTTTCTTCAACTTGCTTTCTTGTGAGCTGGCCGCAACACCGCAGGATTGCTTCAGGCCCTAATCTGGTTCCGGCACGGCACGCTGAGCCTTTGGTTAATTCCTCTTCCTGGTGGGAAATGAGAGTTAAATTTGCCCGTCCAGACACCTCCAGCTAGTCTCTCATTGGTTCTCCCTATTCCTGTTCATCTTCCGCAGAAATTGCAAATGGGCCAAACAGGAGGTTAAAGGCACTGACTCTCCAAGTCGGGAGAGTGTTAGTAAAGCGTCTGGAATGTTACACCCGAGTACCAGGGGACGAGAATTGAGACATATTGGAACACGTCTCCCGATCACACGGTTGATCATACTCTGGGTTCCACGTGCATGTTTTAGCTGAAGGAAGAATCCCTTAAACCTGGAGAGTTGAGACCCGTGGAATGGGTACCATGCAATATGACTTCAAAGGGTCTTCATTTGCTCACCGAACCTCTCCAATCCTATCACTGCTGCGTTTATGCCCCTGTACACACGCTTGATTTTCTTTCAGAGACATAGCAATCCATAGGTTTTAAGATACTTACTAGTCAGGTACATTCTTAGGCATTTAATATGGGGTGTTGAGTCCATTTCGTTGAGCAAGGAGTAGTTCTTGTCTATTCCATATTTGGCTTAAGGAACTTTATCTGTGCTCATTTCAATCTCTGGTTTTATGCAGCACCCCAACTCACCTTTCCCCTTAAGCAAGCATAAGTTGGTTTTCTAAATTTGAGACCCTGTTCTGTTTTGTAATCCAGTTCCTGTGTAGCCAAGTTTACATTCCGTGTATTAGTGATATCTTATGATGTTTCTTTTTCTGTGTGACTTATTTCAGTTAGAATCATCATACCTGAATCCACTCATTATGCTGCTATGGGCCTGATGACATAGATTTCATTGCTGAGTGATATTGCATTGTACGTAAGTACCACAACTTCTTTATCCATTTTTCACTTTCTGCGATATTGAACTTGTACCGTAAACGAGGTTCTTGTAAACAGAGCCGTCCCAAACTTTGGGGTGGCTGTGTCTTTCTGATTTTAATTTCCCAAGCTACAGGACCATAAGTGGAAGTGCCCTAGGCTCTGTTGCTTTGTTTTTTAGATGTTTCAGGAAACACCATACACCTCTCCCGAGTGGCTCTTGGCAATTTACATCCCGCCCATCAGCATAACAAGGCTCCCAGTTCTCCATGGCCTGTCCTGCCTTTCTGGATTTTACACTTTTTTCAGATGGCCCTTTTGACCGGGGGGAAGTGAGACTTCATTGTAGTGCAGATTTCCTTTGCAAGCTTGCTTGGTTGGCCAAAAAGGGCGTATGCGTTTTTTCCTGAATATATTCAGGAAAAAACGCATACGCCCTTTTTGGCCAAGTGCATCATTGTGGACGTTCTGCCTCTTTTCCTATGCTTTAAATGCAATTCCAGTCTACCTCCTGAAATCGGTTTCCTGCAATTCTGCCCCGCTTTCAAGTCCTCTTGGCAGCCTTACTTCAGTATATTTTTGGACGATAGGTGTCATTTATTACTCTGCAGGCTTGTGAATTACAGTGCCCATGAGCTCCTTTCTTCAACTCGCTTTCTTGTGAGCTGGCCGCAACACTGCAGGATTGCTTCAGGCCCTAATCTGGTTCCGGCACGGCACGCTGAGCCTTTGGTTAATTCCTCTTCCTCGTGGGAAATGAGAGTTAAATTTGCCCGTCCAGCCACCTCCACCTAGTCTCTCATTGGTTCTCCCTATTCCTGTTCATCTTCCTCAGAAATTGCAAATGGGCCAAACAGGAGGTTAAAGGCACTGACTCTCCAAGTCGGGAGAGTGATAGTAAAGCGTCTGGAATGTTGCACCTGAGTACCAGGGGACGAGAACTGAGACATATTGGAACATGTCTCCCGATCACACTGTTGATCATACTCTGGGTTCCACGTGCATGTTTTACCTAAAGACAGAATCCCTTAAACCTGGAGAGTTGAGACCCGTGGAATGGGTACCATGCAATATGACTTCAAAGGGTCTTCATTTGCTCACCGAACCTCTCCAATCCTATCACTGCTGCGTTTATGCCCCTGTACACACGCTTGATTTTCTTTCAGAGACGTAGCAATCCATAGGTTTTAAGATACTTACTAGTCAGGTACATTCTTAGGCGTTTAATATGGGGTGTTGAGTCCATTTCGCTGAGCAAGGAGTAGTTCTTGTCTGTTCCATATTTGGCTTAAGAAACTTTATCTGTGCTCATTTCAATCTCTGGTTTTATGCAGCACCCCAACTCACCTTTCCACTTAAGCAAGCATAAGTTGGTTTTCTAAATTTGAGACCCTGTTCTGTTTTGTAATCCAGTTCCTGTGTAGCCAAGTTTACATTCCGTGTATTAGTGATATCTTATGATGTTTCTTTTTCTCTGTAACTTATTTCAGTTAGAATCATCATACCTGAATCCACTCATTATGCTGCTACGGGCCTGATGACATAGATTTCATTGCTGAGTGATATTGCATTGAACGTATGTACCACAACTTCTTTATCCATTTTTCACTTTCTGTGATATTGAACTTGTACCGTAAACGAGGTTCTTGTAAACAGAGCCTTCCCAAACTTTGGGGTGGCTGTGTCTTTTTGATTTTCATTTCCCTAAGCTATAGGACCATAAGTGGAAGTGCCCTAGGTTCTGTTGCTTTGTTTTTTAGATGTTTCAGGAAACAGCATACACTTCTCCCGAGTGGCTGTTGCCAATTTACATCCCGCCCATCAGCATAACAAGGCTCCCAGTTCTCCATGGCCTTTCCTGCCTTTCTGGATTTTACACTTTTTTCAGATGGCCCTTTTGACCGGGGGGAAATGAGACTTCATTGTAGTGCAGATTTCCTTTGCAAGCTTGCTTGGTTGGCCAAAAAGGGCGTATGCGTTTTTTCCTGAATATATTCAGGAAAAAACGCATACGCCCTGTTGGCCAAGTGCATCATTGTTGACGTTCTGCCTCTTTTCCTATGCTTTAAATGCAATTCCAGTCTACCTCCTGAAATCGGTTTCCTGCAATTTTGCCCCGCTTTCAAGTCCTCTTGGCAGCCTTACTTCAGTATATTTTTGGACGATAGCTGTCATTTATAACTCTGCAGGTTTGTGAATTACAGTGCCCCTGAGCTCCTTTCTTCAACTCGCTTTCTTGTGAGCTGGCCGCAACACCACAGGATTGCTTCAGGCCCTAATCTGGTTCTGGCACGGCACGCTGAGCCTTTGGTTAATTCCTCTTCCTGTTGGGAAATGAGAGTTAAATTTGCCCGTCCAGACACCTCCAGCTAGTCTCTCATTGGTTCTCCCTATTCCTGTTCATCTTCCGCAGAAATTGCAAATGGGCCAAACAGGAGGTTAAAGGCACTGACTCTCCAAGTCGGGAGAGTGTTAGTAAAGCGTCTGGAATGTTGCACCCGAGTACCAGGGGACGAGAACTGAGACATATTGGAACACGTCTCCCGATCACACGGTTGATCATACTCTGGGTTCCACGTGCATGTTTTAGCTGAAGGAAGAATCCCTTAAACCTGGAGAGTTGAGACCCGTGGAATGGGTACCATGCAATATGACTTCAAAGGGTCTTCATTTGCTCACCGAACCTCTCCAATCCTATCACTGCTGCGTTTATGCCCCTGTACACACGCTTGATTTTCTTTCAGAGACATAGCAATCCATAGGTTTTAAGATACTTACTAGTCAGGTACATTCTTAGGCATTTAATATGGGGTGTTGAGTCCATTTCGTTGAGCAAGGAGTAGTTCTTGTCTATTCCATATTTGGCTTAAGGAACTTTATCTGTGCTCATTTCAATCTCTGGTTTTATGCAGCACCCCAACTCACCTTTCCCCTTAAGCAAGCATAAGTTGGTTTTCTAAATTTGAGACCCTGTTCTGTTTTGTAATCCAGTTCCTGTGTAGCCAAGTTTACATTCCGTGTATTAGTGATATCTTATGATGTTTCTTTTTCTGTGTGACTTATTTCAGTTAGAATCATCATACCTGAATCCACTCATTATGCTGCTATGGGCCTGATGACATAGATTTCATTGCTGAGTGATATTGCATTGAACGTATGTACCACAACTTCTTTATCCATTTTTCACTTTCTGTGATATTGAACTTGTACCGTAAACGAGGTTCTTGTAAACAGAGCCTTCCCAAACTTTGGGGTGGCTGTGTCTTTTTGATTTTAATTTCCCTAAGCTATAGGACCATAAGTGTAATTGCCCTAGGCTCTGTTGCTTTGTTTTTTAGATGTTTCAGGAAACACCATACACCTCTCCCGAGTGGCTCTTGGCAATTTACATCCCGCCCATCAGCATAACAAGGCTCCCAGTTCTCCATGGCCTGTCCTGCCTTTCTGGATTTTACACTTTTTTCAGATGGCCCTTTTGACCGGGGGGAAGTGAGACTTCATTGTAGTGCAGATTTCCTTTGCAAGCTTGCTTGGTTGGCCAAAATGGGCGTATGCGTTTTTTCCTGAATATATTCAGGAAAAAACGCATACGCCCTTTTTGGCCAAGTGCATCATTGTGGACGTTCTGCCTCTTTTCCTATGCTTTAAATGCAATTCCAGTCTACGTCCTGAAATAGGTTTCCTGCAATTCTGCCCCGCTTTCAAGTCCTCTTGGCAGCCTTACTTCAGTATATTTTTGGACGATAGCTGTCATTTATAACTCTGCAGGTTTGTGAATTACAGTGCCCCTGTGCTCCTTTCTTCAACTTGCTTTCTTGTGAGCTGGCCGCAACACCGCAGGATTGCTTCAGGCCCTAATCTGGTTCCGGCACGGCACGCTGAGCCTTTGGTTAATTCCTCTTCCTGGTGGGAAATGAGAGTTAAATTTGCCCGTCCAGACACCTCCAGCTAGTCTCTCATTGGTTCTCCCTATTCCTGTTCATCTTCCTCAGAAATTGCAAATGGGCCAAACAGGAGGTTAAAGGCACTGACTCTCCAAGTCGGGAGAGTGATAGTAAAGCGTCTGGAATGTTGCACCTGAGTACCAGGGGACGAGAACTGAGACATATTGGAACATGTCTCCCGATCACACTGTTGATCATACTCTGGGTTCCACGTGCATGTTTTACCTAAAGACAGAATCCCTTAAACCTGGAGAGTTGAGACCCGTGGAATGGGTACCATGCAATATGACTTCAAAGGGTCTTCATTTGCTCACCGAACCTCTCCAATCCTATCACTGCTGCGTTTATGCCCCTGTACACACGCTTGATTTTCTTTCAGAGACGTAGCAATCCATAGGTTTTAAGATACTTACTAGTCAGGTACATTCTTAGGCGTTTAATATGGGGTGTTGAGTCCATTTCGCTGAGCAAGGAGTAGTTCTTGTCTGTTCCATATTTGGCTTAAGAAACTTTATCTGTGCTCATTTCAGTCTCTGGTTTTATGCAGCACCCCAACTCACCTTTCCCCTTAAGCAAGTATAAGTTGGTTTCCTAAATTTGAGACCCTCTTCTGTTTTGTAATCCAGTTCCTGTGTAGCCAAGTTTACATTCCGTGTATTAATGATATCTTATGATGTTTCTTTTTCTGTGTGACTTATTTCAGTTAGAATCATCATACCTGAATCCACTCATTATGCTGCTACGGGCCTGATGACATAGATTTCATTGCTGAGTGATATTGCATTGTACGTAAGTACCACAACTTCTTTATCCATTTTTCACTTTCTGCGATATTGAACTTGTACCGTAAACGAGGTTCTTGTAAACAGAGCCGTCCCAAACTTTGGGGTGGCTGTGTCTTTCTGATTTTAATTTCCCAAGCTACAGGACCATAAGTGGAAGTGCCCTAGGCTCTGTTGCTTTGTTTTTTAGATGTTTCAGGAAACACCATACACCTCTCCCGAGTGGCTGTTGGCAATTTACATCCCGCCCATCAGCATAACAAGGCTCCCAGTTCTCCATGGCCTGTCCTGCCTTTCTGGATTTTACACTTTTTTCAGATGGCCCTTTTGACCGGGGGGAAGTGAGACTTCATTGTAGTGCAGATTTCCTTTGCAAGCTTGCTTGGTTGGCCAAAAAGGGCGTATGCGTTTTTTCCTGAATATATTCAGGAAAAAACGCATACGCCCTTTTTGGCCAAGTGCATCATTGTGGACGTTCTGCCTCTTTTCCTATGCTTTAAATGCAATTCCAGTCTACCTCCTGAAATCGGTTTCCTGCAATTCTGCCCCGCTTTCAAGTCCTCTTGGCAGCCTTACTTCAGTATATTTTTGGACGATAGCTGTCATTTATAACGCTGCAGGTTTGTGAATTACAGTGCCCCTGAGCTCCTTTCTTCAACTCGCTTTCTTGTGAGCTGGCCGCAACACCGCAGGATTGCTTCAGGCCCTAATCTGGTCCCGGCACGGCACGCTGAGCCTTTGGTTAATTCCTCTTCCTGGTGGGAAATGAGAGTTAAATTTGCCCGTCCAGACACCTCCAGCTAGTCTCTCATTGGTTCTCCCTATTCCTGTTCATCTTCCGCAGAAATTGCAAATGGGCCAAACAGGAGGTTAAAGGCACTGACTCTCCAAGTCGGGAGAGTGTTAGTAAAGCGTCTGGAATGTTACACCCGAGTACCAGGGGACGAGAATTGAGACATATTGGAACACGTCTCCCGATCACACGGTTGATCATACTCTGGGTTCCACGTGCATGTTTTAGCTGAAGGAAGAATCCCTTAAACCTGGAGAGTTGAGACCCGTGGAATGGGTACCATGCAATATGACTTCAAAGGGTCTTCATTTGCTCACCGAACCTCTCCAATCCTATCACTGCTGCGTTTATGCCCCTGTACACACGCTTGATTTTCTTTCAGAGACATAGCAATCCATAGGTTTTAAGATACTTACTAGTCAGGTACATTCTTAGGCGTTTAATATGGGGTGTTGAGTCCATTTCGTTGAGCAAGGAGTAGTTCTTGTCTATTCCATATTTGGCTTAAGGAACTTTATCTGTGCTCATTTCAATCTCTGGTTTTATGCAGCACCCCAACTCACCTTTCCCCTTAAGCAAGCATAAGTTGGTTTCCTAAATTTGAGACCCTGTTCTGTTTTGTAATCCAGTTCCTGTGTAGCCAAGTTTACATTCCGTGTATTAATGATATCTTATGATGTTTCTTTTTCTGTGTGACTTATTTCAGTTAGAATCATCATACCTGAATCCACTCATTATGCTGCTACGGGCCTGATGACATAGATTTCATTGCTGAGTGATATTGCATTGTACGTAAGTACCACAACTTCTTTATCCATTTTTCACTTTCTGCGATATTGAACTTGTACCGTAAACGAGGTTCTTGTAAACAGAGCCGTCCCAAACTTTGGGGTGGCTGTGTCTTTTTGATTTTAATTTCCCTAAGCTATAGGACCATAAGTGGAAGTGCCCTAGGCTCTGTTTCTTTGTTTTTTAGATGTTTCAGGAAACACTATACACTTCTCCAGAGTGGCTGTTGGCAATTTACATCCCGCCCATCAGCATAACAAGGCTCCCAGTTCTCCATGGCCTGTCCTGCCTTTCTGGATTTTACACTTTTTTCAGATGGCCCTTTTGACCGGGGGGAAGTGAGACTTCATTGTAGTGCAGATTTCCTTTGCAAGCTTGCTTGGTTGGCCAAAAAGGGCGTATGCGTTTTTTCCTGAATATATTCAGGAAAAAACGCATACGCCCTTTTTGGCCAAGTGCATCATTGTGGACGTTCTGCCTCTTTTCCTATGCTTTAAATGCAATTCCAGTCTACCTCCTGAAATTGGTTTCCTGCAATTCTGCCCCGCTTTCAAGTCCTCTTGGCAGCCTTACTTCAGTATATTTTTGGACGATAGCTGTCATTTATAACTCTGCAGGTTTGTGAATTACAGTGCCCCTGAGCTCCTTTCTTCAACTCGCTTTCTTGTGAGCTGGCCGCAACACCGCAGGATTGCTTCAGGCCCTAATCTGGTTCCGGCATGGCACGCTGAGCCTTTGGTTAATTCCTCTTCCTGGTGGGAAATGAGAGTTAAATTTGCCCGTCCAGACACCTCCAGCTAGTCTCTCATTGTTTCTCCCTATTCCTGTTCATCTTCCTCAGAAATTGCAAATGGGCCAAACAGGAGGTTAAAGGCACTGACTCTCCACGTCGGGAGAGTGTTAGTAAAGCGTCTGGAATGTTACACCCGAGTACCAGGGGACGAGAATTGAGACATATTGGAACACGTCTCCCGATCACACGGTTGATCATACTCTGGGTTCCACGTGCATGTTTTAGCTGAAGGAAGAATCCCTTAAACCTGGAGAGTTGAGACCCGTGGAATGGGTACCATGCAATATGACTTCAAAGGGTCTTCATTTGCTCACCGAACCTCTCCAATCCTATCACTGCTGCGTTTATGCCCCTGTACACACGCTTGATTTTCTTTCAGAGACATAGCAATCCATAGGTTTTAAGATACTTACTAGTCAGGTACATTCTTAGGCATTTAATATGGGGTGTTGAGTCCATTTCGTTGAGCAAGGAGTAGTTCTTGTCTATTCCATATTTGGCTTAAGGAACTTTATCTGTGCTCATTTCAATCTCTGGTTTTATGCAGCACCCCAACTCACCTTTCCCCTTAAGCAAGCATAAGTTGGTTTTCTAAATTTGAGACCTTGTTCTGTTTTGTAATCCAGTTCCTGTGTAGCCAAGTTTACATTCCGTGTATTAGTGATATCTTATGATGTTTCTTTTTCTGTGTGACTTATTTCAGTTAGAATCATCATACCTGAATCCACTCATTATGCTGCTATGGGCCTGATGACATAGATTTCATTGCTGAGTGATATTGCATTGAACGTATGTACCACAACTTCTTTATCCATTTTTCACTTTCTGTGATATTGAACTTGTACCGTAAACGAGGTTCTTGTAAACAGAGCCTTCCCAAACTTTGGGGTGGCTGTGTTTTTTTGATTTTAATTTCCCTAAGCTATAGGACCATAAGTGTAAGTGCCCTAGGCTCTGTTGCTTTGTTTTTTAGATGTTTCAGGAAACACCATACACCTCTCCCGAGTGGCTGTTGGCAATTTACATCCCGCCCATCAGCATAACAAGGCTCCCAGTTCTCCATGGCCTGTCCTGCCTTTCTGGATTTTACACTTTTTTCAGATGGCCCTTTTGACCGGGGGGAAGTGAGACTTCATTGTAGTGCAGATTTCCTTTGCAAGCTTGCTTGGTTGGCCAAAATGGGCGTATGCGTTTTTTCCTGAATATATTCAGGAAAAAACGCATACGCCCTTTTTGGCCAAGTGCATCATTGTGGACGTTCTGCCTCTTTTCCTATGCTTTAAATGCAATTCCAGTCTACCTCCTGAAATAGGTTTCCTGCAATTCTGCCCCGCTTTCAAGTCCTCTTGGCAGCCTTACTTCAGTATATTTTTGGACGATAGCTGTCATTTATAAGTCTGCAGGTTTGTGAATTACAGTGCCCCTGAGCTCCTTTCTTCAACTCGCTTTCTTGTGAGCTGGCCGCAACACCGCAGGATTGCTTCAGGCCCTAATCTGGTTCCGGCACGGCACGCTGAGCCTTTGGTTAATTCCTCTTCCTGGTGGGAAATGAGAGTTAAATTTGCCCGTCCAGACACCTCCAGCTAGTCTCTCATTGGTTCTCCCTATTCCTGTTCATCTTCCGCAGAAATTGCAAATGGGCCAAACAGGAGGTTAAAGGCAGTGACTCTCCAAGTCGGGAGAGTGTTAGTAAAGCGTCTGGAATGTTACACCCGAGTACCAGGGGACGAGAATTGAGACATATTGGAACACGTCTCCCGATCACACGGTTGATCATACTCTGGGTTCCACGTGCATGTTTTAGCTGAAGGAAGAATCCCTTAAACCTGGAGAGTTGAGACCCGTGGAATGGGTACCATGCAATATGACTTCAAAGGGTCTTCATTTGCTCACCGAACCTCTCCAATCCTATCACTGCTGCGTTTATGCCCCTGTACACACGCTTGATTTTCTTTCAGAGACATAGCAATCCATAGGTTTTAAGATACTTACTAGTCAGGTACATTCTTAGGCATTTAATATGGGGTGTTGAGTCCATTTCGTTGAGCAAGGAGTAGTTCTTGTCTATTCCATATTTGGCTTAAGGAACTTTATCTGTGCTCATTTCAATCTCTGGTTTTATGCAGCACCCCAACTCACCTTTCCCCTTAAGCAAGCATAAGTTGGTTTTCTAAATTTGAGACCCTGTTCTGTTTTGTAATCCAGTTCCTGTGTAGCCAAGTTTACATTCCGTGTATTAGTGATATCTTATGATGTTTCTTTTTCTGTGTGACTTATTTCAGTTAGAATCATCATACCTGAATCCACTCATTATGCTGCTACGGGCCTGATGACATAGATTTCATTGCTGAGTGATATTGCATTGTACGTAAGTACCACAACTTCTTTATCCATTTTTCACTTTCTGCGATATTGAACTTGTACCGTAAACGAGGTTCTTGTAAACAGAGCCGTCCCAAACTTTGGGGTGGCTGTGTCTTTCTGATTTTAATTTCCCAAGCTACAGGACCATAAGTGGAAGTGCCCTAGGCTCTGTTGCTTTGTTTTTTAGATGTTTCAGGAAACACCATACACCTCTCCCGAGTGGCTGTTGGCAATTTACATCCCGCCCATCAGCATAACAAGGCTCCCAGTTCTCCATGGCCTGTCCTGCCTTTCTGGATTTTACACTTTTTTCAGATGGCCCTTTTGACCGGGGGGAAGTGAGACTTCATTGTAGTGCAGATTTCCTTTGCAAGCTTGCTTGGTTGGCCAAAAAGGGCGTATGCGTTTTTTCCTGAATATATTCAGGAAAAAACGCATACGCCCTTTTTGGCCAAGTGCATCATTGTGGACGTTCTGCCTCTTTTCCTATGCTTTAAATGCAATTCCAGTCTACCTCCTGAAATCGGTTTCCTGCAATTCTGCCCCGCTTTCAAGTCCTCTTGGCAGCCTTACTTCAGTATATTTTTGGACGATAGCTGTCATTTATAACTCTGCAGGTTTGTGAATTACAGTGCCCCTGAGCTCCTTTCTTCAACTCGCTTTCTTGTGAGCTGGCCGCAACACCGCAGGATTGCTTCAGGCCCTAATCTGGTTCCGGCACGGCACGCTGAGCCTTTGGTTAATTCCTCTTCCTGGTGGGAAATGAGAGTTAAATTTGCCCGTCCAGACACCTCCAGCTAGTCTCTCATTGGTTCTCCCTATTCCTGTTCATCTTCCGCAGAAATTGCAAATGGGCCAAACAGGAGGTTAAAGGCACTGACTCTCCAAGTCGGGAGAGTGTTTGTAAAGCGTCTGGAATGTTACACCCGAGTACCAGGGGACGAGAATTGAGACATATTGGAACACGTCTCCCGATCACACGGTTGATCATACTCTGGGTTCCACGTGCATGTTTTAGCTGAAGGAAGAATCCCTTAAACCTGGAGAGTTGAGACCCGTGGAATGGGTACCAAGCAATATGACTTCAAAGGGTCTTCATTTGCTCACCGAACCTCTCCAATCCTATCACTGCTGCGTTTATGCCCCTGTACACACGCTTGATTCTCTTTCAGAGACATAGCAATCCATAGGTTTTAAGATACTTACTAGTCAGGTACATTCTTAGGCGTTTAATATGGGGTGTTGAGTCCATTTCGTTGAGCAAGGAGTAGTTCTTGTCTATTCCATATTTGGCTTAAGGAACTTTATCTGTGCTCATTTCAATCTCTGGTTTTATGCAGCACCCCAACTCACCTTTCCCCTTAAGCAAGCATAAGTTGGTTTTCTAAATTTGAGACCCTGTTCTGTTTTGTAATCCAGTTCCTGTGTAGCCAAGTTTACATTCCGTGTATTAGTGATATCTTATGATGTTTCTTTTTCTGTGATACTTATTTCAGTTAGAATCATCATACCTGAATCCACTCATTATGCTGCTATGGGCCTGATGACATAGATTTCATTGCTGAGTGATATTGCATTGTACGTAAGTACCACAACTTCTTTATCCATTTTTCACTTTCTGCGCTATTGAACTTGTACCGTAAACGAGGTTCTTGTAAACAGAGCCGTCCCAAACTTTGGGGTGGCTGTGTCTTTCTGATTTTAATTTCCCAAGCTACAGGACCATAAGTGGAAGTGCCCTAGGCTCTGTTGCTTTGTTTTTTAGATGTTTCAGGAAACACCATACACCTCTCCCGAGTGGCTGTTGGCAATTTACATCCCGCCCATCAGCATAACAAGGCTCCCAGTTCTCCATGGCCTGTCCTGCCTTTCTGGATTTTACACTTTTTTCAGATGGCCCTTTTGACCGGGGGGAAGTGAGACTTCATTGTAGTGCAGATTTCCTTTGCAAGCTTGCTTGGTTGGCCAAAAAGGGCGTATGCGTTTTTTCCTGAATATATTCAGGAAAAAACGCATACGCCCTTTTTGGCCAAGTGCATCATTGTGGACGTTCTGCCTCTTTTCCTATGCTTTAAATGCAATTCCAGTCTACCTCCTGAAATCGGTTTCCTGCAATTCTGCCCCGCTTTCAAGTCCTCTTGGCAGCCTTACTTCAGTATATTTTTGGACGATAGCTGTCATTTATAACTCTGCAGGTTTGTGAATTACAGTGCCCCTGAGCTCCTTTCTTCAACTCGCTTTCTTGTGAGCTGGCCGCAACACCGCAGGATTGCTTCAGGCCCTAATCTGGTTCCGGCACGGCACGCTGAGCCTTTGGTTAATTCCTCTTCCTGGTGGGAAATGAGAGTTAAATTTGCCCGTCCAGACACCTCCAGCTAGTCTCTCATTGGTTCTCCCTATTCCTGTTCATCTTCCGCAGAAATTGCAAATGGGCCAAACAGGAGGTTAAAGGCACTGACTCTCCAAGTCGGGAGAGTGTTTGTAAAGCGTCTGGAATGTTACACCCGAGTACCAGGGGACGAGAATTGAGACATATTGGAACACGTCTCCCGATCACACGGTTGATCATACTCTGGGTTCCACGTGCATGTTTTAGCTGAAGGAAGAATCCCTTAAACCTGGAGAGTTGAGACCCGTGGAATGGGTACCAAGCAATATGACTTCAAAGGGTCTTCATTTGCTCACCGAACCTCTCCAATCCTATCACTGCTGCGTTTATGCCCCTGTACACACGCTTGATTTTCTTTCAGAGACATAGCAATCCATAGGTTTTAAGATACTTACTAGTCAGGTACATTCTTAGGCGTTTAATATGGGGTGTTGAGTCCATTTCGTTGAGCAAGTAGTAGTTCTTGTCTATTCCATATTTGGCTTAAGGAACTTTATCTGTGCTCATTTCAATCTCTGGTTTTATGCAGCACCCCAACTCACCTTTCCCCTTAAGCAAGCATAAGTTGGTTTCCTAAATTTGAGACCCTGTTCTGTTTTGTAATCCAGTTCCTGTGTAGCCAAGTTTACATTCCGTGTATTAATGATATCTTATGATGTTTCTTTTTCTGTGTGACTTATTTCAGTTAGAATCATCATACCTGAATCCACTCATTATGCTGCTACGGGCCTGATGACATAGATTTCATTGCTGAGTGATATTGCATTGTACGTAAGTACCACAACTTCTTTATCCATTTTTCACTTTCTGCGATATTGAACTTGTACCGTAAACGAGGTTCTTGTAAACAGAGCCGTCCCAAACTTTGGGGTGGCTGTGTCTTTTTGATTTTAATTTCCCTAAGCTATAGGACCATAAGTGGAAGTGCCCTAGGCTGTGTTGCTTTGTTTTTTAGATGTTTCAGGAAACACTATACACCTCTCCCGAGTGGCTGTTGGCAATTTACATCCCGCCCATCAGCATAACAAGGCTCCCAGTTCTCCATGGCCTGTCCTGCCTTTCTGGATTTTACACTTTTTTCAGATGGCCCTTTTGACCGGGGGGAAGTGAGACTTCATTGTAGTGCAGATTTCCTTTGCAAGCTTGCTTGGTTGGCCAAAAAGGGCGTATGCGTTTTTTCCTGAATATATTCAGGAAAAAACGCATACGCCCTTTTTGGCCAAGTGCATCATTGTGGACGTTCTGCCTCTTTTCCTATGCTTTAAATGCAATTCCAGTCTACCTCCTGAAATCGGTTTCCTGCAATTCTGCCCCGCTTTCAAGTCCTCTTGGCAGCCTTACTTCAGTATATTTTTGGACGATAGCTGTCATTTATAACTCTGCAGGTTTGTGAATTACAGTGCCCCTGAGCTCCTTTCTTCAACTCGCTTTCTTGTGAGCTGGCCGCAACACCGCAGGATTGCTTCAGGCCCTAATCTGGTTCCGGCACGGCACGCTGAGCCTTTGGTTAATTCCTCTTCCTGGTGGGAAATGAGAGTTAAATTTGCCCGTCCAGACACCTCCAGCTAGTCTCTCATTGGTTCTCCCTATTCCTGTTCATCTTCCGCAGAAATTGCAAATGGGCCAAACAGGAGGTTAAAGGCACTGACTCTCCAAGTCGGGAGAGTGTTTGTAAAGCGTCTGGAATGTTACACCCGAGTACCAGGGGACGAGAATTGAGACATATTGGAACACGTCTCCCGATCACACGGTTGATCATACTCTGGGTTCCACGTGCATGTTTTACCTGAAGGAAGAATCCCTTAAACCTGGAGAGTTGAGACCCGTGGAATGGGTACCAAGCAATATGACTTCAAAGGGTCTTCATTTGCTCACCGAACCTCTCCAATCCTATCACTGCTGCGTTTATGCCCCTGTACACACGCTTGATTCTCTTTCAGAGACATAGCAATCCATAGGTTTTAAGATACTTACTAGTCAGGTACATTCTTAGGCGTTTAATATGGGCTGTTGAGTCCATTTCGTTGAGCAAGGAGTAGTTCTTGTCTATTCCATATTTGGCTTAAGGAACTTTATCTGTGCTCATTTCAATCTCTGGTTTTATGCAGCACCCCAACTCACCTTTCCCCTTAAGCAAGCATAAGTTGGTTTTCTAAATTTGAGACCCTGTTCTGTTTTGTAATCCAGTTCCTGTGTAGCCAAGTTTACATTCCGTGTATTAGTGATATCTTATGATGTTTCTTTTTCTGTGATACTTATTTCAGTTAGAATCATCATACCTGAATCCACTCATTATGCTGCTATGGGCCTGATGACATAGATTTCATTGCTGAGTGATATTGCATTGTACGTAAGTACCACAACTTCTTTATCCATTTTTCACTTTCTGCGATATTGAACTTGTACCGTAAACGAGGTTCTTGTAAACAGAGCCGTCCCAAACTTTGGGGTGGCTGTGTCTTTCTGATTTTAATTTCCCAAGCTACAGGACCATAAGTGGAAGTGCCCTAGGCTCTGTTGCTTTGTTTTTTAGATGTTTCAGGAAACACCATACACCTCTCCCGAGTGGCTGTTGGCAATTTACATCCCGCCCATCAGCATAACAAGGCTCCCAGTTCTCCATGGCCTGTCCTGCCTTTCTGGATTTTACACTTTTTTCAGATGGCCCTTTTGACCGGGGGGAAGTGAGACTTCATTGTAGTGCAGATTTCCTTTGCAAGCTTGCTTGGTTGGCCAAAAAGGGCGTATGCGTTTTTTCCTGAATATATTCAGGAAAAAACGCATACGCCCTTTTTGGCCAAGTGCATCATTGTGGACGTTCTGCCTCTTTTCCTATGCTTTAAATGCAATTCCAGTCTACCTCCTGAAATCGGTTTCCTGCAATTCTGCCCCGCTTTCAAGTCCTCTTGGCAGCCTTACTTCAGTATATTTTTGGACGATAGCTGTCATTTATAAGTCTGCAGGTTTGTGAATTACAGTGCCCCTGAGCTCCTTTCTTCAACTCGCTTTCTTGTGAGCTGGCCGCAACACCGCAGGATTGCTTCAGGCCCTAATCTGGTTCCGGCACAGCACGCTGAGCCTTTGGTTAATTCCTCTTCCTGGTGGGAAATGAGAGTTAAATTTGCCCGTCCAGACACCTCCACCTAGTCTCTCATTGGTTCTTCCTATTCCTGTTCATCTTCCTCAGAAATTGCAAATGGGCCAAACAGGAGGTTAAAGGCAGTGACTCTCCAAGTCGGGAGAGTGTTAGTTAAGCATCTGGAATGTTACACCCGAGTACCAGGGGACGAGAATTGAGACATATTGGAACACGTCTCCCGATCACACGGTTGATCATACTCTGGGTTCCACGTGCATGTTTTAGCTGAAGGAAGAATCCCTTAAACCTGGAGAGTTGAGACCCGTGGAATGGGTACCATGCAATATGACTTCAAAGGGTCTTCATTTGCTCACCGAACCTCTCCAATCCTATCACTGCTGCGTTTATGCCCCTGTACACACGCTTGATTTTGTTTCGGAGACATAGCAATCCATAGGTTTGAAAATTCTTACTAGTCAGGTACATTCTTAGGCGTTTAATATGGGGTGTTGAGTCCATTTCGTTGAGCAAGGAGTAGTTCTTGTCTATTCTATATTTGGCTTAAGGAACTTTATCTGTGCTCATTTCAATCTCTGGTTTGATGCAGCACCCCAACTCACCTTTCCCCTTAAGCAAGCATAAGTTGGTTTTCTAAATTTGAGACCCTGTTCTGTTTTGTAATCCAGTTCCTGTGTAGCCAAGTTTACATCCCGTGTATTAGTGATATCTTATGATGTTTCTTTTTCTGTGTGACTTATTTCAGTTAGAATCATCATACCTGAATCCACTCATTATGCTGCTACGGGCCTGATGACATAGATTTCATTGCTGAGTGATATTGCATTGTACGTAAGTACCACAACTTCTTTATCCATTTTTCACTTTCTGCGATATTGAACTTGTACCGTAAACGAGGTTCTTGTAAACAGAGCCGTCCCAAACTTTGGGGTGGCTGTGTCTTTTTGATTTTAATTTCCCTAAGCTATAGGACCATAAGTGGAAGTGCCCTAGGCTCTGTTGCTTTGTTTTTTAGATGTTTCAGGAAACACCATACACCTCTCCCGAGTGGCTGTTGGCAATTTACATCCCGCCCATCAGCATAACAAGGCTCCCAGTTCTCCATGGCCTGTCCTGCCTTTCTGGATTTTACACTTTTTTCAGATGGCCCTTTTGACCGGGGGGAAGTGAGACTTCATTGTAGTGCAGATTTCCTTTGCAAGCTTGCTTGGTTGGCCAAAAAGGGCGTATGCGTTTTTTCCTGAATATATTCAGGAAAAAACGCATACGCCCTTTTTGGCCAAGTGCATCATTGTGGACGTTCTGCCTCTTTTCCTATGCTTTAAATGCAATTCCAGTCTACCTCCTGAAATCGGTTTCCTGCAATTCTGCCCCGCTTTCAAGTCCTCTTGGCAGCCTTACTTCAGTATATTTTTGGACGATAGCTGTCATTTATAAGTCTGCAGGTTTGTGAATTACAGTGCCCCTGAGCTCCTTTCTTCAACTCGCTTTCTTGTGAGCTGGCCGCAACACCGCAGGATTGCTTCAGGCCCTAATCTGGTTCCGGCACGGCACGCTGAGCCTTTGGTTAATTCCTCTTCCTGGTGGGAAATGAGAGTTAAATTTGCCCGTCCAGACACCTCCAGCTAGTCTCTCATTGGTTCTCCCTATTCCTGTTCATCTTCCGCAGAAATTGCAAATGGGCCAAACAGGAGGTTAAAGGCACTGACTCTCCAAGTCGGGAGAGTGTTTGTAAAGCGTCTGGAATGTTACACTCGAGTACCAGGGGACGAGAATTGAGACATATTTGCACACGTCTCCCGATCACTCGGTTGATCATACTCTGGGTTCCACGTGCATGTTTTAGCTGAAGGAAGAATCCCTTAAACCTGGAGAGTTGAGACCCGTGGAATGGGTACCATGCAATATGACTTCAAAGGGTCTTCATTTGCTCACCGAACCTCTCCAATCCTATCACTGCTGCGTTTATGCCCCTGTACACACGCTTGATTTTCTTTCAGAGACATAGCAATCCATAGGTTTTAAGATACTTACTAGTCAGGTACATTCTTAGGCGTTTAATATGGGGTGTTGAGTCCATTTCGTTGAGCAAGGAGTAGTTCTTGTCTATTCCATATTTGGCTTAAGGAACTTTATCTGTGCTCATTTCAATCTCTGGTTTGATGCAGCACCCCAACTCACCTTTCCCCTTAAGCAAGCATAAGTTGGTTTTCTAAATTTGAGACCCTGTTCTGTTTTGTAATCCAGTTCCTGTGTAGCCAAGTTTACATTCGGTGTATTAGTGATATCTTATGATGTTTCTTTTTCTGTGTGACTTATTTCAGTTAGAATCATCATACCTGAATCCACTCATTATGCTGCTACGGGCCTGATGACATAGATTTCATTGCTGAGTGATATTGCATTGTACGTAAGTACCACAACTTCTTTATCCATTTTTCACTTTCTGTGATATTGAACTTGTACCGTAAACGATGTTCTTGTAAACAGAGCCGTCCCAAACTTTGGGGTGGCTGTGTCTTTTTGATTTTAATTTCCCTAAGCTATAGGACCATAAGTGGAAGTGCCCTAGGCTCTGTTGCTTTGTTTTTTAGATGTTTCAGGAAACACCATACACCTCTCCCGACTGGCTGTTGGCAATTTACATCCCGCCCATCAGCATAACAAGGCTCCCAGTTCTCCATGGCCTGTCCTGCCTTTCTGGATTTTACACTTTTTTCAGATGGCCCTTTTGACCGGGGGGAAGTGAGACTTCATTGTAGTGCAGATTTCCTTTGCAAGCTTGCTTGGTTGGCCAAAAAGGGCGTATGCGTTTTTTCCTGAATATATTCAGGAAAAAACGCATACGCCCTTTTTGGCCAAGTACATCATTGTGGACGTTCTGCCTCTTTTCCTATGCTTTAAATGCAATTCCAGTCTACCTCCTGAAATCGGTTTCCTGCAATTCTGCCCCGCTTTCAAGTCCTCTTGGCAGCCTTACTTCAGTATATTTTTGGACGATAGCTGTCATTTATAACTCTGCAGGTTTGTGAATTACAGTGCCCCTGAGCTCCTTTCTTCAACTCGCTTTCTTGTGAGCTGGCCGCAACACCACAGGATTGCTTCAGGCCCTAATCTGGTTCCGGCACGGCACGCTGAGCCTTTGGTTAATTCCTCTTCCTGGTGGGAAATGAGAGTTAAATTTGCCCGTCCAGACACCTCCAGCTAGTCTCTCTTTGGTTCTCCCTATTCCTGTTCATCTTCCGCAGAAATTGCAAACTGGGCCAAACAGGAGGTTAAAGGCACTGACTCTCCAAGTCGGGAGAGTGTTAGTAAAGCGTCTGGAATGTTGCACCCGAGTACCAGGGGACGAGAACTGAGACATATTGGAACACGTCTCCCGATCACACGGTTGATCATACTCTGGGTTCCACGTGCATGTTTTACCTGAAGGCAGAGTCCCTTAAACCTGGAGAGTTGAGACCCGTGGAATGGGTACCATGCAATATGACTTCAAAGGGTCTTCATTTGCTCACCGAACCTCTCCAATCCTATCACTGCTGCGTTTATGCCCCTGTACACACGCTTGATTTTCTTTCAGAGACATAGCAATCCATAGGTTTTAAGATACTTATTGTCAGGTACATTCTTAGGCGTTTAATATGGGGTGTTGAGTCCATTTCGTTGAGCAAGGAGTAGTTCTTGTCTATTCTATATTTGGCTTAAGGAACTTTATCTGTGCTCATTTCAATCTCTGGTTTGATGCAGCACCCCAACTCACCTTTCCCCTTAAGCAAGCATAAGTTGGTTTTCTAAATTTGAGACCCTGTTCTGTTTTGTAATCCAGTTCCTGTGTAGCCAAGTTTACATCCCGTGTATTAGTGATATCTTATGATGTTTCTTTTTCTGTGTGACTTATTTCAGTTAGAATCATCATACCTGAATCCACTCATTATGCTGCTACGGGCCTGATGACATAGATTTCATTGCTGAGTGATATTGCATTGTACGTAAGTACCACAACTTCTTTATCCATTTTTCACTTTCTGCGCTATTGAACTTGTACCGTAAACGAGGTTCTTGTAAACAGAGCCGTCCCAAACTTTGGGGTGGCTGTGTCTTTTTGATTTTAATTTCCCTAAGCTATAGGACCATAAGTGGAAGTGCCCTAGGCTCTGTTGCTTTGTTTTTTAGATGTTTCAGGAAACACCATACACCTCTCCCGAGTGGCTGTTGGCAATTTACATCCCGCCCATCAGCATAACAAGGCTCCCAGTTCTCCATGGCCTGTCCTGCCTTTCTGGATTTTACACTTTTTTCAGATGGCCCTTTTGACCGGGGGGAAGTGAGACTTCATTGTAGTGCAGATTTCCTTTACAAGCTTGCTTGGTTGGCCAAAAAGGGCGTATGCGTTTTTTCCTGAATATATTCAGGAAAAAACGCATACGCCCTTTTTGGCCAAGTGCATCATTGTGGACGTTCTGCCTCTTTTCCTATGCTTTAAATGCAATTCCAGTCTACCTCCTGAAATCGGTTTCCTGCAATTCTGCCCCGCTTTCAAGTCCTCTTGGCAGCCTTACTTCAGTATATTTTTGGAAGATAGCTGTCATTTATAACTCTGCAGGTTTGTAAATTACAGTGCCCCTGAGCTCCTTTCTTCAACTCGCTTTCTTGTGAGCTGGCCGCAACACCGCAGGATTGCTTCAGGCCCTAATCTGGTTCCGGCACAGCACGCTGAGCCTTTGGTTAATTCCTCTTCCTGGTGGGAAATGAGAGTTAAATTTGCCCGTCCAGACACCTCCACCTAGTCTCTCATTGGTTCTTCCTATTCCTGTTCATCTTCCGCAGAAATTGCAAATGGGCCAAACAGGAGGTTAAAGGCACTGACTCTCCAAGTCGGGAGAGTGTAAGTTAAGCATCTGGAATGTTACACCCGAGTACCAGGGGACGAGAATTGAGACATATTGGAACACGTCTCCCGATCACACGGTTGATCATACTCTGGGTTCCACGTGCATGTTTTAGCTGAAGGAAAAATCCCTTAAACCTGGAGAGTTGAGACCCGTGGAATGGGTACCATGCAATATGACTTCAAAGGGTCTTCATTTGCTCACCGAACCTCTCCAATCCTATCACTGCTGCGTTTATGCCCCTGTACACACGCTTGATTTTCTTTCAGAGACATAGCAATCCATAGGTTTTAAGATACTTACTAGTCAGGTACATTCTTAGGCGTTTAATATGGGGTGTTGAGTCCATTTCGTTGAGCAAGGAGTAGTTCTTGTCTATTCCATATTTGGCTTAAGGAACTTTATCTGTGCTCATTTCAATCTCTGGTTTTATGCAGCACCCCAACTCACCTTTCCCCTTAAGCAAGCATAAGTTGGTTTCCTAAATTTGAGACACTGTTCTGTTTTGTAATCCAGTTCCTGTGTAGCCAAGTTTACATTCCGTGTATTAATGATATCTTATGATGTTTCTTTTTCTGTGTGACTTATTTCAGTTAGAATCATCATACCTGAATCCACTCATTATGCTGCTACGGGCCTGATGACATAGATTTCATTGCTGAGTGATATTGCATTGTACGTAAGTACCACAACTTCTTTATCCATTTTTCACTTTCTGCGATATTGAACTTGTACCGTAAACGAGGTTCTTGTAAACAGAGCCGTCCCAAACTTTGGGGTGGCTGTGTCTTTTTGATTTTAATTTCCCAAGCTACAGGACCATAAGTGGAAGTGCCCTAGGCTGTGTTGCTTTGTTTTTTAGATGTTTCAGGAAACACTATACACCTCTCCCGAGTGGCTGTTGGCAATTTACATCCCGCCAATCAGCATAACAAGGCTCCCAGTTCTCCATGGCCTGTCCTGCCTTTCTGGATTTTACACTTTTTTCAGATGGCCCTTTTGACCGGGGGGAAGTGAGACTTCATTGTAGTGCAGATTTCCTTTGCAAGCTTGCTGGGTTGGCCAAAAAGGGCATATGCGTTTTTTCCTGAATATATTCAGGAAAAAACGCATACGCCCTTTTTGGCCAAGTGCATCATTGTGGACGTTCTGCCTCTTTTCCTATGCTTTAAATGCAATTCCAGTCTACCTCCTGAAATCGGTTTCCTGCAATTCTGCCCCGCTTTCAAGTCCTCTTGGCAGCCTTACTTCAGTATATTTTTGGACGATAGCTGTCATTTATAACTCTGCAGGTTTGTGAATTACAGTGCCCCTGAGCTCCTTTCTTCAACTCGCTTTCTTGTGAGCTGGCCGCAACACCGCAGGATTGCTTCAGGCCCTAATCTGGTTCCGGCACGGCACGCTGAGCCTTTGGTTAATTCCTCTTCCTGGTGGGAAATGAGAGTTAAATTTGCCCGTCCAGACACCTCCACCTAGTCTCTCATTGGTTCTCCCTATTCCTGTTCATCTTCCTCAGAAATTGCAAATGGGCCAAACAGGAGGTTAAAGGCACTGACTCTCCAAGTCGGGAGAGTGTTAGTAAAGCGTCTGGAATGTTACACCCGAGTACCAGGGGACGAGAATTGAGACATATTGGAACACGTCTCCCGATCACACGGTTGATCATACTCTGGGTTCCACGTGCATGTTTTAGCTGAAGGAAGAATCCCTTAAACCTGGAGAGTTGAGACCCGTGGAATGGGTACCATGCAATATGACTTCAAAGGGTCTTCATTTGCTCACCGAACCTCTCCAATCCTATCACTGCTGCGTTTATGCCCCTGTACACACGCTTGATTTTCTTTCAGAGACATAGCAATCCATAGGTTTTAAGATACTTACTAGTCAGGTACATTCTTAGGCGTTTAATATGGGGTGTTGAGTCCATTTCGTTGAGCAAGGAGTAGTTCTTGTCTATTCCATATTTGGCTTAAGGAACTTTATCTGTGCTCATTTCAATCTCTGGTTTTATGCAGCACCCCAACTCACCTTTCCCCTTAAGCAAGCATAAGTTGGTTTTCTAAATTTGAGACCCTGTTCTGTTTTGTAATCCAGTTCCTGTGTAGCCAAGTTTACATTCGGTGTATTAGTGATATCTTATGATGTTTCTTTTTCTGTGTGACTTATTTCAGTTAGAATCATCATACCTGAATCCACTCATTATGCTGCTACGGGCCTGATGACATAGATTTCATTGCTGAGTGATATTGCATTGTACGTAAGTACCACAACTTCTTTATCCATTTTTCACTTTCTGTGATATTGAACTTGTACCGTAAACGATGTTCTTGTAAACAGAGCCGTCCCAAACTTTGGGGTGGCTGTGTCTTTTTGATTTTAATTTCCCTAAGCTATAGGACCATAAGTGGAAGTGCCCTAGGCTCTGTTGCTTTGTTTTTTAGATGTTTCAGGAAACACCATACACCTCTCCCGAGTGGCTCTTGGCAATTTACATCCCGCCCATCAGCATAACAAGGCTCCCAGTTCTCCATGGCCTGTCCTGCCTTTCTGGATTTTACACTTTTTTCAGATGGCCCTTTTGACCGGGGGGAAGTGAGACTTCATTGTAGTGCAGATTTCCTTTGCAAGCTTGCTTGGTTGGCCAAAAAGGGCGTATGCGTTTTTTCCTGAATATATTCAGGAAAAAACGCATACGCCCTTTTTGGCCAAGTGCATCATTGTGGACGTTCTGCCTCTTTTCCTATGCTTTAAATGCAATTCCAGTCTACCTCCTGAAATCGGTTTCCTGCAATTCTGCCCCGCTTTCAAGTCCTCTTGGCAGCCTTACTTCAGTATATTTTTGGACGATAGCTGTCATTTATAACGCTGCAGGTTTGTGAATTACAGTGCCCCTGAGCTCCTTTCTTCAACTCGCTTTCTTGTGAGCTGGCCGCAACACCGCAGAATTGCTTCAGGCCCTAATCTGGTTCCGGCATGGCACGCTGAGCCTTTGGTTAATTCCTCTTCCTGGTGGGAAATGAGAGTTAAATTTGCCCGTCCAGACACCTCCAGCTAGTCTCTCATTGTTTCTCCCTATTCCTGTTCATCTTCCTCAGAAATTGCAAATGGGCCAAACAGGAGGTTAAAGGCACTGACTCTCCAAGTCGGGAGAGTGTTAGTAAAGCGTCTGGAATGTTACACCCGAGTACCAGGGGACGAGAATTGAGACATATTGGAACACGTCTCCCGATCACACGGTTGATCATACTCTGGGTTCCACGTGCATGTTTTAGCTGAAGGAAGAATCCCTTAAACCTGGAGAGTTGAGACCCGTGGAATGGGTACCATGCAATATGACTTCAAAGGGTCTTCATTTGCTCACCGAACCTCTCCAATCCTATCACTGCTGCGTTTATGCCCCTGTACACACGCTTGATTTTCTTTCAGAGACATAGCAATCCATAGGTTTTAAGATACTTACTAGTCAGGTACATTCTTAGGCGTTTAATATGGGGTGTTGAGTCCATTTCGTTGAGCAAGGAGTAGTTCTTGTCTATTCCATATTTGGCTTAAGGAACTTTATCTGTGCTCATTTCAATCTCTGGTTTTATGCAGCACCCCAACTCACCTTTCCCCTTAAGCAAGCATAAGTTGGTTTTCTAAATTTGAGACCCTGTTCTGTTTTGTAATCCAGTTCCTGTGTAGCCAAGTTTACATTCGGTGTATTAGTGATATCTTATGATGTTTCTTTTTCTGTGTGACTTATTTCAGTTAGAATCATCATACCTGAATCCACTCATTATGCTGCTACGGGCCTGATGACATAGATTTCATTGCTGAGTGATATTGCATTGTACGTAAGTACCACAACTTCTTTATCCATTTTTCACTTTCTGTGATATTCAACTTGTACCGTAAACGATGTTCTTGTAAACAGAGCCGTCCCAAACTTTGGGGTGGCTGTGTCTTTTTGATTTTAATTTCCCTAAGCTATAGGACCATAAGTGGAAGTGCCCTAGGCTCTGTTGCTTTGTTTTTTAGATGTTTCAGGAAACACCATACACCTCTCCCGAGTGGCTGTTGGCAATTTACATCCCGCCCATCAGCATAACAAGGCTCCCAGTTCTCCATGGCCTGTCCTGCCTTTCTGGATTTTACACTTTTTTCAGATGGCCCTTTTGACCGGGGGGAAGTGAGACTTCATTGTAGTGCAGATTTCCTTTGCAAGCTTGCTTGGTTGGCCAAAAAGGGCGTATGCGTTTTTTCCTGAATATATTCAGGAAAAAACGCATACGCCCTTTTTGGCCAAGTGCATCATTGTGGACGTTCTGCCTCTTTTCCTATGCTTTAAATACAATTCCAGTCTACCTCCTGAAATCGGTTTCCTGCAATTCTGCCCCGCTTTCAAGTCCTCTTGGCAGCCTTACTTCAGTATATTTTTGGATGATAGCTGTCATTTATAACTCTGCAGGTTTGTGAATTACAGTGCCCCTGAGCTCCTTTCTTCAACTCGCTTTCTTGTGAGCTGGCCGCAACACCGCAGGATTGCTTCAGGCCCTAATCTGGTTCCGGCATGGCACGCTGAGCCTTTGGTTAATTCCTCTTCCTGGTGGGAAATGAGAGTTAAATTTGCCCGTCCAGACACCTCCAGCTAGTCTCTCATTGGTTCTCCCTATTCCTGTTCATCTTCCTCAGAAATTGCAAATGGGCCAAACAGGAGGTTAAAGGCACTGACTCTCCAAGTCGGGAGAGTGTTAGTAAAGCGTCTGGAATGTTACACCCGAGTACCAGGGGACGAGAATTGAGACATATTGGAACACGTCTCCCGATCACACGGTTGGTCATACTCTGGGTTCCACGTGCATGTTTTAGCTGAAGGAAGAATCCCTTAAACCTGGAGAGTTGAGACCCGTGGAATGGGTACCATGCAATATGACTTCAAAGGGTCTTCATTTGCTCACCGAACCTCTCCAATCCTATCACTGCTGCGTTTATGCCCCTGTACACACGCTTGATTTTCTTTCGGAGACATAGCTATCCATAGGTTTTAAAATTCTTACTAGTCAGGTACATTCTTAGGCGTTTAATATGGGGTGTTGAGTCCATTTCGTTGAGCAAGGAGTAGTTCTTGTGTATTCTATATTTGGCTTAAGGAACTTTATCTGTGCTCATTTCAATCTCTGATTTTATGCAGCACCCCAACTCACCTTTCCCCTTAAGCAAGCATAAGTTGGTTTTCTAAATTTGAGACCCTGTTCAGTTTTGTAATCCAGTTCCTGTGTAGCCAAGTTTACATCCCGTGTATTAGTGATATCTTATGATGTTTCTTTTTCTGTGTGACTTATTTCAGTTAGAATCATCATACCTGAATCCACTCATTATGCTGCTACGGGCCTGATGACATAGATTTCATTGCTGAGTGATATTGCATTGTACGTAAGTACCACAACTTCTTTATCCATTTTTCACTTTCTGCGATATTGAACTTGTACCGTAAACGAGGTTCTTGTAAACAGAGCCGTCCCAAACATTTGGGTGGCTGTGTCTTTTTGATTTTAATTTCCCTAAGCTATAGGACCATAAGTGGAAGTGCCCTAGGCTCTGTTGCTTTGTTTTTTAGATGTTTCAGGAAACACCATACACCTCTCCCGAGTGGCTGTTGGCAATTTACATCCCGCCCATCAGCATAACAAGGCTCCCAGTTCTCCATGGCCTGTCCTGCCTTTCTGGATTTTACACTTTTTTCAGATGGCCCTTTTGACCGGGGGGAAGTGAGACTTCATTGTAGTGCAGATTTCCTTTGCAAGCTTGCTTGGTTGGCCAAAAAGGGCGTATGCGTTTTTTCCTGAATATATTCAGGAAAAAACGCATACGCCCTTTTTGGCCAAGTGCATCATTGTGGACGTTCTGCCTCTTTTCCTATGCTTTAAATGCAATTCCAGTCTACCTCCTGAAATAGGTTTCCTGCAATTCTGCCCCGCTTTCAAGTCCTCTTGGCAGCCTTACTTCAGTATATTTTTGGACGATAGCTGTCATTTATAACTCTGCAGGTTTGTGAATTACAGTGCCCCTGAGCTCCTTTCTTCAACTTGCTTTCTTGTGAGCTGGCCGCAACACCGCAGGATTGCTTCAGGCCCTAATCTGGTTCTGGGACGGCACGCTGAGCCTTTGGTTAATTCCTCTTCCTGGTGGGAAATGAGAGTTAAATTTGCCCGTCCAGACACCTCCAGCTAGTCTCTCATTGGTTCTCCCTATTCCTGTTCATCTTCCGCAGAAATTGCAAATGGGCCAAACAGGAGGTTAAAGGCACTGACTCTCCAAGTCGGGAGAGTGTTAGTAAAGCGTCTGGAATGTTGCACCCGAGTACCAGGGGACGAGAACTGAGGCATATTGGAACACGTCTCCCGATCCCATGGTTGATCATACTCTGGGTTCCACGTGCATGTTTTAGCTGAAGGAAGAATCCCTTAAACCAGGAGAGTTGAGACCCGTGGAATGGGTACCATGCAATATGACTTCAAAGGGTCTTCATTTGCTCACGAACCTCTCCAATCCTATCAGTGCTGCGTTTATGCCCCTGTACACATGCTTGATTTTCTTTCAGAGACATAGCAATCCATAGGTTTTAAGATACTTACTAGTCAGGTACATTCTTAGGCGTTTAATATGGGGTGTTGAGTCCATTTCGTTGAGCAAGGAGTAGCTCTTGTCTATTCCATATTTGGCTTAAGGAACTTTATCTGTGCTCATTTCAATCTCTGGTTTTATGCAGCACCCCAACTCACTTTTTCGCTTAAGCAAGCATAAGTTGGTTTTCTAAATTTGAGACCCTGTTCTGATTTGTAATCCAGTTCCTGTGTAGCCAAGTTTACATTCCGTGTATTAGTGATATCTTATGATGTTTCTTTTTCTGTGTGACTTATTTCAGTTAGAATCATCATACCTGAATCCATTCATTATACTGCTACGGGCCTGATGACATAGATTTCATTGCTGAGTGATATTGCATTGTACGTAAGTACCACAACTTCTTTATCCATATTTCACTTTCTGCGGTATTGAACTTGTACCGTAAACGAGCTTCTTGTAAACAGAGCCGTCCCAAACTTTGGGGTGGCTGTGTCTTCTTGATTTTTTTTCCCTAAGCTATAGGACCATAAGTGGAAGTGCCTTAGGTTCTGTTGCTTTGTTTTTTAGATGTTTCAGGAAACACCATACACTTCTCCCAAGTGGCTGTTGGCAATTTACATCCCGCCCATCAGCATAACAAGGCTCCCAGTTCTCCATGGCCTGTCCTGCCTTTCTGGATTTTACACTTTTTTCAGATGGCTCTTTTGACCGGGGGGAAGTGAGACTTCATTGTAGTGCAGATTTCCTTTGCAAGCTTGCTTGGTTGGCCAAAAAGGGCGTATGCGTTTTTTCCTGAATATATTCAGGAAAAAACGCATACGCCCTTTTTGGCCAAGTGCATCATTGTGGACGTTCTGCCTCTTTTCCTATGCTTTAAATGCAATTCCAGTCTACCTCCTGAAATCGGTTTCCTGCAATTCTGCCCCGCTTTCAAGTCCTCTTGGCAGCCTTACTTCAGTATATTTTTGGATGATAGCTGTCATTTATAACTCTGCAGGTTTGTGAATTACACTGCCCCTGAGCTCCTTTCTTCAACTCGCTTTCTTGTGAGCTGGCCGCAACACCGCAGGATTGCTTCAGGCCCTAATCTGGTTCCGGCACGGCACGCTGAGCCTTTGGTTAATTCCTCTTCCTGGTGGGAAATGAGAGTTAAATTTGCCCGTCCAGACACCTCCAGCTAGTCTCTCATTGGTTCTCCCTATTCCTGTTTATCTTCCTCAGAAATTGCAAATGGGCCAAACAGTAGGTTAAAGGCACTGACTCTCCAAGTCGGGAGAGTGTTAGTAAAGCGTCTGGAATGTTACACCCGACTACCAGGGGACGAGAATTGAGACATATTGGAACACGTCTCCCGATCACACGGTTGATCATACTCTGGGTTCCACGTGCATGTTTTAGCTGAAGGAAGAATCCCTTAAACCTGGAGAGTTGAGACCCGTGGAATGGGTACCATGCAATATGACTTCAAAGGGTCTTCATTTGCTCACCGAACCTCTCCAATCCTATCACTGCTGCGTTTATGCCCCTGTACACACGCTTGATTTTCTTTCAGAGACATAGCAATCCATAGGTTTTAAGATACTTACTAGTCAGGTACATTCTTAGGCATTTAATATGGGGTGTTGAGTCCATTTCGTTGAGCAAGGAGTAGTTCTTGTCTATTCTATATTTGGCTTAAGGAACTTTATCTGTGCTCATTTCAATCTCTGGTTTTATGCAGCACCCCAACTCACCTTTCCCCTTAAGCAAGCATAAGTTGGTTTTCTAAATTTGAGACCCTGTTCAGTTTTGTAATCCAGTTCCTGTGTAGCCAAGTTTACATCCCGTGTATTAGTGATATCTTATGATGTTTCTTTTTCTGTGTGACTTATTTCAGTTAGAATCATCATACCTGAATCCACTCATTATGCTGCTACGGGCCTGATGACATAGATTTCATTGCTGAGTGATATTGCATTGTACGTAAGTACCACAACTTCTTTATCCATTTTTCACTTTCTGCGATATTGAACTTGTACCGTAAACGAGGTTCTTGTAAACAGAGCCGTCCCAAACATTGGGGTGGCTGTGTCTTTCTGATTTTAATTTCCCTAAGCTATAGGACCATAAGTGGAAGTGCCCTAGGCTCTGTTGCTTTGTTTTTTAGATGTTTCAGGAAACACCATACACCTCTCCCGAGTGGCTGTTGGCAATTTACATCCGGCCCATCAGCATAACAAGGCTCCCAGTTCTCCATGGCCTGTCCTGCCTTTCTGGATTTTACACTTTTTTCAGATGGCCCTTTTGACCGGGGGGAAGTGAGACTTCATTGTAGTGCAGATTTCCTTTGCAAGCTTGCTTGGTTGGCCAAAAAGAGCGTATGCGTTTTTTCCTGAATATATTCAGGAAAAAACGCATACGCCCTTTTTGGCCAAGTGCATCATTGTGGACGTTCTGCCTCTTTTCCTATGCTTTAAATGCAATTCCAGTCTACCTCCTGAAATAGGTTTCCTGCAATTCTGCCCCGCTTTCAAGTCCTCTTGGCAGCCTTACTTCAGTATATTTTTGGACGATAGCTGTCATTTATAACTCTGCAGGTTTGTGAATTACAGTGCCCCTGAGCTCCTTTCTTCAACTTGCTTTCTTGTGAGCTGGCCGCAACACCGCAGGATTGCTTCAGGCCCTAATCTGGTTCCGGGACGGCACGCTGAGCCTTTGGTTAATTCCTCTTCCTGGTGGGAAATGAGAGTTAAATTTGCCCGTCCAGACACCTCCAGCTAGTCTCTCATTGGTTCTCCCTATTCCTGTTCATCTTCCGCAGAAATTGCAAATGGGCCAAACAGGAGGTTAAAGGCACTGACTCTCCAAGTCGGGAGAGTGTTAGTAAAGCGTCTGGAATGTTGCACCCGAGTACCAGGGGACGAGAACTGAGGCATATTGGAACACGTCTCCCGATCCCATGGTTGATCATACTCTGGGTTCCACGTGCATGTTTTAGCTGAAGGAAGAATCCCTTAAACCAGGAGAGTTGAGACCCGTGGAATGGGTACCATGCAATATGACTTCAAAGGGTCTTCATTTGCTCACGAACCTCTCCAATCCTATCAGTGCTGCGTTTATGCCCCTGTACATATGCTTGATTTTCTTTCAGAGACATAGCAATCCATAGGTTTTAAGATACTTACTAGTCAGGTACATTCTTAGGCGTTTAATATGGGGTGTTGAGTCCATTTCGTTGAGCAAGGAGTAGCTCTTGTCTATTCCATATTTGGCTTAAGGAACTTTATCTGTGCTCATTTCAATCTCTGGTTTTATGCAGCACCCCAACTCACTTTTTCGCTTAAGCAAGCATAAGTTGGTTTTCTAAATTTGAGACCCTTTTCTGATTTGTAATCCAGTTCCTGTGTAGCCAAGTTTACATTCCGTGTATTAGTGATATCTTATGATGTTTCTTTTTCTGTGTGACTTATTTCAGTTAGAATCATCATACCTGAATCCATTCATTATACTGCTACGGGCCTGATGACATAGATTTCATTGCTGAGTGATATTGCATTGTACGTAAGTACCACAACTTCTTTATCCATATTTCACTTTCTGCGCTATTGAACTTGTACCGTAAACGAGCTTCTTGTAAACAGAGCCGTCCCAAACTTTGGGGTGGCTGTGTCTTCTTGATTTTTTTTCCCTAAGCTATAGGACCATAAGTGGAAGTGCCTTAGGTTCTGTTGCTTTGTTTTTTAGATGTTTCAGGAAACACCATACACTTCTCCCAAGTGGCTGTTGGCAATTTACATCCCGCCCATCAGCATAACAAGGCTCCCAGTTCTCCATGGCCTGTCCTGCCTTTCTGGATTTTACACTTTTTTCAGATGGCTCTTTTGACCGGGGGGAAGTGAGACTTCATTGTAGTGCAGATTTCCTTTGCAAGCTTGCTTGGTTGGCCAAAAAGGGCGTATGCGTTTTTTCCTGAATATTCAGGAAAAAACGCATACGCCCTTTTTGGCCAAGTGCATCATTGTGGACGTTCTGCCTCTTTTCCTATGCTTTAAATGCAATTCCAGTCTACCTCCTGAAATCGGTTTCCTGCAATTCTGCCCCGCTTTCAAGTCCTCTTGGCAGCCTTACTTCAGTATATTTTTGGATGATAGCTGTCATTTATAACTCTGCAGGTTTGTGAATTACACTGCCCCTGAGCTCCTTTCTTCAACTCGCTTTCTTGTGAGCTGGCCGCAACACCGCAGGATTGCTTCAGGCCCTAATCTGGTTCCGGCACGGCACGCTGAGCCTTTGGTTAATTCCTCTTCCTGGTGGGAAATGAGAGTTAAATTTGCCCGTCCAGACACCTCCAGCTAGTCTCTCATTGGTTCTCCCTATTCCTGTTTATCTTCCTCAGAAATTGCAAATGGGCCAAACAGTAGGTTAAAGGCACTGACTCTCCAAGTCGGGAGAGTGTTAGTAAAGCGTCTGGAATGTTACACCCGAGTACCAGGGGACGAGAATTGAGACATATTGGAACACGTCTCCCGATCACACGGTTGATCATACTCTGGGTTCCACGTGCATGTTTTAGCTGAAGGAAGAATCCCTTAAACCTGGAGAGTTGAGACCCGTGGAATGGGTACCATGCAATATGACTTCAAAGGGTCTTCATTTGCTCACCGAACCTCTCCAATCCTATCACTGCTGCGTTTATGCCCCTGTACACACGCTTGATTTTCTTTCAGAGACATAGCAATCCATAGATTTTAAGATACTTACTAGTCAGGTACATTCTTAGGCGTTTAATATGGGGTGTTGAGTCCATTTCGTTGAGCAAGGAGTAGTTCTTGTCTATTCCATATTTGGCTTAAGGAACTTTATCTGTGCTCATTTCAATCTCTGGTTTTATGCAGCACCCCAACTCACCTTTCCCCTTAAGCAAGCATAAGTTGGTTTTCTAAATTTGAGACCCTGTTCTGTTTTGTAATCCAGTTCCTGTGTAGCCAAGTTTACATTCGGTGTATTAGTGATATCTTATGATGTTTCTTTTTCTGTGTGACTTATTTCAGTTAGAATCATCATACCTGAATCCACTCATTATGCTGCTACGGGCCTGATGACATAGATTTCATTGCTGAGTGATATTGCATTGTACGTAAGTACCACAACTTCTTTATCCATTTTTCACTTTCTGTGATATTCAACTTGTACCGTAAACGATGTTCTTGTAAACAGAGCCGTCCCAAACTTTGGGGTGGCTGTGTCTTTTTGATTTTAATTTCCCTAAGCTATAGGACCATAAGTGGAAGTGCCCTAGGCTCTGTTGCTTTGTTTTTTAGATGTTTCAGGAAACACCATACACCTCTCCCGAGTGGCTGTTGGCAATTTACATCCCGCCCATCAGCATAACAAGGCTCCCAGTTCTCCATGGCCTGTCCTGCCTTTCTGGATTTTACACTTTTTTCAGATGGCCCTTTTGACCGGGGGGAAGTGAGACTTCATTGTAGTGCAGATTTCCTTTGCAAGCTTGCTTGGTTGGCCAAAAAGGGCGTATGCGTTTTTTCCTGAATATATTCAGGAAAAAACGCATACGCCCTTTTTGGCCAAGTGCATCATTGTGGACGTTCTGCCTCTTTTCCTATGCTTTAAATACAATTCCAGTCTACCTCCTGAAATCGGTTTCCTGCAATTCTGCCCCGCTTTCAAGTCCTCTTGGCAGCCTTACTTCAGTATATTTTTGGATGATAGCTGTCATTTATAACTCTGCAGGTTTGTGAATTACAGTGCCCCTGAGCTCCTTTCTTCAACTCGCTTTCTTGTGAGCTGGCCGCAACACCGCAGGATTGCTTCAGGCCCTAATCTGGTTCCGGCATGGCACGCTGAGCCTTTGGTTAATTCCTCTTCCTGGTGGGAAATGAGAGTTAAATTTGCCCGTCCAGACACCTCCAGCTAGTCTCTCATTGGTTCTCCCTATTCCTGTTCATCTTCCTCAGAAATTGCAAATGGGCCAAACAGGAGGTTAAAGGCACTGACTCTCCAAGTCGGGAGAGTGTTAGTAAAGCGTCTGGAATGTTACACCCGAGTACCAGGGGACGAGAATTGAGACATATTGGAACACGTCTCCCGATCACACGGTTGGTCATACTCTGGGTTCCACGTGCATGTTTTAGCTGAAGGAAGAATCCCTTAAACCTGGAGAGTTGAGACCCGTGGAATGGGTACCATGCAATATGACTTCAAAGGGTCTTCATTTGCTCACCGAACCTCTCCAATCCTATCACTGCTGCGTTTATGCCCCTGTACACACGCTTGATTTTCTTTCGGAGACATAGCAATCCATAGGTTTTAAAATTCTTACTAGTCAGGTACATTCTTAGGCGTTTAATATGGGGTGTTGAGTCCATTTCGTTGAGCAAGGAGTAGTTCTTGTGTATTCTATATTTGGCTTAAGGAACTTTATCTGTGCTCATTTCAATCTCTGGTTTTATGCAGCACCCCAACTCACCTTTCCCCTTAAGCAAGCATAAGTTGGTTTTCTAAATTTGAGACCCTGTTCAGTTTTGTAATCCAGTTCCTGTGTAGCCAAGTTTACATCCCGTGTATTAGTGATATCTTATGATGTTTCTTTTTCTGTGTGACTTATTTCAGTTAGAATCATCATACCTGAATCCACTCATTATGCTGCTACGGGCCTGATGACATAGATTTCATTGCTGAGTGATATTGCATTGTACGTAAGTACCACAACTTCTTTATCCATTTTTCACTTTCTGCGATATTGAACTTGTACCGTAAACGAGGTTCTTGTAAACAGAGCCGTCCCAAACATTGGGGTGGCTGTGTCTTTTTGATTTTAATTTCCCTAAGCTATAGGACCATAAGTGGAAGTGCCCTAGGCTCTGTTGCTTTGTTTTTTAGATGTTTCAGGAAACACCATACACCTCTCCCGAGTGGCTGTTGGCAATTTACATCCCGCCCATCAGCATAACAAGGCTCCCAGTTCTCCATGGCCTGTCCTGCCTTTCTGGATTTTACACTTTTTTCAGATGGCCCTTTTGACCGGGGGGAAGTGAGACTTCATTGTAGTGCAGATTTCCTTTGCAAGCTTGCTTGGTTGGCCAAAAAGGGCGTATGCGTTTTTTCCTGAATATATTCAGGAAAAAACGCATACGCCCTTTTTGGCCAAGTGCATCATTGTGGACGTTCTGCCTCTTTTCCTATGCTTTAAATGCAATTCCAGTCTACCTCCTGAAATAGGTTTCCTGCAATTCTGCCCCGCTTTCAAGTCCTCTTGGCAGCCTTACTTCAGTATATTTTTGGACGATAGCTGTCATTTATAACTCTGCAGGTTTGTGAATTACAGTGCCCCTGAGCTCCTTTCTTCAACTTGCTTTCTTGTGAGCTGGCCGCAACACCGCAGGATTGCTTCAGGCCCTAATCTGGTTCCGGGACGGCACGCTGAGCCTTTGGTTAATTCCTCTTCCTGGTGGGAAATGAGAGTTAAATTTGCCCGTCCAGACACCTCCAGCTAGTCTCTCATTGGTTCTCCCTATTCCTGTTCATCTTCCGCAGAAATTGCAAATGGGCCAAACAGGAGGTTAAAGGCACTGACTCTCCAAGTCGGGAGAGTGTTAGTAAAGCGTCTGGAATGTTGCACCCGAGTACCAGGGGACGAGAACTGAGGCATATTGGAACACGTCTCCCGATCCCATGGTTGATCATACTCTGGGTTCCACGTGCATGTTTTAGCTGAAGGAAGAATCCCTTAAACCAGGAGAGTTGAGACCCGTGGAATGGGTACCATGCAATATGACTTCAAAGGGTCTTCATTTGCTCACGAACCTCTCCAATCCTATCAGTGCTGCGTTTATGCCCCTGTACACATGCTTGATTTTCTTTCAGAGACATAGCAATCCATAGGTTTTAAGATACTTACTAGTCAGGTACATTCTTAGGCGTTTAATATGGGGTGTTGAGTCCATTTCGTTGAGCAAGGAGTAGCTCTTGTCTATTCCATATTTGGCTTAAGGAACTTTATCTGTGCTCATTTCAATCTCTGGTTTGATGCAGCACCCCAACTCACTTTTTCGCTTAAGCAAGCATAAGTTGGTTTTCTAAATTTGAGACCCTGTTCTGATTTGTAATCCAGTTCCTGTGTAGCCAAGTTTACATTCCGTGTATTAGTGATATCTTATGATGTTTCTTTTTCTGTGTGACTTATTTCAGTTAGAATCATCATACCTGAATCCATTCATTATACTGCTACGGGCCTGATGACATAGATTTCATTGCTGAGTGATATTGCATTGTACGTAAGTACCACAACTTCTTTATCCATATTTCACTTTCTGCGCTATTGAACTTGTACCGTAAACGAGCTTCTTGTAAACAGAGCCGTCCCAAACTTTGGGGTGGCTGTGTCTTCTTGATTTTTTTTCCCTAAGCTATAGGACCATAAGTGGAAGTGCCTTAGGTTCTGTTGCTTTGTTTTTTAGATGTTTCAGGAAACACCATACACTTCTCCCAAGTGGCTGTTGGCAATTTACATCCCGCCCATCAGCATAACAAGGCTCCCAGTTCTCCATGGCCTGTCCTGCCTTTCTGGATTTTACACTTTTTTCAGATGGCTCTTTTGACCGGGGGGAAGTGAGACTTCATTGTAGTGCAGATTTCCTTTGCAAGCTTGCTTGGTTGGCCAAAAAGGGCGTATGCGTTTTTTCCTGAATATATTCAGGAAAAAACGCATACGCCCTTTTTGGCCAAGTGCATCATTGTGGACGTTCTGCCTCTTTTCCTATGCTTTAAATGCAATTCCAGTCTACCTCCTGAAATCGGTTTCCTGCAATTCTGCCCCGCTTTCAAGTCCTCTTGGCAGCCTTACTTCAGTATATTTTTGGATGATAGCTGTCATTTATAACTCTGCAGGTTTGTGAATTACACTGCCCCTGAGCTCCTTTCTTCAACTCGCTTTCTTGTGAGCTGGCCGCAACACCGCAGGATTGCTTCAGGCCCTAATCTGGTTCCGGCACGGCACGCTGAGCCTTTGGTTAATTCCTCTTCCTGGTGGGAAATGAGAGTTAAATTTGCCCGTCCAGACACCTCCAGCTAGTCTCTCATTGGTTCTCCCTATTCCTGTTTATCTTCCTCAGAAATTGCAAATGGGCCAAACAGTAGGTTAAAGGCACTGACTCTCCAAGTCGGGAGAGTGTTAGTAAAGCGTCTGGAATGTTACACCCGAGTACCAGGGGACGAGAATTGAGACATATTGGAACACGTCTCCCGATCACACGGTTGATCATACTCTGGGTTCCACGTGCATGTTTTAGCTGAAGGAAGAATCCCTTAAACCTGGAGAGTTGAGACCCGTGGAATGGGTACCATGCAATATGACTTCAAAGGGTCTTCATTTGCTCACCGAACCTCTCCAATCCTATCACTGCTGCGTTTATGCCCCTGTACACACGCTTGATTTTCTTTCAGAGACATAGCAATCCATAGGTTTTAAGATACTTACTAGTCAGGTACATTCTTAGGCGTTTAATATGGGGTGTTGAGTCCATTTCGTTGAGCAAGGAGTAGTTCTTGTCTATTCCATATTTGGCTTAAGGAACTTTATCTGTGCTCATTTCAATCTCTGGTTTTATGCAGCACCCCAACTCACCTTTCCCCTTAAGCAAGCATAAGTTGGTTTTCTAAATTTGAGACCCTGTTCTGTTTTGTAATCCAGTTCCTGTGTAGCCAAGTTTACATTCGGTGTATTAGTGATATCTTATGATGTTTCTTTTTCTGTGTGACTTATTTCAGTTAGAATCATCATACCTGAATCCACTCATTATGCTGCTACGGGCCTGATGACATAGATTTCATTGCTGAGTGATATTGCATTGTACGTAAGTACCACAACTTCTTTATCCATTTTTCACTTTCTGTGATATTCAACTTGTACCGTAAACGATGTTCTTGTAAACAGAGCCGTCCCAAACTTTGGGGTGGCTGTGTCTTTTTGATTTTAATTTCCCTAAGCTATAGGACCATAAGTGGAAGTGCCCTAGGCTCTGTTGCTTTGTTTTTTAGATGTTTCAGGAAACACCATACACCTCTCCCGAGTGGCTGTTGGCAATTTACATCCCGCCCATCAGCATAACAAGGCTCCCAGTTCTCCATGGCCTGTCCTGCCTTTCTGGATTTTACACTTTTTTCAGATGGCCCTTTTGACCGGGGGGAAGTGAGACTTCATTGTAGTGCAGATTTCCTTTGCAAGCTTGCTTGGTTGGCCAAAAAGGGCGTATGCGTTTTTTCCTGAATATATTCAGGAAAAAACGCATACGCCCTTTTTGGCCAAGTGCATCATTGTGGACGTTCTGCCTCTTTTCCTATGCTTTAAATACAATTCCAGTCTACCTCCTGAAATCGGTTTCCTGCAATTCTGCCCCGCTTTCAAGTCCTCTTGGCAGCCTTACTTCAGTATATTTTTGGATGATAGCTGTCATTTATAACTCTGCAGGTTTGTGAATTACAGTGCCCCTGAGCTCCTTTCTTCAACTCGCTTTCTTGTGAGCTGGCCGCAACACCGCAGGATTGCTTCAGGCCCTAATCTGGTTCCGGCATGGCACGCTGAGCCTTTGGTTAATTCCTCTTCCTGGTGGGAAATGAGAGTTAAATTTGCCCGTCCAGACACCTCCAGTTAGTCTCTCATTGGTTCTCCCTATTCCTGTTCATCTTCCTCAGAAATTGCAAATGGGCCAAACAGGAGGTTAAAGGCACTGACTCTCCAAGTCGGGAGAGTGTTAGTAAAGCGTCTGGAATGTTACACCCGAGTACCAGGGGACGAGAATTGAGACATATTGGAACACGTCTCCCGATCACACGGTTGGTCATACTCTGGGTTCCACGTGCATGTTTTAGCTGAAGGAAGAATCCCTTAAACCTGGAGAGTTGAGACCCGTGGAATGGGTACCATGCAATATGACTTCAAAGGGTCTTCATTTGCTCACCGAACCTCTCCAATCCTATCACTGCTGCGTTTATGCCCCTGTACACACGCTTGATTTTCTTTCGGAGACATAGCAATCCATAGGTTTTAAAATTCTTACTAGTCAGGTACATTCTTAGGCGTTTAATATGGGGTGTTGAGTCCATTTCGTTGAGCAAGGAGTAGTTCTTGTGTATTCTATATTTGGCTTAAGGAACTTTATCTGGGCTCATTTCAATCTCTGGTTTTATGCAGCACCCCAACTCACCTTTCCCCTTAAGCAAGCATAAGTTGGTTTTCTAAATTTGAGACCCTGTTCAGTTTTGTAATCCAGTTCCTGTGTAGCCAAGTTTACATCCCGTGTATTAGTGATATCTTATGATGTTTCTTTTTCTGTGTGACTTATTTCAGTTAGAATCATCATACCTGAATCCACTCATTATGCTGCTACGGGCCTGATGACATAGATTTCATTGCTGAGTGATATTGCATTGTACGTAAGTACCACAACTTCTTTATCCATTTTTCACTTTCTGCGATATTGAACTTGTACCGTAAACGAGGTTCTTGTAAACAGAGCCGTCCCAAACATTGGGGTGGCTGTGTCTTTTTGATTTTAATTTCCCTAAGCTATAGGACCATAAGTGGAAGTGCCCTAGGCTCTGTTGCTTTGTTTTTTAGATGTTTCAGGAAACACCATACACCTCTCCCGAGTGGCTGTTGGCAATTTACATCCCGCCCATCAGCATAACAAGGCTCCCAGTTCTCCATGGCCTGTCCTGCCTTTCTGGATTTTACACTTTTTTCAGATGGCCCTTTTGACCGGGGGGAAGTGAGACTTCATTGTAGTGCAGATTTCCTTTGCAAGCTTGCTTGGTTGGCCAAAAAGGGCGTATGCGTTTTTTCCTGAATATATTCAGGAAAAAACGCATACGCCCTTTTTGGCCAAGTGCATCATTGTGGACGTTCTGCCTCTTTTCCTATGCTTTAAATGCAATTCCAGTCTACCTCCTGAAATAGGTTTCCTGCAATTCTGCCCCGCTTTCAAGTCCTCTTGGCAGCCTTACTTCAGTATATTTTTGGACGATAGCTGTCATTTATAACTCTGCAGGTTTGTGAATTACAGTGCCCCTGAGCTCCTTTCTTCAACTTGCTTTCTTGTGAGCTGGCCGCAACACCGCAGGATTGCTTCAGGCCCTAATCTGGTTCCGGGACGGCACGCTGAGCCTTTGGTTAATTCCTCTTCCTGGTGGGAAATGAGAGTTAAATTTGCCCGTCCAGACACCTCCAGCTAGTCTCTCATTGGTTCTCCCTATTCCTGTTCATCTTCCGCAGAAATTGCAAATGGGCCAAACAGGAGGTTAAAGGCACTGACTCTCCAAGTCGGGAGAGTGTTAGTAAAGCGTCTGGAATGTTGCACCCGAGTACCAGGGGACGAGAACTGAGGCATATTGGAACACGTCTCCCGATCCCATGGTTGATCATACTCTGGGTTCCACGTGCATGTTTTAGCTGAAGGAAGAATCCCTTAAACCAGGAGAGTTGAGACCCGTGGAATGGGTACCATGCAATATGACTTCAAAGGGTCTTCATTTGCTCACGAACCTCTCCAATCCTATCAGTGCTGCGTTTATGCCCCTGTACACATGCTTGATTTTCTTTCAGAGACATAGCAATCCATAGGTTTTAAGATACTTACTAGTCAGGTACATTCTTAGGCGTTTAATATGGGGTGTTGAGTCCATTTCGTTGAGCAAGGAGTAGCTCTTGTCTATTCCATATTTGGCTTAAGGAACTTTATCTGTGCTCATTTCAATCTCTGGTTTGATGCAGCACCCCAACTCACTTTTTCGCTTAAGCAAGCATAAGTTGGTTTTCTAAATTTGAGACCCTGTTCTGATTTGTAATCCAGTTCCTGTGTAGCCAAGTTTACATTCCGTGTATTAGTGATATCTTATGATGTTTCTTTTTCTGTGTGACTTATTTCAGTTAGAATCATCATACCTGAATCCATTCATTATACTGCTACGGGCCTGATGACATAGATTTCATTGCTGAGTGATATTGCATTGTACGTAAGTACCACAACTTCTTTATCCATATTTCACTTTCTGCGCTATTGAACTTGTACCGTAAACGAGCTTCTTGTAAACAGAGCCGTCCCAAACTTTGGGGTGGCTGTGTCTTCTTGATTTTTTTTCCCTAAGCTATAGGACCATAAGTGGAAGTGCCTTAGGTTCTGTTGCTTTGTTTTTTAGATGTTTCAGGAAACACCATACACTTCTCCCAAGTGGCTGTTGGCAATTTACATCCCGCCCATCAGCATAACAAGGCTCCCAGTTCTCCATGGCCTGTCCTGCCTTTCTGGATTTTACACTTTTTTCAGATGGCTCTTTTGACCGGGGGGAAGTGAGACTTCATTGTAGTGCAGATTTCCTTTGCAAGCTTGCTTGGTTGGCCAAAAAGGGCGTATGCGTTTTTTCCTGAATATATTCAGGAAAAAACGCATACGCCCTTTTTGGCCAAGTGCATCATTGTGGACGTTCTGCCTCTTTTCCTATGCTTTAAATGCAATTCCAGTCTACCTCCTGAAATCGGTTTCCTGCAATTCTGCCCCGCTTTCAAGTCCTCTTGGCAGCCTTACTTCAGTATATTTTTGGACGATAGCTGTCATTTATAACTCTGCAGGTTTGTGAATTACACTGCCCCTGAGCTCCTTTCTTCAACTCGCTTTCTTGTGAGCTGGCCGCAACACCGCAGGATTGCTTCAGGCCCTAATCTGGTTCCGGCACGGCACGCTGAGCCTTTGGTTAATTCCTCTTCCTGGTGGGAAATGAGAGTTAAATTTGCCCGTCCAGACACCTCCAGCTAGTCTCTCATTGGTTCTCCCTATTCCTGTTCATCTTCCTCAGAAATTGCAAATGGGCCAAACAGGAGGTTAAAGGCACTGACTCTTCAAGTCGGGAGAGTGTTAGTAAAGCGTCTGGAATGTTACACCCGAGTACCAGGGGACGAGAATTGAGACATATTGGAACACGTCTCCCGATCACACGGTTGATCATACTCTGGGTTCCACGTGCATGTTTTAGCTGAAGGAAGAATCCCTTAAACCTGGAGAGTTGAGACCCGTGGAATGGGTACCATGCAATATGACTTCAAAGGGTCTTCATTTGCTCACCGAACCTCTCCAATCCTATCACTGCTGCGTTTATGCCCCTGTACACACGCTTGATTTTCTTTCAGAGACATAGCAATCCATAGGTTTTAAGATACTTACTAGTCAGGTACATTCTTAGGCGTTTAATATGGGGTGTTGAGTCCATTTCGTTGAGCAAGGAGTAGTTCTTGTCTATTCCATATTTGGCTTAAGGAACTTTATCTGTGCTCATTTCAATCTCTGGTTTTATGCAGCACCCCAACTCACCTTTCCCCTTAAGCAAGCATAAGTTGGTTTTCTAAATTTGAGACCCTGTTCTGTTTTGTAATCCAGTTCCTGTGTAGCCAAGTTTACATTCCGTGTATTAGTGATATCTTATGATGTTTCTTTTTCTGTGTGACTTATTTCAGTTAGAATCATCATACCTGAATCCACTCATTATGCTGCTATGGGCCTGATGACATAGATTTCATTGCTGAGTGATATTGCATTGTACGTAAGTACCACAACTTCTTTATCCATTTTTCACTTTCTGCGATATTGAACTTGTACCGTAAACGAGGTTCTTGTAAACAGAGCCGTCCCAAACTTTGGGGTGGCTGTGTCTTTCTGATTTTAATTTCCCAAGCTACAGGACCATAAGTGGAAGTGCCCTAGGCTCTGTTGCTTTGTTTTTTAGATGTTTCAGGAAACACCATACACCTCTCCCGAGTGGCTGTTGGCAATTTACATCCCGCCCATCAGCATAACAAGGCTCCCAGTTCTCCATGGCCTGTCCTGCCTTTCTGGATTTTACACTTTTTTCAGATGGCCCTTTTGACCGGGGGGAAGTGAGACTTCATTGTAGTGCAGATTTCCTTTGCAAGCTTGCTTGGTTGGCCAAAAAGGGCGTATGCGTTTTTTCCTGAATATATTCAGGAAAAAACGCATACGCCCTTTTTGGCCAAGTGCATCATTGTGGACGTTCTGCCTCTTTTCCTATGCTTTAAATGCAATTCCAGTCTACCTCCTGAAATCGGTTTCCTGCAATTCTGCCCCGCTTTCAAGTCCTCTTGGCAGCCTTACTTCAGTATATTTTTGGACGATAGCTGTCATTTATAACTCTGCAGGTTTGTGAATTACAGTGCCCCTGAGCTCCTTTCTTCAACTCGCTTTCTTGGGAGCTGGCCGCAACACCGCAGGATTGCTTCAGGCCCTAATCTGGTTCCGGCACGGCACGCTGAGCCTTTGGTTAATTCCTCTTCCTGGTGGGAAATGAGAGTTAAATTTGCCCGTCCAGACACCTCCAGCTAGTCTCTCATTGGTTCTCCCTATTCCTGTTCATCTTCCTCAGAAATTGCAAATGGGCCAAACAGGAGGTTAAAGGCACTGACTCTCCAAGTCCGGAGAGTGTTAGTAAAGCGTCTGGAATGTTGCACCCGAGTACCAGGGGACGAGAACTGAGACATATTGGAACACGTCTCCCAATCACACGGTTGATCATACTCTGGGTTCCACGTGCATGTTTTAGCTGAAGGAAGAATCCCTTAAACCTGGAGAGTTGAGCCCCATGGAATGGGTACCATGCAATATGACTTCAAAGGGTCTTCATTTGCTCACCGAACCTCTCCAATCCTATCACTGCTGCGTTTATGCCCCTGTACACACGCTTGATTTTCTTTCGGAGACATAGCAATCCATAGGTTTGAAAATTCTTACTAGTCAGGTACATTCTTAGGCGTTTAATATGGGGTGTTGAGTTCATTTCGTTGAGCAAGGAGTAGTTCTTGTCTATTCTATATTTGGCTTAAGGAACTTTATCTGTGCTCATTTCAATCTCTGGTTTTATGCAGCACCCCAACTCACCTTTCCCCTTAAGCAAGCATAAGTTGGTTTCCTAAATTTGAGACCCTGTTCTGTTTTGTAATCCAGTTCCTGTGTAGCCAAGTTTACATTCCGTGTATTAGTGATATCTTATGATGTTTCTTTTTCTGTGTGACTTATTTCAGTTAGAATCATCATACCTGAATCCACTCATTATGCTGCTATGGGCCTGATGACATAGATTTCATTGCTGAGTGATATTGCATTGTACGTAAGTACCACAACTTCTTTATCCATTTTTCACTTTCTGCGATATTGAACTTGTACCGTAAACGAGGTTCTTGTAAACAGAGCCGTCCCAAACTTTGGGGTGCCTGTGTCTTTTTGATTTTAATTTCCCTAAGCTATAGGACCATAAGTGGAAGTGCCCTAGGCTCTGTTGCTTTGTTTTTTAGATGTTTCAGGAAACACTATACACCTCTCCAGAGTGGCTGTTGGCAATTTACATCCCGCCCATCAGCCTAACAAGGCTCCCAGTTCTCCATGGCCTGTCCTGCCTTTCTGGATTTTACACTTTTTTCAGATGGCCCTTTTGAGCGGGGGGAAGTGAGACTTCATTGTAGTGCAGATTTCCTTTGCAAGCTTGCTTGGTTGGCCAAAAAGGGCGTATGCGTTTTTTCCTGAATATATTCAGGAAAAAACGCATACGCCCTTTTTGGCCAAGTGCATCATTGTGGACGTTCTGCCTCTTTTCCTATGCTTTAAATGCAATTCCAGTCTACCTCCTGAAATCGGTTTCCTGCAATTCTGCCCCGCTTTCAAGTCCTCTTGGCAGCCTTACTTCAGTATATTTTTGGACGACAGCTGTCATTTATAACTCTGCAGGTTTGTGAATTACAGTGCCCCTGAGCTCCTTTCTTCAACTCGCTTTCTTGTGAGCTGGCCGCAACACCGCAGGATTGCTTCAGGCCCTAATCTGGTTCCGGCACGGCACGCTGAGCCTTTGGTTAATTCCTCTTCCTGGTGGGAAATGAGAGTTAAATTTGCCCGTCCAGACACCTCCAGCTAGTCTCTCATTGGTTCTCCCTATTCCTGTTCATCTTCCGCAGAAATTGCAAATGGGCCAAACAGGAGGTTAAAGGCACTGACTCTCCAAGTCGGGAGAGTGTTAGTAAAGCGTCTGGAATGTTACACCCGAGTACCAGGGGACGAGAATTGAGACATATTGGAACACGTCTCCCGATCACACGGTTGATCATACTCTGGGTTCCACGTGCATGTTTTACCTGAAGGAAGAATCCCTTAAACCTGGAGAGTTGAGACCCGTGGAATGGGTACCAAGCAATATGACTTCAAAGGGTCTTCATTTGCTCACCGAACCTCTCCAATCCTATCACTGCTGCGTTTATGCCCCTGTACACATGCTTGATTCTCTTTCAGAGACATAGCAATCCATAGGTTTTAAGATACTTACTAGTCAGGTACATTCTTAGGCGTTTAATATGGGGTGTTGAGTCCATTTCGTTGAGCAAGGAGTAGTTCTTGTCTATTCCATATTTTGCTTAAGGAACTTTATCTGTGCTCATTTCAATCTCTGGTTTTATGCAGCACCCCAACTCACCTTTCCCCTTAAGCAAGCATAAGTTGGTTTTCTAAATTTGAGACCCTGTTCTGTTTTGTAATCCAGTTCCTGTGTAGCCAAGTTTACATTCCGTGTATTAGTGATATCTTATGATGTTTCTTTTTCTGTGTGACTTATTTCAGTTAGAATCATCATACCTGAATCCACTCATTATGCTGCTATGGGCCTGATGACATAGATTTCATTGCTGAGTGATATTGCATTGTACGTAAGTACCACAACTTCTTTATCCATTTTTCACTTTCTGCGATATTGAACTTGTACCGTAAACGAGGTTCTTGTAAACAGAGCCTTCCCAAACTTTGGGGTGGCTGTGTCTTTCTGATTTTAATTTCCCAAGCTACAGGACCATAAGTGGAAGTGCCCTAGGCTCTGTTGCTTTGTTTTTTAGATGTTTCAGGAAACACCATACACCTCTCCCGAGTGGCTGTTGGCAATTTACATCCCGCCCATCAGCATAACAAGGCTCCCAGTTCTCCATGGCCTGTCCTGCCTTTCTGGATTTTACACTTTTTTCAGATGGCCCTTTTGACCGGGGGGAAGTGAGACTTCATTGTAGTGCAGATTTCCTTTGCAAGCTTGCTTGGTTGGCCAAAAAGGGCGTATGCGTTTTTTCCTGAATATATTCAGGAAAAAACGCATACGCCCTTTTTGGCCAAGTGCATCATTGTGGACGTTCTGCCTCTTTTCCTATGCTTTAAATGCAATTCCAGTCTACCTCCTGAAATCGGTTTCCTGCAATTCTGCCCCGCTTTCAAGTCCTCTTGGCAGCCTTACTTCAGTATATTTTTGGACGATAGCTGTCATTTATAACTCTGCAGGTTTGTGAATTACAGTGCCCCTGAGCTCCTTTCTTCAACTCGCTTTCTTGTGAGCTGGCCGCAACACCGCAGGATTGCTTCAGGCCCTAATCTGGTTCCGGCACGGCACGCTGAGCCTTTGGTTAATTCCTCTTCCTGGTGGGAAATGAGAGTTAAATTTGCCCGTCCAGACACCTCCAGCTAGTCTCTCATTGGTTCTCCCTATTCCTGTTCATCTTCCGCAGAAATTGCAAATGGGCCAAACAGGAGGTTAAAGGCACTGACTCTCCAAGTTGGGAGAGTGTTAGTAAAGCGTCTGGAATGTTACACCCGAGTACCAGGGGACGAGAATTGAGACATATTGGAACACGTCTCCCGATCACATGGTTGATCATACTCTGGGTTCCACGTGCATGTTTTAGCTGAAGGAAGAATCCCTTAAACCTGGAGAGTTGAGACCCGTGGAATGGGTACCAAGCAATATGACTTCAAAGGGTCTTCATTTGCTCACCGAACCTCTCCAATCCTATCACTGCTGCGTTTATGCCCCTGTACACATGCTTGATTCTCTTTCGGAGACATAGCAATCCATAGGTTTTAAGATACTTACTAGTCAGGTACATTCTTAGGCGTTTAATATGGGGTGTTGAGTCCATTTCGTTGAGCAAGGAGTAGTTCTTGTCTATTCCATATTTGGCTTAAGGAACTTTATCTGTGCTCATTTCAATCTCTGGTTTTATGCAGCACCCCAACTCACCTTTCCCCTTAAGCAAGCATAAGTTGGTTTTCTAAATTTGAGACCCTGTTCTGTTTTGTAATCCAGTTCCTGTGTAGCCAAGTTTACATTCCATGTATTAGTGATATCTTATGATGTTTCTTTTTCTGTGTGACTTATTTCAGTTAGAATCATCATACCTGAATCCACTCATTATGCTGCTATGGGCCTGATGACATAGATTTCATTGCTGAGTGATATTGCATTGTACGTAAGTACCACAACTTCTTTATCCATTTTTCACTTTCTGCGATATTGAACTTGTACCGTAAACGAGGTTCTTGTAAACAGAGCCGTCCCAAACTTTGGGGTGGCTGTGTCTTTCTGATTTTAATTTCCCAAGCTACAGGACCATAAGTGGAAGTGCCCTAGGCTCTGTTGCTTTGTTTTTTAGATGTTTCAGGAAACACCATACACCTCTCCCGAGTGGCTGTTGGCAATTTACATCCCGCCCATCAGCATAACAAGGCTCCCAGTTCTCCATGGCCTGTCCTGCCTTTCTGGATTTTACACTTTTTTCAGATGGCCCTTTTGACCGGGGGGAAGTGAGACTTCATTGTAGTGCAGATTTCCTTTGCAAGCTTGCTTGGTTGGCCAAAAAGGGCGTATGCGTTTTTTCCTGAATATATTCAGGAAAAAACGCATACGCCCTTTTTGGCCAAGTGCATCATTGTAGACGTTCTGCCTCTTTTCCTATGCTTTAAATGCAATTCCAGTCTACCTCCTGAAATCGGTTTCCTGCAATTCTGCCCCGCTTTCAAGTCCTCTTGGCAGCCTTACTTCAGTATATTTTTGGACGATAGCTGTCATTTATAACTCTGCAGGTTTGTGAATTACAGTGCCCCTGAGCTCCTTTCTTCAACTCGCTTTCTTGTGAGCTGGCCGCAACACCGCAGGATTGCTTCAGGCCCTAATCTGGTTCCGGCACGGCACGCTGAGCCTTTGGTTAATTCCTCTTCCTGGTGGGAAATGAGAGTTAAATTTGCCCGTCCAGACACCTCCAGCTAGTCTCTCATTGGTTCTCCCTATTCCTGTTCATCTTCCGCAGAAATTGCAAATGGGCCAAACAGGAGGTTAAAGGCACTGACTCTCCAAGTTGGGAGAGTGTTAGTAAAGCGTCTGGAATGTTGCACCCGAGTACCAGAGGACGAGAACTGAGACATATTGGAACACGTCTCCCGATCACATGGTTGATCATATTCTGGGTTCCACGTGCATGTTTTAGCTGAAGGAAGAATCCCTTAAACCTGGAGAGTTGAGACCCGTGGAATGGGTACCAAGCAATATGACTTCAAAGGGTCTTCATTTGCTCACCGAACCTCTCCAATCCTATCACTGCTGCGTTTATGCCCCTGTACACATGCTTGATTCTCTTTCAGAGACATAGCAATCCATAGGTTTTAAGATACTTACTAGTCAGGTACATTCTTAGGCGTTTAATATGGGCTGTTGAGTCCATTTCGTTGAGCAAGGAGTAGTTCTTGTCTATTCCATATTTGGCTTAAGGAACTTTATCTGTGCTCATTTCAATCTCTGGTTTTATGCAGCACCCCAACTCACCTTTCCCCTTAAGCAAGCATAAGTTGGTTTTCTAAATTTGAGACCCTGTTCTGTTTTGTAATCCAGTTCCTGTGTAGCCAAGTTTACATTCCGTGTATTAGTGATATCTTATGATGTTTCTTTTTCTGTGTGACTTATTTCAGTTAGAATCATCATACCTGAATCCACTCATTATGCTGCTATGGGCCTGATGACATAGATTTCATTGCTGAGTGATATTGCATTGTACGTAAGTATCACAACTTCTTTATCCATTTTTCACTTTCTGCGATATTGAACTTGTACCGTAAACGAGGTTCTTGTAAACAGAGCCGTCCCAAACTTTGGGGTGGCTGTGTCTTTCTGATTTTAATTTCCCAAGCTACAGGACCATAAGTGGAAGTGCCCTAGGCTCTGTTGCTTTGTTTTTTAGATGTTTCAGGAAACACCATACACCTCTCCCGAGTGGCTGTTGGCAATTTACATCCCGCCCATCAGCATAACAAGGCTCCCAGTTCTCCATGGCCTGTCCTGCCTTTCTGGATTTTACACTTTTTTCAGATGGCCCTTTTGACCGGGGGGAAGTGAGACTTCATTGTAGTGCAGATTTCCTTTGCAAGCTTGCTTGGTTGGCCAAAAAGGGCGTATGCGTTTTTTCCTGAATATATTCAGGAAAAAACGCATACGCCCTTTTTGGCCAAGTGCATCATTGTGGACGTTCTGCCTCTTTTCCTATGCTTTAAATGCAATTCCAGTCTACCTCCTGAAATCGGTTTCCTGCAATTCTGCCCCGCTTTCAAGTCCTCTTGGCAGCCTTACTTCAGTATATTTTTGGACGATAGCTGTCATTTATAAGTCTGCAGGTTTGTGAATTACAGTGCCCCTGAGCTCCTTTCTTCAACTCGCTTTCTTGTGAGCTGGCCGCAACACCGCAGGATTGCTTCAGGCCCTAATCTGGTTCCGGCACGGCACGCTGAGCCTTTGGTTAATTCCTCTTCCTGGTGGGAAATGAGAGTTAAATTTGCCCGTCCAGACACCTCCAGCTAGTCTCTCATTGGTTCTCCCTATTCCTGTTCATCTTCCGCAGAAATTGCAAATGGGCCAAACAGGAGGTTAAAGGCACTGACTCTCCAAGTCGGGAGAGTGTTAGTAAAGCGTCTGGAATGTTACACCCGAGTACCAGGGGACGAGAATTGAGACATATTGGAACACGTCTCCCGATCACACGGTTGGTCATACTCTGGGTTCCACGTGCATGTTTTAGCTGAAGGAAGAATCCCTTAAACCTGGAGAGTTGAGACCCGTGGAATGGGTACCATGCAATATGACTTCAAAGGGTCTTCATTTGCTCACCGAACCTCTCCAATCCTATCACTGCTGCGTTTATGCCCCTGTACACACGCTTGATTTTCTTTCGGAGACATAGCAATCCATAGGTTTTAAAATTCTTACTAGTCAGGTACATTCTTAGGCGTTTAATATGGGGTGTTGAGTCCATTTCGTTGAGCAAGGATTAGTTCTTGTCTATTCTATATTTGGCTTAAGGAACTTTATCTGTGCTCATTTCAATCTCTGGTTTTATGCAGCACCCCAACTCACCTTTCCCCTTAAGCAAGCATAAGTTGGTTTTCTAAATTTGAGACCCTGTTCTGTTTTGTAATCCAGTTCCTGTGTAGCCAAGTTTACATCCCGTGTATTAGTGATATCTTATGATGTTTCTTTTTCTGTGTGACTTATTTCAGTTAGAATCATCATACCTGAATCCACTCATTATGCTGCTACGGGCCTGATGACATAGATTTCATTGCTGAGTGATATTGCATTGTACGTAAGTACCACAACTTCTTTATCCATTTTTCACTTTCTGCGATATTGAACTTGTACCGTAAACGAGGTTCTTGTAAACAGAGCCGTCCCAAACTTTGGGGTGGCTGTGTCTTTTTGATTTTAATTTCCCTAAGCTATAGGACCATAAGTGGAAGTGCCCTAGGCTCTGTTGCTTTGTTTTTTAGATGTTTCAGGAAACACCATACACCTCTCCCGAGTGGCTGTTGGCAATTTACATCCCGCCCATCAGCATAACAAGGCTCCCAGTTCTCCATGGCCTGTCCTGCCTTTCTGGATTTTACACTTTTTTCAGATGGCCCTTTTGACCGGGGGGAAGTGAGACTTCATTGTAGTGCAGATTTCCTTTGCAAGCTTGCTTGGTTGGCCAAAAAGAGCGTATGCGTTTTTTCCTGAATATATTCAGGAAAAAACGCATACGCCCTTTTTGGCCAAGTGCATCATTGTGGACGTTCTGCCTCTTTTCCTATGCTTTAAATGCAATTCCAGTCTACCTCCTGAAATAGGTTTCCTGCAATTCTGCCCCGCTTTCAAGTCCTCTTGGCAGCCTTACTTCAGTATATTTTTGGACGATAGCTGTCATTTATAACTCTGCAGGTTTGTGAATTACAGTGCCCCTGAGCTCCTTTCTTCAACTCGCTTTCTTGTGAGCTGGCCGCAACACCGCAGGATTGCTTCAGGCCCTAATCTGGTTCCGGCACGGCACGCTGAGCCTTTGGTTAATTCCTCTTCCTGGTGGGAAATGAGAGTTAAATTTGCCCGTCCAGACACCTCCAGCTAGTCTCTCATTGGTTCTCCCTATTCCTGTTCATCTTCCTCAGAAATTGCAAATGGGCCAAACAGGAGGTTAAAGGCACTGACTCTCCAAGTCGGGAGAGTGTTAGTAAAGCGTCTGGAATGTTACACCCGAGTACCAGGGGACGAGAATTGAGACATATTGGAACACGTCTCCCGATCACACGGTTGATCATACTCTGGGTTCCACGTGCATGTTTTAGCTGAAGGAAGAATCCCTTAAACCTGGAGAGTTGAGACCCGTGGAATGGGTACCATGCAATATGACTTCAAAGGGTCTTCATTTGCTCACCGAACCTCTCCAATCCTATCACTGCTGTGTTTATGCCCCTGTACACACGCTTGATTTTCTTTCAGAGACATAGCAATCCATAGGTTTTAAGATACTTACTAGTCAGATACATTCTTAGGCGTTTAATATGGGCTGTTGAGTCCATTTCGTTGAGCAAGGAGTAGTTCTTGTCCATTCCATATTTGGCTTAAGGAACTTTATCTGTGCTCATTTCAATCTCTGGTTTTATGCAGCACCCCAACTCACCTTTCCCCTTAAGCAAGCATAAGTTGGTTTTCTAAATTTGAGACCCTGTTCTGTTTTGTAATCCAGTTCCTGTGTAGCCAAGTTTACATTCGGTGTATTAGTGATATCTTATGATGTTTCTTTTTCTGTGTGACTTATTTCAGTTAGAATCATCATACCTGAATCCACTCATTATGCTGCTACGGGCCTGATGACATAGATTTCATTGCTGAGTGATATTGCATTGTACGTAAGTACCACAACTTCTTTATCCATTTTTCACTTTCTGCGCTATTGAACTTGTACCGTAAATGAGGTTCTTGTAAACAGAGCCGTCCCAAACTTTGGGGTGGCTGTGTCTTTTTGATTTTAATTTCCCTAAGCTATAGGACCATAAGTGGAAGTGCCCTAGGCTCTGTTGCTTTGTTTTTTAGATGTTTCAGGAAACACCATACACCTCTCCCGAGTGGCTGTTGGCAATTTACATCCCGCCCATCAGCATAACAAGGCTCCCAGTTCTCCATGGCCTGTCCTGCCTTTCTGGATTTTACACTTTTTTCAGATGGCCCTTTTGACCGGGGGGAAGTGAGACTTCATTGTAGTGCAGATTTCCTTTGCAAGCTTGCTTGGTTGGCCAAAAAGGGCGTATGCGTTTTTTCCTGAATATATTCAGGAAAAAACGCATACGCCCTTTTTGGCCAAGTGCATCATTGTGGACGTTCTGCCTCTTTTCCTATGCTTTAAATGCAATTCCAGTCTACCTCCTGAAATCGGTTTCCTGCAATTCTGCCCCGCTTTCAAGTCCTCTTGGCAGCCTTACTTCAGTATATTTTTGGACGATAGCTGTCATTTATAACTCTGCAGGTTTGTGAATTACAGTGCCCATGAGCTCCTTTCTTCAACTCGCTTTCTTGTGAGCTGGCCGCAACACTGCAGGATTGCTTCAGGCCCTAATCTGGTTCCGGCACGGCACGCTGAGCCTTTGGTTAATTCCTCTTCCTCGTGGGAAATGAGAGTTAAATTTGCCCGTCCAGACACCTCCACCTAGTCTCTCATTGGTTCTCCCTATTCCTGTTCATCTTCCTCAGAAATTGCAAATGGGCCAAACAGGAGGTTAAAGACACTGACTCTCCAAGTCGGGAGAGTGTTAGTAAAGCATCTGGAATGTTGCACCTGAGTACCAGGGGACGAGAACTGAGACATATTGGAACACGTCTCCCGATCACACGGTTGATCATACTCTGGGTTCCACGTGCATGTTTTAGCTGAAGGAAGAATCCCTTAAACCTGGAGAGTTGAGACCCGTGGAATGGGTACCATGCAATATGACTTCAAAGGGTCTTCATTTGCTCACCGAACCTCTCCAATCCTATCACTGCTGCGTTTATGCCCCTGTACACACGCTTGATTTTCTTTCAGAGACATAGCAATCCATAGGTTTTAAGATACTTACTAGTCAGGTACATTCTTAGGCATTTAATATGGGGTGTTGAGTCCATTTCGTTGAGCAAGGAGTAGTTCTTGTCTATTCCATATTTGGCTTAAGGAACTTTATCTGTGCTCATTTCAATCTCTGGTTTTATGCAGCACCCCAACTCACCTTTCCCCTTAAGCAAGCATAAGTTGGTTTTCTAAATTTGAGACCCTGTTCTGTTTTGTAATCCAGTTCCTGTGTAGCCAAGTTTACATTCGTGTATTAGTGATATCTTATGATGTTTCTTTTTCTGTGTGACTTATTTCAGTTAGAATCATCATACCTGAATCCACTCATTATGCTGCTACGGGCCTGATGACATAGATTTCATTGCTGAGTGATATTGCATTGTACGTAAGTACCACAACTTCTTTATCCATTTTTCACTTTCTGCGCTATTGAACTTGTACCGTAAATGAGGTTCTTGTAAACAGAGCCGTCCCAAACTTTGGGGTGGCTGTGTCTTTTTGATTTTAATTTCCCTAAGCTATAGGACCATAAGTGGAAGTGCCCTAGGCTCTGTTGCTTTGTTTTTTAGATGTTTCAGGAAACACCATACACCTCTCCCGAGTGGCTGTTGGCAATTTACATCCCGCCCATCAGCATAACAAGGCTCCCAGTTCTCCATGGCCTGTCCTGCCTTTCTGGATTTTACACTTTTTTCAGATGGCCCTTTTGAGCGGGGGGAAGTGAGACTTCATTGTAGTGCAGATTTCCTTTGCAAGCTTGCTTGGTTGGCCAAAAAGGGCGTATGCGTTTTTTCCTTAATATATTCAGGAAAAAACGCATACGCCCTTTTTGGCCAAGTGCATCATTGTGGACGTTCTGCCTCTTTTCCTATGCTTTAAATGCAATTCCAGTCTACCTCCTGAAATCGGTTTCCTGCAATTCTGCCCCGCTTTCAAGTCCTCTTGGCAGCCTTACTTCAGTATATTTTTGGACGATAGCTGTCATTTATAACTCTGCAGGTTTGTGAATTACAGTGCCCATGAGCTCCTTTCTTCAACTCGCTTTCTTGTGAGCTGGCCGCAACACTGCAGGATTGCTTCAGGCCCTAATCTGGTTCCGGCACGGCACGCTGAGCCTTTGGTTAATTCCTCTTCCTCGTGGGAAATGAGAGTTAAATTTGCCCGTCCAGACACCTCCACCTAGTCTCTCATTGGTTCTCCCTATTCCTGTTCATCTTCCTCAGAAATTGCAAATGGGCCAAACAGGAGGTTAAAGGCACTGACTCTCCAAGTCGGGAGAGTGTTAGTAAAGCATCTGGAATGTTGCACCTGAGTACCAGGGGACGAGAACTGAGACATATTGGAACATGTCTCCCGATCACACTGTTGATCATACTCTGGGTTCCACGTGCATGTTTTACCTGAAGGAAGAATCCCTTAAACCTGGAGAGTTGAGACCCGTGGAATGGGTACCAAACAATATGACTTCAAAGGGTCTTCATTTGCTCACCGAACCTCTCCAATCCTATCACTGCTGCGTTTATGCCCCTGTACACATGCTTGATTCTCTTTCAGAGACATAGCAATCCATAGGTTTTAAGATACTTACTAGTCAGGTACATTCTTAGGTGTTTAATATGGGCTGTTGAGTCCATTTCGTTGAGCAAGGAGTAGTTCTTGTCTATTCCATATTTGGCTTAAGGAACTTTATCTGTGCTCATTTCAATCTCTGGTTTTATGCAGCACCCCAACTCACCTTTCCCCTTAAGCAAGCATAAGTTGGTTTTCTAAATTTGAGACCCTGTTCTGTTTTGTAATCCAGTTCCTGTGTAGCCAAGTTTACATTCCGTGTATTAGTAATATCTTATGATGTTTCTTTTTCTGTGTGACTTATTTCAGTTAGAATCATCATACCTGAATCCACTCATTATGCTGCTACGGGCCTGATGACATAGATTTCATTGCTGAGTGATATTGCATTGTACGTAAGTACCACAACTTCTTTATCCATTTTTCACTTTCTGCGATATTGAACTTGTACCGTAAACGAGTTTCTTGTAAACAGAGCCGTCCCAAACATTGGGGTGGCTGTGTCTTTTTGATTTTAATTTCCCTAAGCTATAGGACCATAAGTGGAAGTGCCCTAGGCTCTGTTGCTTTGTTTTTTAGATGTTTCAGGAAACACCATACACCTCTCCCGAGTGGCTGTTGGCAATTTACATCCCGCCCATCAGCATAACAAGGCTCCCAGTTCTCCATGGCCTGTCCTGCCTTTCTGGATTTTACACTTTTTTCAGATGGCCCTTTTGACCGGGGGGAAGTGAGACTTCATTGTAGTGCAGATTTCCTTTGCAAGCTTGCTTGGTTGGCCAAAAAGGGCGTATGCGTTTTTTCCTGAATATATTCAGGAAAAAACGCATACGCCCTTTTTGGCCAAGTGCATCATTGTGGACGTTCTGCCTCTTTTCCTATGCTTTAAATGCAATTCCAGTCTACCTCCTGAAATCGGTTTCCTGCAATTCTGCCCCGCTTTCAAGTCCTCTTGGCAGCCTTACTTCAGTATATTTTTGGACGATAGCTGTCATTTATAACTCTGCAGGTTTGTGAATTACAGTGCCCCTGAGCTCCTTTCTTCAACTCGCTTTCTTGTGAGCTGGCCGCAACACCGCAGGATTGCTTCAGGCCCTAATCTGGTTCCGGCACGGCACGCTGAGCCTTTGGTTAATTCCTCTTCCTGGTGGGAAATGAGAGTTAAATTTGCCCGTCCAGACACCTCCAGCTAGTCTCTCATTGGTTCTCCCTATTCCTGTTCATCTTCCTCAGAAATTGCAAATGGGCCAAACAGGAGGTTAAAGGCACTGACTCTCCAAGTCGGGAGAGTGTTAGTAAAGCGTCTGGAATGTTACACCCGAGTACCAGGGGACGAGAATTGAGACATATTGGAACACGTCTCCCGATCACACGGTTGATCATACTCTGGGTTCCACGTGCATGTTTTAGCTGAAGGAAGAATCCCTTAAACCTGGAGAGTTGAGACCCGTGGAATGGGTACCATGCAATATGACTTCAAAGGGTCTTCATTTGCTCACCGAACCTCTCCAATCCTATCACTGCTGCGTTTATGCCCCTGTACACACGCTTGATTTTCTTTCAGAGACATAGCAATCCATAGGTTTTAAGATACTTACTAGTCAGGTACATTCTTAGGCATTTAATATGGGGTGTTGAGTCCATTTCGTTGAGCAAGGAGTAGTTCTTGTCTATTCCATATTTGGCTTAAGGAACTTTATCTGTGCTCATTTCAATCTCTGGTTTTATGCAGCACCCCAACTCACCTTTCCCCTTAAGCAAGCATAAGTTGGTTTTCTAAATTTGAGACCCTGTTCTGTTTTGTAATCCAGTTCCTGTGTAGCCAAGTTTACATTCGTGTATTAGTGATATCTTATGATGTTTCTTTTTCTGTGTGACTTATTTCAGTTAGAATCATCATACCTGTATCCACTCATTATGCTGCTACGGGCCTGATGACATAGATTTCATTGCTGAGTGATATTGCATTGTACGTAAGTACCACAACTTCTTTATCCATTTTTCACTTTCTGCGCTATTGAACTTGTACCGTAAATGAGGTTCTTGTAAACAGAGCCGTCCCAAACTTTGGGGTGGCTGTGTCTTTTTGATTTTAATTTCCCTAAGCTATAGGACCATAAGTGGAAGTGCCCTAGGCTCTGTTGCTTTGTTTTTTAGATGTTTCAGGAAACACCATACACCTCTCCCGAGTGGCTGTTGGCAATTTACATCCCGCCCATCAGCATAACAAGGCTCCCAGTTCTCCATGGCCTGTCCTGCCTTTCTGGATTTTACACTTTTTTCAGATGGCCCTTTTGAGCGGGGGGAAGTGAGACTTCATTGTAGTGCAGATTTCCTTTGCAAGCTTGCTTGGTTGGCCAAAAAGGGCGTATGCGTTTTTTCCTTAATATATTCAGGAAAAAACGCATACGCCCTTTTTGGCCAAGTGCATCATTGTGGACGTTCTGCCTCTTTTCCTATGCTTTAAATGCAATTCCAGTCTACCTCCTGAAATCGGTTTCCCGCAATTCTGCCCCGCTTTCAAGTCCTCTTGGCAGCCTTACTTCAGTATATTTTTGGACGATAGCTGTCATTTATAACTCTGCAGGTTTGTGAATTACAGTGCCCATGAGCTCCTTTCTTCAACTCGCTTTCTTGTGAGCTGGCCGCAACACTGCAGGATTGCTTCAGGCCCTAATCTGGTTCCGGCACGGCACGCTGAGCCTTTGGTTAATTCCTCTTCCTCGTGGGAAATGAGAGTTAAATTTGCCCGTCCAGACACCTCCACCTAGTCTCTCATTGGTTCTCCCTATTCCTGTTCATCTTCCTCAGAAATTGCAAATGGGCCAAACAGGAGGTTAAAGGCACTGACTCTCCAAGTCGGGAGAGTGTTAGTAAAGCATCTGGAATGTTGCACCTGAGTACCAGGGGACGAGAACTGAGACATATTGGAACATGTCTCCCGATCACACTGTTGATCATACTCTGGGTTCCACGTGCATGTTTTACCTGAAGGAAGAATCCCTTAAACCTGGAGAGTTGAGACCCGTGGAATGGGTACCAAACAATGTGACTTCAAAGGGTCTTCATTTGCTCACCGAACCTCTCCAATCCTATCACTGCTGCGTTTATGCCCCTGTACACATGCTTGATTCTCTTTCAGAGACATAGCAATCCATAGGTTTTAAGATACTTACTAGTCAGGTACATTCTTAGGTGTTTAATATGGGCTGTTGAGTCCATTTCGTTGAGCAAGGAGTAGTTCTTGTCTATTCCATATTTGGCTTAAGGAACTTTATCTGTGCTCATTTCAATCTCTGGTTTTATGCAGCACCCCAACTCACCTTTCCCCTTAAGCAAGCATAAGTTGGTTTTCTAAATTTGAGACCCTGTTCTGTTTTGTAATCCAGTTCCTGTGTAGCCAAGTTTACATTCCGTGTATTAGTAATATCTTATGATGTTTCTTTTTCTGTGTGACTTATTTCAGTTAGAATCATCATACCTGAATCCACTCATTATGCTGCTATGAGCCTGATGACATAGATTTCATTGCTGAGTGATATTGCATTGTACGTAAGTACCACAACTTCTTTATCCATTTTTCACTTTCTGCGATATTGAACTTGTACCGTAAACGAGGTTCTTGTAAACAGAGCCGTCCCAAACTTTGGGGTGGCTGTGTCTTTCTGATTTTAATTTCCCAAGCTACAGGACCATAAGTGGAAGTGCCCTAGGCTCTGTTGCTTTGTTTTTTAGATGTTTCAGGAAACACCATACACCTCTCCCGAGTGGCTGTTGGCAATTTACATCCCGCCCATCAGCATAACAAGGCTCCCAGTTCTCCATGGCCTGTCCTGCCTTTCTGGATTTTACACTTTTTTCAGATGGCCCTTTTGACCGGGGGGAAGTGAGACTTCATTGTAGTGCAGATTTCCTTTGCAAGCTTGCTTGGTTGGCCAAAAAGGGCGTATGCGTTTTTTCCTGAATATATTCAGGAAAAAACGCATACGCCCTTTTTGGCCAAGTGCATCATTGTGGACGTTCTGCCTCTTTTCCTATGCTTTAAATGCAATTCCAGTCTACCTCCTGAAATCGGTTTCCTGCAATTCTGCCCCGCTTTCAAGTCCTCTTGGCAGCCTTACTTCAGTATATTTTTGGACGATAGCTGTCATTTATAAGTCTGCAGGTTTGTGAATTACAGTGCCCCTGAGCTCCTTTCTTCAACTCGCTTTCTTGTGAGCTGGCCGCAACACCGCAGGATTGCTTCAGGCCCTAATCTGGTTCCGTCACGGCACGCTGAGCCTTTGGTTAATTCCTCTTCCTGGTGGGAAATGAGAGTTAAATTTGCCCGTCCAGACACCTCCAGCTAGTCTCTCATTGGTTCTCCCTATTCCTGTTCATCTTCCTCAGAAATTGCAAATGGGCCAAACAGGAGGTTAAAGGCACTGACTCTCCAAGTCGGGAGAGTGTTTGTAAAGCGTCTGGAATGTTACATCCGAGTACCAGGGGACGAGAACCGAGACATATTGGAACACGTCTCCCGATCACATGGTTGATCATACTCTGGGTTCCACATGCATGTTTTAGCTGAAGGAAGAATCCCTTAAACCTGGAGAGTTGAGACCCGTGGAATGGGTACCATGCAATATGACTTCAAAGGGTCTTCATTTGCTCACCGAACCTCTCCAATCCTATCACTGCTGCGTTTATGCCCCTGTACACACGCTTGATTTTCTTTCAGAGACATAGCAATCCATAGGTTTTAAGATACTTACTAGTCAGGTACATTCTTAGGCGTTTAATATGGGGTGTTGAGTCCATTTCGTTGAGCAAGGAGTAGTTCTTGTCTATTCCATATTTGGCTAAAGGAACTTTATCTGTGCTCATTTCAATCTCTGGTTTTATGCAGCACCCCAACTCACCTTTCCCCTTAAGCAAGCATAAGTTGGTTTCCTAAATTTGAGACCCTGTTCTGTTTTGTAATCCAGTTCCTGTGTAGCCAATTTTACATTCCGTGTATTAATGATATCTTATGATGTTTCTTTTTCTGTGTGACTTATTTCAGTTAGAATCATCATACCTGAATCCACTCATTATGCTGCTACGGGCCTGATGACATAGATTTCATTGCTGAGTGATATTGCATTGTACGTAAGTACCACAACTTCTTTATCCATTTTTCACTTTCTGTGATATTGAACTTGTACCGTAAACGAGGTTCTTGTAAACAGAGCCGTCCCAAACTTTGGGGCGGCTGTGTCTTTTTGATTTTAATTTCCCTAAGCTATAGGACCATAAGTGGAAGTGCCCTAGGCTCTGTTGCTTTGTTTTTTAGATGTTTCAGGAAACACCATACACCTCTCCCGAGTGGTTGTTGGCAATTTACATCCGGCCCATCAGCATAACAAGGCTCCCAGTTCTCCATGGCCTGTCCTGCCTTTCTGGATTTTACACTTTTTTCAGATGGCCCTTTTGAGCGGGGGGAAGTGAGACTTCATTGTAGTGCAGATTTCCTTTGCAAGCTTGCTTGGTTGGCCAAAAAGGGCGTATGCGTTTTTTCCTGAATATATTCAGGAAAAAACGCATACGCCCTTTTTGGCCAAGTGCATCATTGTGGACGTTCTGCCTCTTTTCCTATGCTTTAAATGCAATTCCAGTCTACCTCCTGAAATCGGTTTCCTGCAATTCTGCCCCGCTTTCAAGTCCTCTTGGCAGCCTTACTTCAGTATATTTTTGGACGATAGCTGTCATTTATAACTCTGCAGGTTTGTGAATTACAGTGCCCATGAGCTCCTTTCTTCAACTCGCTTTCTTGTGAGCTGGCCGCAACACTGCAGGATTGCTTCAGGCCCTAATCTGGTTCTGGCACGGCACGCTGAGCCTTTGGTTAATTCCTCTTCCTCGTGGGAAATGAGAGTTAAATTTGCCCGTCCAGACACCTCCAGCTAGTCTCTCATTGGTTCTCCCTATTCCTGTTCATCTTCCGCAGAAATTGCAAATGGGCCAAACAGGAGGTTAAAGGCACTGACTCTCCAAGTCGGGAGAGTGTTAGTAAAGCGTCTGGAATGTTACACCCGAGTACCAGGGGACGAGAACTGAGACATATTGGAACACGTCTCCCGATCACACGGTTGATCATACTCTGGGTTCCACGTGCATGTTTTAGCTGAAGGAAGAATCCCTTAAACCTGGAGAGTTGAGACCCGTGGAATGGGTACCATGCAATATGACTTCAAAGGGTCTTCATTTGCTCACCGAACCTCTCCAATCCTATCACTGCTGCGTTTATGCCCCTGTACACACGCTTGATTTTCTTTCAGAGACGTAGCAAGCCATAGGTTTTAAGATACTTACTAGTCAGGTACATTCTTAGGCGTTTAATATGGGGTGTTGAGTCCATTTCGCTGAGCAAGGAGTAGTTCTTGTCTATTCCATATTTGGCTTAAGAAACTTTATCTGTGCTCATTTCAATCTCTGGTTTTATGCAGCACCCCAACTCACCTTTCCCCTTAAGCAAGCATAAGTTGGTTTTCTAAATTTGAGACCCTGTTCTGTTTTGTAATCCAGTTCCTGTGTAGCCAAGTTTACATCCCGTGTATTAGTGATATCTTATGATGTTTCTTTTTCTGTGTGACTTATTTCAGTTAGAATCATCATACCTGAATCCACTCATTATGCTGCTACGGGCCTGATGACATAGATTTCATTGCTGAGTGATATTGCATTGTACGTAAGTACCACAACTTCTTTATCCATTTTTCACTTTCTGCGATATTGAACTTGTACCGTAAACGAGGTTCTTGTAAACAGAGCCGTCCCAAACTTTGGGGTGGCTGTGTCTTTTTGATTTTAATTTCCCTAAGCTATAGGACCATAAGTGGAAGTGCCCTAGGCTCTGTTGCTTTGTTTTTTAGATGTTTCAGGAAACACCATACACCTCTCCCGAGTGGCTGTTGGCAATTTACATCCCGCCCATCAGCATAACAAGGCTCCCAGTTCTCCATGGCCTGTCCTGCCTTTCTGGATTTTACACATTTTTCAGATGGCCCTTTTGACCGGGGGGAAGTGAGACTTCATTGTAGTGCAGATTTCCTTTGCAAGCTTGCTTGGTTGGCCAAAAAGGGCGTATGCGTTTTTTCCTGAATATATTCAGGAAAAAACGCATACGCCCTTTTTGGCCAAGTGCATCATTGTGGACGTTCTGCCTCTTTTCCTATGCTTTAAATGCAATTCCAGTCTACCTCCTGAAATAGGTTTCCTGCAATTCTGCCCCGCTTTCAAGTCCTCTTGGCAGCCTTACTTCAGTATATTTTTGGACGATAGCTGTCATTTATAACTCTGCAGGTTTGTGAATTACAGTGCCCCTGAGCTCCTTTCTTCAACTCGCTTTCTTGTGAGCTGGCCGCAACACCGCAGGATTGCTTCAGGCCCTAATCTGGTTCCGGCACGGCACGCTGAGCCTTTGGTTAATTCCTCTTCCTGGTGGGAAATGAGAGTTAAATTTGCCCGTCCAGACACCTCCAGCTAGTCTCTCATTGGTTCTCCCTATTCCTGTTCATCTTCCTCAGAAATTGCAAATGGGCCAAACAGGAGGTTAAAGGCACTGACTCTCCAAGTCGGGAGAGTGTTAGTAAAGCGTCTGGAATGTTACACCCGAGTACCAGGGGACGAGAATTGAGACATATTGGAACACGTTTCCCGATCACACGGTTGATCATACTCTGGGTTCCACGTGCATGTTTTAGCTGAAGGAAGAATCCCTTAAACCTGGAGAGTTGAGACCCGTGTAATGGGTACCATGCAATATGACTTCAAAGGGTCTTCATTTGCTCACCGAACCTCTCCAATCCTATCACTGCTGCGTTTATGCCCCTGTACACACGCTTGATTTTCTTTCAGAGACATAGCAATCCATAGGTTTTAAGATACTTACTAGTCAGGTACATTCTTAGGCGTTTAATATGGGCTGTTGAGTCCATTTCGTTGAGCAAGGAGTAGTTCTTGTCTATTCCATATTTGGCTTAAGGAACTTTATCTGTGCTCATTTCAATCTCTGGTTTTATGCAGCACCCCAACTCACCTTTCCCCTTAAGCAAGCATAAGTTGGTTTTCTAAATTTGAGACCCTGTTCTGTTTTGTAATCCAGTTCCTGTGTAGCCAAGTTTACATTCCGTGTATTAGTGATATCTTATGATGTTTCTTTTTCTGTGTGACTTATTTCAGTTAGAATCATCATACCTGAATCCACTCATTATGCTGCTACGGGCCTGATGACATAGATTTCATTGCTGAGTGATATTGCATTGTACGTAAGTACCACAACTTCTTTATCCATTTTTCACTTTCTGCGCTATTGAACTTGTACCGTAAATGAGGTTCTTGTAAACAGAGCCGTCCCAAACTTTGGGGTGGCTGTGTCTTTTTGATTTTAATTTCCCTAAGCTATAGGACCATAAGTGGAAGTGCCCTAGGCTCTGTTGCTTTGTTTTTTAGATGTTTCAGGAAACACCATACACCTCTCCCGAGTGGCTGTTGGCAATTTACATCCCGCCCATCAGCATAACAAGGCTCCCAGTTCTCCATGGCCTGTCCTGCCTTTCTGGATTTTACACTTTTTTCAGATGGCCCTTTTGACCGGGGGGAAGTGAGACTTCATTGTAGTGCAGATTTCCTTTGCAAGCTTGCTTGGTTGGCCAAAAAGGGCGTATGCGTTTTTTCCTGAATATATTCAGGAAAAAACGCATACGCCCTTTTTGGCCAAGTGCATCATTGTGGACGTTCTGCCTCTTTTCCTATGCTTTAAATGCAATTCCAGTCTACCTCCTGAAATCGGTTTCCTGCAATTCTGCCCCGCTTTCAAGTCCTCTTGGCAGCCTTACTTCAGTATATTTTTGGACGATAGCTGTCATTTATAACTCTGCAGGTTTGTGAATTACAGTGCCCATGAGCTCCTTTCTTCAACTCGCTTTCTTGTGAGCTGGCCGCAACACTGCAGGATTGCTTCAGGCCCTAATCTGGTTCCGGCACGGCACGCTGAGCCTTTGGTTAATTCCTCTTCCTCGTGGGAAATGAGAGTTAAATTTGCCCGTCCAGACACCTCCACCTAGTCTCTCATTGGTTCTCCCTATTCCTGTTCATCTTCCTCAGAAATTGCAAATGGGCCAAACAGGAGGTTAAAGACACTGACTCTCCAAGTCGGGAGAGTGTTAGTAAAGCATCTGGAATGTTGCACCTGAGTACCAGGGGACGAGAACTGAGACATATTGGAACATGTCTCCCGATCACACTGTTGATTATACTCTGGGTTCCACGTGCATGTTTTACCTGAAGACAGAATCCCTTAAACCTGGAGAGTTGAGACCCGTGGAATGGGTACCATGCAATATGACTTCAAAGGGTCTTCATTTGCTCACCGAACCTCTCCAATCCTATCACTGCTGCGTTTATGCCCCTGTACACACGCTTGACTTTCTTTCGGAGACATAGCAATCCATAGGTTTTAAAATTCTTACTAGTCAGGTACATTCTTAGGCGTTTAATATGGGCTGTTGAGTCCATTTCGTTGAGCAAGGAGTAGTTCTTCTCTATTCTATATTTGGCTTAAGGAACTTTATCTGTGCTCATTTCAATCTCTGATTTTATGCAGCACCCCAACTCACCTTTCCCCTTAAGCAAGCATAAGTTGGTTTTCTAAATTTGAGACCCTGTACTGTTTTGTAATCCAGTTCCTGTGTAGCCAAGTTTACATTCCGTGTATTAGTGATATCTTATGATGTTTCTTTTTCTGTGATACTTATTTCAGTTAGAATCATCATACCTGAATCCACTCATTATGCTGCTATGGGCCTGATGACATAGATTTCATTGCTGAGTGATATTGCATTGTACGTAAGTACCACAACTTCTTTATCCATTTTTCACTTTCTGCGATATTGAACTTGTACCGTAAACGAGGTTCTTGTAAACAGAGCCGTCCCAAACTTTGGGGTGGCTGTGTCTTTCTGATTTTAATTTCCCAAGCTACAGGACCATAAGTGGAAGTGCCCTAGGCTCTGTTGCTTTGTTTTTTAGATGTTTCAGGAAACACCATACACCTCTCCCGAGTGGCTGTTGGCAATTTACATCCCGCCCATCAGCATAACAAGGCTCCCAGTTCTCCATGGCCTGTCCTGCCTTTCTGGATTTTACACTTTTTTCAGATGGCCCTTTTGAGCGGGGGGAAGTGAGACTTCATTGTAGTGCAGATTTCCTTTGCAAGCTTGCTTGGTTGGCCAAAAAGGGCGTATGCGTTTTTTCCTGAATATATTCAGGAAAAAACGCATACGCCCTTTTTGGCCAAGTGCATCATTGTGGACGTTCTGCCTCTTTTCCTATGCTTTAAATGCAATTCCAGTCTACCTCCTGAAATCGGTTTCCTGCAATTCTGCCCCGCTTTCAAGTCCTCTTGGCAGCCTTACTTCAGTATATTTTTGGACGATAGCTGTCATTTATAAGTCTGCAGGTTTGTGAATTACAGTGCCCCTGAGCTCCTTTCTTCAACTCGCTTTCTTGTGAGCTGGCCGCAACACCGCAGGATTGCTTCAGGCCCTAATCTGGTTCCGGCACAGCACGCTGAGCCTTTGGTTAATTCCTCTTCCTGGTGGGAAATGAGAGTTAAATTTGCCCGTCCAGACACCTCCACCTAGTCTCTCATTGGTTCTTCCTATTCCTGTTCATCTTCCTCAGAAATTGCAAATGGGCCAAACAGGAGGTTAAAGGCAGTGACTCTCCAAGTCGGGAGAGTGTTAGTTAAGCATCTGGAATGTTACACCCGAGTACCAGGGGACGAGAATTGAGACTTATTGGAACACGTCTCCCGATCACACGGTTGATCATACTCTGGGTTCCACGTGCATGTTTTAGCTGAAGGAAGAATCCCTTAAACCTGGAGAGTTGAGACCCGTGGAATGGGTACCATGCAATATGACTTCAAAGGGTCTTCATTTGCTCACCGAACCTCTCCAATCCTATCACTGCTGCGTTTATGCCCCTGTACACACGCTTGATTTTCTTTCGGAGACATAGCAATCCATAGGTTTGAAAATTCTTACTAGTCAGGTACATTCTTAGGCGTTTAATATGGGGTGTTGAGTCCATTTCGTTGAGCAAGGAGTAGTTCTTGTCTATTCTATATTTGGCTTAAGGAACTTTATCTGTGCTCATTTCAATCTCTGGTTTGATGCAGCACCCCAACTCACCTTTCCCCTTAAGCAAGCATAAGTTGGTTTTCTAAATTTGAGACCCTGTTCTGTTTTGTAATCCAGTTCCTGTGTAGCCAAGTTTACATCCCGTGTATTAGTGATATCTTATGATGTTTCTTTTTCTGTGTGACTTATTTCAGTTAGAATCATCATACCTGAATCCACTCATTATGCTGCTACGGGCCTGATGACATAGATTTCATTGCTGAGTGATATTGCATTGTACGTAAGTACCACAACTTCTTTATCCATTTTTCACTTTCTGCGCTATTGAACTTGTACCGTAAACGAGGTTCTTGTAAACAGAGCCGTCCCAAACTTTGGGGTGGCTGTGTCTTTTTGATTTTAATTTCCCTAAGCTATAGGACCATAAGTGGAAGTGCCCTAGGCTCTGTTGCTTTGTTTTTTAGATGTTTCAGGAAACACCATACACCTCTCCCGAGTGGCTGTTGGCAATTTACATCCCGCCCATCAGCATAACAAGGCTCCCAGTTCTCCATGGCCTGTCCTGCCTTTCTGGATTTTACACTTTTTTCAGATGGCCCTTTTGACCGGGGGGAAGTGAGACTTCATTGTAGTGCAGATTTCCTTTGCAAGCTTGCTTGGTTGGCCAAAAAGGGCGTATGCGTTTTTTCCTGAATATATTCAGGAAAAAACGCATACGCCCTTTTTGGCCAAGTGCATCATTGTGGACGTTCTGCCTCTTTTCCTATGCTTTAAATGCAATTCCAGTCTACCTCCTGAAATCGGTTTCCTGCAATTCTGCCCCACTTTCAAGTCCTCTTGGCAGCCTTACTTCAGTATATTTTTGGACGATAGCTGTCATTTATAAGTCTGCAGGTTTGTGAATTACAGTGCCCCTGAGCTCCTTTCTTCAACTCGCTTTCTTGTGAGCTGGCCGCAACACCGCAGGATTGCTTCAGGCCCTAATCTGGTTCCGGCACGGCACGCTGAGCCTTTGGTTAATTCCTCTTCCTGGTGGGAAATGAGAGTTAAATTTGCCCGTCCAGACACCTCCAGCTAGTCTCTCATTGGTTCTCCCTATTCCTGTTCATCTTCCGCAGAAATTGCAAATGGGCCAAACAGGAGGTTAAAGGCACTGACTCTCCAAGTCGGGAGAGTGTTTGTAAAGCGTCTGGAATGTTACACCCGAGTACCAGGGGACGAGAATTGAGACATATTTGCACACGTCTCCCGATCACTCGGTTGATCATACTCTGGGTTCCACGTGCATGTTTTAGCTGAAGGAAGAATCCCTTAAACCTGGAGAGTTGAGACCCGTGGAATGGGTACCATGCAATATGACTTCAAAGGGTCTTCATTTGCTCACCGAACCTCTCCAATCCTATCACTGCTGCGTTTATGCCCCTGTACACACGCTTGATTTTCTTTCAGAGACATAGCAATCCATAGGTTTTAAGATACTTACTAGTCAGGTACATTCTTAGGCGTTTAATATGGGGTGTTGAGTCCATTTCGTTGAGCAAGGAGTAGTTCTTGTCTATTCCATATTTGGCTTAAGGAACTTTATCTGTGCTCATTTCAATCTCTGGTTTTATGCAGCACCCCAACTCACCTTTCCCCTTAAGCAAGCATAAGTTGGTTTTCTAAATTTGAGACCCTGTTCTGTTTTGTAATCCAGTTCCTGTGTAGCCAAGTTTACATTCGGTGTATTAGTGATATCTTATGATGTTTCTTTTTCTGTGTGACTTATTTCAGTTAGAATCATCATACCTGAATCCACTCATTATGCTGCTACGGGCCTGATGACATAGATTTCATTGCTGAGTGATATTGCATTGTACGTAAGTACCACAACTTCTTTATCCATTTTTCACTTTCTGCGCTATTGAACTTGTACCGTAAACGAGGTTCTTGTAAACAGAGCCGTCCCAAACTTTGGGGTGGCTGTGTCTTTTTGATTTTAATTTCCCTAAGCTATAGGACCATAAGTGGAAGTGCCCTAGGCTCTGTTGCTTTGTTTTTTAGATGTTTCAGGAAACACCATACACCTCTCCCGAGTGGCTGTTGGCAATTTACATCCCGCCCATCAGCATAACAAGGCTCCCAGTTCTCCATGGCCTGTCCTGCCTTTCTGGATTTTACACTTTTTTCAGATGGCCCTTTTGACCGGGGGGAAGTGAGACTTCATTGTAGTGCAGATTTCCTTTACAAGCTTGCTTGGTTGGCCAAAAAGGGCGTATGCGTTTTTTCCTGAATATATTCAGGAAAAAACGCATATGCCCTTTTTGGCCAAGTGCATCATTGTGGACGTTCTGCCTCTTTTCCTATGCTTTAAATGCAATTCCAGTCTACCTCCTGAAATCGGTTTCCTGCAATTCTGCCCCGCTTTCAAGTCCTCTTGGCAGCCTTACTTCAGTATATTTTTGGAAGATAGCTGTCATTTATAACTCTGCAGGTTTGTAAATTACAGTGCCCCTGAGCTCCTTTCTTCAACTCGCTTTCTTGTGAGCTGGCCGCAACACCGCAGGATTGCTTCAGGCCCTAATCTGGTTCCGGCACAGCACGCTGAGCCTTTGGTTAATTCCTCTTCCTGGTGGGAAATGAGAGTTAAATTTGCCCGTCCAGACACCTCCACCTAGTCTCTCATTGGTTCTTCCTATTCCTGTTCATCTTCCGCAGAAATTGCAAATGGGCCAAACAGGAGGTTAAAGGCACTGACTCTCCAAGTCGGGAGAGTGTAAGTTAAGCGTCTGGAATGTTACACCCGAGTACCAGGGGACGAGAATTGAGACATATTGGAACACGTCTCCCGATCACACGGTTGATCATACTCTGGGTTCCACGTGCATGTTTTAGCTGAAGGAAAAATCCCTTAAACCTGGAGAGTTGAGACCCGTGGAATGGGTACCATGCAATATGACTTCAAAGGGTCTTCATTTGCTCACCGAACCTCTCCAATCCTATCACTGCTGCGTTTATGCCCCTGTACACACGCTTGATTTTCTTTCAGAGACATAGCAATCCATAGGTTTTAAGATACTTACTAGTCAGGTACATTCTTAGGCGTTTAATATGGGGTGTTGAGTCCATTTCGTTGAGCAAGGAGTAGTTCTTGTCTATTCCATATTTGGCTTAAGGAACTTTATCTGTGCTCATTTCAATCTCTGGTTTTATGCAGCACCCCAACTCACCTTTCCCCTTAAGCAAGCATAAGTTGGTTTCCTAAATTTGAGACCCTGTTCTGTTTTGTAATCCAGTTCCTGTGTAGCCAAGTTTACATTCCGTGTATTAATGATATCTTATGATGTTTCTTTTTCTGTGTGACTTATTTCAGTTAGAATCATCATACCTGAATCCACTCATTATGCTGCTACGGGCCTGATGACATAGATTTCATTGCTGAGTGATATTGCATTGTACGTAAGTACCACAACTTCTTTATCCATTTTTCACTTTCTGCGATATTGAACTTGTACCGTAAACGAGGTTCTTGTAAACAGAGCCGTCCCAAACTTTGGGGTGGCTGTGTCTTTTTGATTTTAATTTCCCTAAGCTATAGGACCATAAGTGGAAGTGCCCTAGGCTGTGTTGCTTTGTTTTTTAGATGTTTCAGGAAACACCATACACCTCTCCCGAGTGGCTGTTGGCAATTTACATCCCGCCCATCAGCATAACAAGGCTCCCAGTTCTCCATGGCCTGTCCTGCCTTTCTGGATTTTACACTTTTTTCAGATGGCCCTTTTGACCGGGGGGAAGTGAGACTTCATTGTAGTGCAGATTTCCTTTGCAAGCTTGCTTGGTTGGCCAAAAAGGGCATATGCGTTTTTTCCTGAATATATTCAGGAAAAAACGCATACGCCCTTTTTGGCCAAGTGAATCATTGTGGACGTTCTGCCTCTTTTCCTATGCTTTAAATGCAATTCCAGTCTACCTCCTGAAATCGGTTTCCTGCAATTCTGCCCCGCTTTCAAGTCCTCTTGGCAGCCTTACTTCAGTATATTTTTGGACGATAGCTGTCATTTATAACTCTGCAGGTTTGTGAATTACAGTGCCCCTGAGCTCCTTTCTTCAACTCGCTTTCTTGTGAGCTGGCCGCAACACCGCAGGATTGCTTCAGGCCCTAATCTGGTTCCGGCACGGCACGCTGAGCCTTTGGTTAATTCCTCTTCCTGGTGGGAAATGAGAGTTAAATTTGCCCGTCCAGACACCTCCAGCTAGTCTCTCTTTGGTTCTCCCTATTCCTGTTCATCTTCCGCAGAAATTGCAAATGGGCCAAACAGGAGGTTAAAGGCACTGACTCTCCAAGTCGGGAGAGTGTTTGTAAAGCGTCTGGAATGTTACACTCGAGTACCAGGGGACGAGAATTGAGACATATTTGCACACGTCTCCCGATCACTCGGTTGATCATACTCTGGGTTCCACGTGCATGTTTTAGCTGAAGGAAGAATCCCTTAAACCTGGAGAGTTGAGACCCGTGGAATGGGTACCATGCAATATGACTTCAAAGGGTCTTCATTTGCTCACCGAACCTCTCCAATCCTATCACTGCTGCGTTTATGCCCCTGTACACACGCTTGATTTTCTTTCAGAGACATAGCAATCCATAGGTTTTAAGATACTTACTAGTCAGGTACATTCTTAGGCGTTTAATATGGGGTGTTGAGTCCATTTCGTTGAGCAAGGAGTAGTTCTTGTCTATTCCATATTTGGCTTAAGGAACTTTATCTGTGCTCATTTCAATCTCTGGTTTGATGCAGCACCCCAACTCACCTTTCTCCTTAAGCAAGCATAAGTTGGTTTTCTAAATTTGAGACCCTGTTCTGTTTTGTAATCCAGTTCCTGTGTAGCCAAGTTTACATTCGGTGTATTAGTGATATCTTATGATGTTTCTTTTTCTGTGTGACTTATTTCAATTAGAATCATCATACCTGAATCCACTCATTATGCTGCTACGGGCCTGATGACATAGATTTCATTGCTGAGTGATATTGCATTGTACGTAAGTACCACAACTTCTTTATCCATTTTTCACTTTCTGTGATATTGAACTTGTACCGTAAACGATGTTCTTGTAAACAGAGCCGTCCCAAACTTTGGGGTGGCTGTGTCTTTTTGATTTTAATTTCCCTAAGCTATAGGACCATAAGTGGAAGTGCCCTAGGCTCTGTTGCTTTGTTTTTTAGATGTTTCAGGAAACACCATACACCTCTCCCGACTGGCTGTTGGCAATTTACATCCCGCCCATCAGCATAACAAGGCTCCCAGTTCTCCATGGCCTGTCCTGCCTTTCTGGATTTTACACTTTTTTCAGATGGCCCTTTTGACCGGGGGGAAGTGAGACTTCATTGTAGTGCAGATTTCCTTTGCAAGCTTGCTTGGTTGGCCAAAAAGGGCGTATGCGTTTTTTCCTGAATATATTCAGGAAAAAACGCATACGCCCTTTTTGGCCAAGTACATCATTGTGGACGTTCTGCCTCTTTTCCTATGCTTTAAATGCAATTCCAGTCTACCTCCTGAAATCGGTTTCCTGCAATTCTGCCCCGCTTTCAAGTCCTCTTGGCAGCCTTACTTCAGTATATTTTTGGACGATAGCTGTCATTTATAACTCTGCAGGTTTGTGAATTACAGTGCCCCTGAGCTCCTTTCTTCAACTCGCTTTCTTGTGAGCTGGCCGCAACACCACAGGATTGCTTCAGGCCCTAATCTGGTTCTGGCACGGCACGCTGAGCCTTTGGTTAATTCCTCTTCCTGGTGGGAAATGAGAGTTAAATTTGCCCGTCCAGACACCTCCAGCTAGTCTCTCTTTGGTTCTCCCTATTCCTGTTCATCTTCCGCAGAAATTGCAAACTGGGCCAAACAGGAGGTTAAAGGCACTGACTCTCCAAGTCGGGAGAGTGTTAGTAAAGCGTCTGGAATGTTGCACCCGAGTACCAGGGGACGAGAACTGAGACATATTGGAACACGTCTCCCGATCACACGGTTGATCATACTCTGGGTTCCACGTGCATGTTTTACCTGAAGGCAGAGTCCCTTAAACCTGGAGAGTTGAGACCCGTGGAATGGGTACCATGCAATATGACTTCAAAGGGTCTTCATTTGCTCACCGAACCTCTCCAATCCTATCACTGCTGCGTTTATGCCCCTGTACACACGCTTGATTTTCTTTCAGAGACATAGCAATCCATAGGTTTTAAGATACTTATTGTCAGGTACATTCTTAGGCGTTTAATATGGGGTGTTGAGTCCATTTCGTTGAGCAAGGAGTAGTTCTTGTCTATTCTATATTTGGCTTAAGGAACTTTATCTGTGCTCATTTCAATCTCTGGTTTGATGCAGCACCCCAACTCACCTTTCCCCTTAAGCAAGCATAAGTTGGTTTTCTAAATTTGAGACCCTGTTCTGTTTTGTAATCCAGTTCCTGTGTAGCCAAGTTTACATCCCGTGTATTAGTGATATCTTATGATGTTTCTTTTTCTGTGTGACTTATTTCAGTTAGAATCATCATACCTGAATCCACTCATTATGCTGCTACGGGCCTGATGACATAGATTTCATTGCTGAGTGATATTGCATTGTACGTAAGTACCACAACTTCTTTATCCATTTTTCACTTTCTGCGCTATTGAACTTGTACCGTAAACGAGGTTCTTGTAAACAGAGCCGTCCCAAACTTTGGGGTGGCTGTGTCTTTTTGATTTTAATTTCCCTAAGCTATAGGACCATAAGTGGAAGTGCCCTAGGCTCTGTTGCTTTGTTTTTTAGATGTTTCAGGAAACACCATACACCTCTCCCGAGTGGCTGTTGGCAATTTACATCCCGCCCATCAGCATAACAAGGCTCCCAGTTCTCCATGGCCTGTCCTGCCTTTCTGGATTTTACACTTTTTTCAGATGGCCCTTTTGACCGGGGGGAAGTGAGACTTCATTGTAGTGCAGATTTCCTTTACAAGCTTGCTTGGTTGGCCAAAAAGGGCGTATGCGTTTTTTCCTGAATATATTCAGGAAAAAACGCATACGCCCTTTTTGGCCAAGTGCATCATTGTGGACGTTCTGCCTCTTTTCCTATGCTTTAAATGCAATTCCAGTCTACCTCCTGAAATCGGTTTCCTGCAATTCTGCCCCGCTTTCAAGTCCTCTTGGCAGCCTTACTTCAGTATATTTTTGGAAGATAGCTGTCATTTATAACTCTGCAGGTTTGTAAATTACAGTGCCCCTGAGCTCCTTTCTTCAACTCGCTTTCTTGTGAGCTGGCCGCAACACCGCAGGATTGCTTCAGGCCCTAATCTGGTTCCGGCACAGCACGCTGAGCCTTTGGTTAATTCCTCTTCCTGGTGGGAAATGAGAGTTAAATTTGCCCGTCCAGACACCTCCACCTAGTCTCTCATTGGTTCTTCCTATTCCTGTTCATCTTCCGCAGAAATTGCAAATGGGCCAAACAGGAGGTTAAAGGCACTGACTCTCCAAGTCGGGAGAGTGTAAGTTAAGCGTCTGGAATGTTACACCCGAGTACCAGGGGACGAGAATTGAGACATATTGGAACACGTCTCCCGATCACACGGTTGATCATACTCTGGGTTCCACGTGCATGTTTTAGCTGAAGGAAGAATCCCTTAAACCTGGAGAGTTGAGACCCGTGGAATGGGTACCATGCAATATGACTTCAAAGGGTCTTCATTTGCTCACCAAACCTCTCCAATCCTATCACTGCTACGTTTATGCCCCTGTACACACGCTTGATTTTCTTTCAGAGACATAGCAATCCATAGGTTTTAAGATACTTACTAGTCAGGTACATTCTTAGGCGTTTAATATGTGGTGTTGAGTCCATTTCGTTGAGCAAGGAGTAGTTCTTGTCTATTCCATATTTGGCTTAAGGAACTTTATCTGTGCTCATTTCAATCTCTGGTTTTATGCAGCACCCCAACTCACCTTTCCCCTTAAGCAAGCATAAGTTGGTTTTCTAAATTTGAGACCCTGTTCTGTTTTGTAATCCAGTTCCTGTGTAGCCAAGTTTACATTCGGTGTATTAGTGATATCTTATGATGTTTCTTTTTCTGTGTGACTTATTTCAGTTAGAATCATCATACCTGAATCCACTCATTATGCTGCTACGGGCCTGATGACATAGATTTCATTGCTGAGTGATATTGCATTGTACGTAAGTACCACAACTTCTTTATCCATTTTTCACTTTCTGTGATATTGAACTTGTACCGTAAACGATGTTCTTGTAAACAGAGCCGTCCCAAACTTTGGGGTGGCTGTGTCTTTTTGATTTTAATTTCCCTAAGCTATAGGACCATAAGTGGAAGTGCCCTAGGCTCCGCTGCTATGTTTTTTAGGTGTTTCAGGAAGCACCATACACCTCTCCCGAGTGGCTGTTGGCAATTTACATCCCGCCCATCAGCATAACAAGGCTCCCAGTTCTCCATGGCCTGTCCTGCCTTTCTGGATTTTACACTTTTTTCAGGTGGCCCTTTTGACCGGGGGGAAGTGAGACTTCATTGTAGTGCAGATTTCCTTTGCAAGCTTGCTTGGTTGGCCAAAAAGGGCGTATGCGTTTTTTCCTGAATATATTCAGGAAAAAACGCATACGCCCTTTTTGGCCAAGTGCATCATTGTGGACGTTCTGCCTCTTTTCCTATGCTGTAAATGCAATTCCAGTCTACCTCCTGAAATCGGTTTCCTGCAATTCTGCCCCGCTTTCAAGTCCTCTTGGCAGCCTTACTTCAGTATATTTTTGGACGATAGCTGTCATTTATAACTCTGCAGGTTTGTGAATTACAGTGCCCCTGAGCTCCTTTCTTCAACTCGCTTTCTTGTGAGCTGGCCGCAACACCGCAGGATTGCTTCAGGCCCTAATCTGGTTCCGGCACGGCACGCTGAGCCTTTGGTTAATTCCTCTTCCTGGTGGGAAATGAGAGTTAAATTTGCCCGTCCAGACACCTCCAGCTAGTCTCTCATTGGTTCTCCCTATTTCTGTTCATCTTCCTCAGAAATTGCAAATGGGCCAAACAGGAGGTTAAAGGCACTGACTCTCCAAGTCGGGAGAGTGTTAGTAAAGCGTCTGGAATGTTGCACCTGAGTACCAGGGGACGAGAACTGAGACATATTGGAACACGTCTCCCGATCACACGGTTGATCATACTCTGGGTTCCACGTGCATGTTTTAGCTGAAGGAAGAATCCCTTAAACCTGGAGACTTGAGACTCGTGCAATGGATACCATGCAATATGACTTCAAAGGGTCTTCATTTGCTCACCGAACCTCTCCAATCCTATCATTGCTGCGTTTATGCCCCTGTACACACGCTTGATTTTCTTTCAGAGACATAGCAATCCATAGGTTTTAAGATACTTACTAGTCAGGTACATTCTTAGGCGTTTAATATGGGGTGTTGAGTCCATTTCGTTGAGCAAGGAGTAGCTCTTGTCTATTCCATATTTGGCTTAAGGAACTTTATCTGTGCTCATTTCAATCTCTGGTTTTATGCAGCACCCCAACTCACCTTTCCCCTTAAGCAAGCATAAGTTGGTTTTCTAAATTTGAGACCCTGTTCTGTTTTGTAATCCAGTTCCTGTGTAGCCAAGTTTACATTCCGTGTATTAGTGATATCTTATGATGTTTCTTTTTCTGTGTGAGTTATTTCAGTTAGAATCATCATACCTGAATCCACTCATTATGCTGCTATGGGCCTGATGACATAGATTTCATTGCTGAGTGATATTGCATTGTACGTAAGTACCACAACTTCTTTATCCATTTTTCACTTTCTGCGATATTGAACTTGTACCGTAAACGAGGTTCTTGTAAACAGAGCCGTCCCAAACTTTGGGGTGGCTGTGTCTTTCTGATTTTAATTTCCCAAGCTACAGGACCATAAGTGGAAGTGCCCTAGGCTCTGTTGCTTTGTTTTTTAGATGTTTCAGGAAACACCATACACCTCTCCCGAGTGGCTGTTGGCAATTTACATCCCGCCCATCAGCATAACAAGGCTCCCAGTTCTCCATGGCCTGTCCTGCCTTTCTGGATTTTACACTTTTTTCAGATGGCCCTTTTGACCAGGGGGAAGTGAGACTTCATTGTAGTGCAGATTTCCTTTGCAAGCTTGCTTGGTTGGCCAAAAAGGGCGTATGCGTTTTTTCCTGAATATATTCAGGAAAAAACGCATACGCCCTTTTTGGCCAAGTGCATCATTGTGGACGTTCTGCCTCTTTTCCTATGCTTTAAATGCAATTCCAGTCTACCTCCTGAAATCGGTTTCCTGCAATTCTGCCCCGCTTTCAAGTCCTCTTGGCAGCCTTACTTCAGTATATTTTTGGACGATAGCTGTCATTTATAACTCTGCAGGTTTGTGAATTACAGTGCCCCTGAGCTCCTTTCTTCAACTCGCTTTCTTGTGAGCTGGCCGCAACACCGCAGGATTGCTTCAGGCCCTAATCTGGTTCCGGCACGGCACGCTGAGCCTTTGGTTAATTCCTCTTCCTGGTGGGAAATGAGAGTTAAATTTGCCCGTCCAGACACCTCCAGCTAGTCTCTCTTTGGTTCTCCCTATTCCTGTTCATCTTCCGCAGAAATTGCAAACTGGCCCAAACAGGAGGTTAAAGGCACTGACTCTCCAAGTCGGGAGAGTGTTAGTAAAGCGTCTGGAATGTTGCACCCGAGTACCAGGGGACGAGAACTGAGACATATTGGAACACGTCTCCCGATCACACGGTTGATCATACTCTGGGTTCCACGTGCATGTTTTACCTGAAGGCAGAGTCCCTTAAACCTGGAGAGTTGAGACCCGTGGAATGGGTACCATGCAATATGACTTCAAAGGGTCTTCATTTGCTCACCGAACCTCTCCAATCCTATCACTGCTGCGTTTATGCACCTGTACACACGCTTGATTTTCTTTCAGAGACATAGCAATCCATAGGTTTTAAGATACTTATTGTCAGGTACATTCTTAGGCGTTTAATATGGGGTGTTGAGTCCATTTCGTTGAGCAAGGAGTAGTTCTTGTCTATTCTATATTTGGCTTAAGGAACTTTATCTGTGCTCATTTCAATCTCTGGTTTTATGCAGCACCCCAACTCACCTTTCCCCTTAAGCAAGCATAAGTTGGTTTCCTAAATTTGAGACCCTGTTCTGTTTTGTAATCTAGTTCCTGTGTAGCCAAGTTTACATTCCGTGTATTAATGATATCTTATGATGTTTCTTTTTCTGTGTGACTTATTTCAGTTAGAATCATCATACCTGAATCCACTCATTATGCTGCTACGGGCCTGATGACATAGATTTCATTGCTGAGTGATATTGCATTGTACGTAAGTACCACAACTTCTTTATGCATTTTTCACTTTCTGCGATATTGAACTTGTACCGTAAACGAGGTTCTTGTAAACAGAGCCGTCCCAAACTTTGGGGTGGCTGTGTCTTTTTGATTTTAATTTCCCAAGCTACAGGACCATAAGTGGAAGTGCCCTAGGCTCTGTTGCTTTGTTTTTTAGATGTTTCAGGAAACACCATACACCTCTCCCGAGTGGCTGTTGGCAATTTACATCCCGCCCATCAGCATAACAAGGCTCCCAGTTCTCCATGGCCTGTCCTGCCTTTCTGGATTTTACACTTTTTTCAGGTGGCCCTTTTGACCGGGGGGAAGTGAGACTTCATTGTAGTGCAGATTTCCTTTGCAAGCTTGCTTTGTTGGCCAAAAAGTGCGTATGCGTTTTTTCCTGAATATATTCAGGAAAAAACGCATACGCCCTTTTTGGCCAAGTGCATCATTGTGGACGTTCTGCCTCTTTTCCTATGCTTTAAATGCAATTCCAGTCTACCTCCTGAAATCGGTTTCCTGCAATTCTGCCCCGCTTTCAAGTCCTCTTGGCAGCCTTACTTCAGTATATTTTTGGACGATAGCTGTCATTTATAAGTCTGCAGGTTTGTGAATTACAGTGCCCCTGAGCTCCTTTCTTCAACTCGCTTTCTTGTGAGCTGGCCGCAACACCGCAGGATTGCTTCAGGCCCTAATCTGGTTCCGGCACGGCACGCTGAGCCTTTGGTTAATTCCTCTTCCTGGTGGGAAATGAGAGTTAAATTTGCCCGTCCAGACACCTCCACCTAGTCTCTCATTGGTTCTCCCTATTCCTGTTCATCTTCCTCAGAAATTGCAAATGGGCCAAACAGGAGGTTAAAGGCACTGACTCTCCAAGTCGGGAGAGTGTTAGTAAAGCGTCTGGAATGTTACACCCGAGTACCAGGGGACGAGAATTGAGACATATTGGAACACGTCTCCCGATCACACGGTTGATCATACTCTGGGTTCCACGTGCATGTTTTAGCTGAAGGAAGAATCCCTTAAACCTGGAGAGTTGAGACCCGTGGAATGGGTACCATGCAATATGACTTCAAAGGGTCTTCATTTGCTCACCGAACCTCTCCAATCCTATCACTGCTGCGTTTATGCCCCTGTACACACGCTTGATTTTCTTTCAGAGACATAGCAATCCATAGGTTTTAAGATACTTACTAGTCAGGTACATTCTTAGGCATTTAATATGGGGTGTTGAGTCCATTTCGTTGAGCAAGGAGTAGTTCTTGTCTATTCCATATTTGGCTTAAGGAACTTTATCTGTGCTCATTTCAATCTCTGGTTTTATGCAGCACCCCAACTCACCTTTCCCCTTAAGCAAGCATAAGTTGGTTTTCTAAATTTGAGACCCTGTTCTGTTTTGTAATCCAGTTCCTGTGTAGCCAAGTTTACATTCCGTGTATTAGTGATATCTTATGATGTTTCTTTTTCTGTGTGACTTATTTCAGTTAGAATCATCATACCTGAATCCATTCATTATACTGCTACGGGCCTGATGACATAGATTTCATTGCTGAGTGATATTGCATTGTACGTAAGTACCACAACTTCTTTATCCATATTTCACTTTCTGCGCTATTGAACTTGTACCGTAAACGAGCTTCTTGTAAACAGAGCCGTCCCAAACTTTGGGGTGGCTGTGTCTTCTTGATTTTTTTTCCCTAAGCTATAGGACCATAAGTGGAAGTGCCTTAGGTTCTGTTGCTTTGTTTTTTAGATGTTTCAGGAAACACCATACACTTCTCCCAAGTGGCTGTTGGCAATTTACATTCCGCCCATCAGCATAACAAGGCTCCCAGTTCTCCATGGCCTGTCCTGCCTTTCTGGATTTTACACTTTTTTCAGATGGCTCTTTTGACCGGGGGGAAGTGAGACTTCATTGTAGTGCAGATTTCCTTTGCAAGCTTGCTTGGTTGGCCAAAAAGGGCGTATGCGTTTTTTCCTGAATATATTCAGGAAAAAACGCATACGCCCTTTTTGGCCAAGTGCATCATTGTGGACGTTCTGCCTCTTTTCCTATGCTTTAAATGCAATTCCAGTCTACCTCCTGAAATCGGTTTCCTGCAATTCTGCCCCGCTTTCAAGTCCTCTTGGCAGCCTTACTTCAGTATATTTTTGGATGATAGCTGTCATTTATAACTCTGCAGGTTTGTGAATTACACTGCCCCTGAGCTCCTTTCTTCAACTCGCTTTCTTGTGAGCTGGCCGCAACACCGCAGGATTGCTTCAGGCCCTAATCTGGTTCCGGCACGGCACGCTGAGCCTTTGGTTAATTCCTCTTCCTGGTGGGAAATGAGAGTTAAATTTGCCCGTCCAGACACCTCCAGCTAGTCTCTCATTGGTTCTCCCTATTCCTGTTTATCTTCCTCAGAAATTGCAAATGGGCCAAACAGTAGGTTAAAGGCACTGACTCTCCAAGTCGGGAGAGTGTTAGTAAAGCGTCTGGAATGTTACACCCGAGTACCAGGGGACGAGAATTGAGACATATTGGAACACGTCTCCCGATCACACGGTTGATCATACTCTGGGTTCCACGTGCATGTTTTAGCTGAAGGAAGAATCCCTTAAACCTGGAGAGTTGAGACCCGTGGAATGGGTACCATGCAATATGACTTCAAAGGGTCTTCATTTGCTCACCGAACCTCTCCAATCCTATCACTGCTGCGTTTATGCCCCTGTACACACGCTTGATTTTCTTTCAGAGACATAGCAATCCATAGGTTTTAAGATACTTACTAGTCAGGTACATTCTTAGGCGTTTAATATGGGGTGTTGAGTCCATTTCGTTGAGCAAGGAGTAGTTCTTGTCTATTCCATATTTGGCTTAAGGAACTTTATCTGTGCTCATTTCAATCTCTGGTTTTATGCAGCACCCCAACTCACCTTTCCCCTTAAGCAAGCATAAGTTGGTTTTCTAAATTTGAGACCCTGTTCTGTTTTGTAATCCAGTTCCTGTGTAGCCAAGTTTACATTCCGTGTATTAGTGATATCTTATGATGTTTCTTTTTCTGTGTGACTTATTTCAGTTAGAATCATCATACCTGAATCCATTCATTATACTGCTACGGGCCTGATGACATAGATTTCATTGCTGAGTGATATTGCATTGTACGTAAGTACCACAACTTCTTTATCCATATTTCACTTTCTGCGCTATTGAACTTGTACCGTAAACGAGCTTCTTGTAAACAGAGCCGTCCCAAACTTTGGGGTGGCTGTGTCTTCTTGATTTTTTTTCCCTAAGCTATAGGACCATAAGTGGAAGTGCCTTAGGTTCTGTTGCTTTGTTTTTTAGATGTTTCAGGAAACACCATACACCTCTCCCGAGTGGCTGTTGGCAATTTACATCCCGCCCATCAGCATAACAAGGCTCCCAGTTCTCCATGGCCTGTCCTGCCTTTCTGGATTTTACACTTTTTTCAGATGGCCCTTTTGACCGGGGGGAAGTGAGACTTCATTGTAGTGCAGATTTCCTTTGCAAGCTTGCTTGGTTGGCCAAAAAGGGCGTATGCGTTTTTTCCTGAATATATTCAGGAAAAAACGCATACGCCCTTTTTGGCCAAGTGCATCATTGTGGACGTTCTGCCTCTTTTCCTATGCTTTAAATACAATTCCAGTCTACCTCCTGAAATCGGTTTCCTGCAATTCTGCCCCGCTTTCAAGTCCTCTTGGCAGCCTTACTTCAGTATATTTTTGGATGATAGCTGTCATTTATAAGTCTGCAGGTTTGTGAATTACAGTGCCCCTGAGCTCCTTTCTTCAACTCGCTTTCTTGTGAGCTGGCCGCAACACCGCAGGATTGCTTCAGGCCCTAATCTGGTTCCGGCATGGCACGCTGAGCCTTTGGTTAATTCCTCTTCCTGGTGGGAAATGAGAGTTAAATTTGCCCGTCCAGACACCTCCAGCTAGTCTCTCATTGGTTCTCCCTATTCCTGTTCATCTTCCTCAGAAATTGCAAATGGGCCAAACAGGAGGTTAAAGGCACTGACTCTCCAAGTCGGGAGAGTGTTAGTAAAGCGTCTGGAATGTTACACCCGAGTACCAGGGGACGAGAATTGAGACATATTGGAACACGTCTCCCGATCACACGGTTGGTCATACTCTGGGTTCCACGTGCATGTTTTAGCTGAAGGAAGAATCCCTTAAACCTGGAGAGTTGAGACCCGTGGAATGGGTACCATGAAATATGACTTCAAAGGGTCTTCATTTGCTCACCGAACCTCTCCAATCCTATCACTGCTGCGTTTATGCCCCTGTACACACGCTTGATTTTCTTTCGGAGACATAGCAATCCATAGGTTTTAAAATTCTTACTAGTCAGGTACATTCTTAGGCGTTTAATATGGGGTGTTGAGTCCATTTCGTTGAGCAAGGAGTAGTTCTTGTGTATTCTATATTTGGCTTAAGGAACTTTATCTGTGCTCATTTCAATCTCTGATTTTATGCAGCACCCCAACTCACCTTTCCCCTTAAGCAAGCATAAGTTGGTTTTCTAAATTTGAGACTCTCTTCAGTTTTGTAATCCAGTTCCTGTGTAGCCAAGTTTACATCCCGTGTATTAGTGATATCTTATGATGTTTCTTTTTCTGTGTGACTTATTTCAGTTAGAATCATCATACCTGAATCCACTCATTATGCTGCTACGGGCCTGATGACATAGATTTCATTGCTGAGTGATATTGCATTGTACGTAAGTACCACAACTTCTTTATCCATTTTTCACTTTCTGCGATATTGAACTTGTACCGTAAACGAGGTTCTTGTAAACAGAGCCGTCCCAAACATTTGGGTGGCTGTGTCTTTTTGATTTTAATTTCCCTAAGCTATAGGACCATAAGTGGAAGTGCCCTAGGCTCTGTTGCTTTGTTTTTTAGATGTTTCAGGAAACACCATACACCTCTCCCGAGTGGCTGTTGGCAATTTACATCCCGCCCATCAGCATAACAAGGCTCCCAGTTCTCCATGGCCTGTCCTGCCTTTCTGGATTTTACACTTTTTTCAGATGGCCCTTTTGACCGGGGGGAAGTGAGACTTCATTGTAGTGCAGATTTCCTTTGCAAGCTTGCTTGGTTGGCCAAAAAGGGCGTATGCGTTTTTTCCTGAATATATTCAGGAAAAAACGCATACGCCCTTTTTGGCCAAGTGCATCATTGTGGACGTTCTGCCTCTTTTCCTATGCTTTAAATGCAATTCCAGTCTACCTCCTGAAATAGGTTTCCTGCAATTCTGCCCCGCTTTCAAGTCCTCTTGGCAGCCTTACTTCAGTATATTTTTGGACGATAGCTGTCATTTATAACTCTGCAGGTTTGTGAATTACAGTGCCCCTGAGCTCCTTTCTTCAACTTGCTTTCTTGTGAGCTGGCCGCAACACCGCAGGATTGCTTCAGGCCCTAATCTGGTTCTGGGACGGCACGCTGAGCCTTTGGTTAATTCCTCTTCCTGGTGGGAAATGAGAGTTAAATTTGCCCGTCCAGACACCTCCAGCTAGTCTCTCATTGGTTCTCCCTATTCCTGTTCATCTTCCGCAGAAATTGCAAATGGGCCAAACAGGAGGTTAAAGGCACTGACTCTCCAAGTCGGGAGAGTGTTAGTAAAGCGTCTGGAATGTTGCACCCGAGTACCAGGGGACGAGAACTGAGGCATATTGGAACACGTCTCCCGATCCCATGGTTGATCATACTCTGGGTTCCACGTGCATGTTTTAGCTGAAGGAAGAATCCCTTAAACCAGGAGAGTTGAGACCCGTGGAATGGGTACCATGCAATATGACTTCAAAGGGTCTTCATTTGCTCACGAACCTCTCCAATCCTATCAGTGCTGCGTTTATGCCCCTGTACACATGCTTGATTTTCTTTCAGAGACATAGCAATCCATAGGTTTTAAGATACTTACTAGTCAGGTACATTCTTAGGCGTTTAATATGGGGTGTTGAGTCCATTTCGTTGAGCAAGGAGTAGCTCTTGTCTATTCCATATTTGGCTTAAGGAACTTTATCTGTGCTCATTTCAATCTCTGGTTTTATGCAGCACCCCAACTCACTTTTTCGCTTAAGCAAGCATAAGTTGGTTTTCTAAATTTGAGACCCTGTTCTGATTTGTAATCCAGTTCCTGTGTAGCCAAGTTTACATTCCGTGTATTAGTGATATCTTATGATGTTTCTTTTTCTGTGTGACTTATTTCAGTTAGAATCATCATACCTGAATCCATTCATTATACTGCTACGGGCCTGATGACATAGATTTCATTGCTGAGTGATATTGCATTGTACGTAAGTACCACAACTTCTTTATCCATATTTCACTTTCTGCGCTATTGAACTTGTACCGTAAACGAGCTTCTTGTAAACAGAGCCGTCCCAAACTTTGGGGTGGCTGTGTCTTCTTGATTTTTTTTCCCTAAGCTATAGGACCATAAGTGGAAGTGCCTTAGGTTCTGTTGCTTTGTTTTTTAGATGTTTCAGGAAACACCATACACTTCTCCCAAGTGGCTGTTGGCAATTTACATCCCGCCCATCAGCATAACAAGGCTCCCAGTTCTCCATGGCCTGTCCTGCCTTTCTGGATTTTACACTTTTTTCAGATGGCTCTTTTGACCGGGGGGAAGTGAGACTTCATTGTAGTGCAGATTTCCTTTGCAAGCTTGCTTGGTTGGCCAAAAAGGGCGTATGCGTTTTTTCCTGAATATATTCAGGAAAAAACGCATACGCCCTTTTTGGCCAAGTGCATCATTGTGGACGTTCTGCCTCTTTTCCTATGCTTTAAATGCAATTCCAGTCTACCTCCTGAAATCGGTTTCCTGCAATTCTGCCCCGCTTTCAAGTCCTCTTGGCAGCCTTACTTCAGTATATTTTTGGATGATAGCTGTCATTTATAACTCTGCAGGTTTGTGAATTACACTGCCCCTGAGCTCCTTTCTTCAACTCGCTTTCTTGTGAGCTGGCCGCAACACCGCAGGATTGCTTCAGGCCCTAATCTGGTTCCGGCACGGCACGCTGAGCCTTTGGTTAATTCCTCTTCCTGGTGGGAAATGAGAGTTAAATTTGCCCGTCCAGACACCTCCAGCTAGTCTCTCATTGGTTCTCCCTATTCCTGTTTATCTTCCTCAGAAATTGCAAATGGGCCAAACAGTAGGTTAAAGGCACTGACTCTCCAAGTCGGGAGAGTGTTAGTAAAGCGTCTGGAATGTTACACCCGAGTACCAGGGGACGAGAATTGAGACATATTGGAACACGTCTCCCGATCACACGGTTGATCATACTCTGGGTTCCACGTGCATGTTTTAGCTGAAGGAAGAATCCCTTAAACCTGGAGAGTTGAGACCCGTGGAATGGGTACCATGCAATATGACTTCAAAGGGTCTTCATTTGCTCACCGAACCTCTCCAATCCTATCACTGCTGCGTTTATGCCCCTGTACACACGCTTGATTTTCTTTCAGAGACATAGCAATCCATAGGTTTTAAGATACTTACTAGTCAGGTACATTCTTAGGCGTTTAATATGGGGTGTTGAGTCCATTTCGTTGAGCAAGGAGTAGTTCTTGTCTATTCCATATTTGGCTTAAGGAACTTTATCTGTGCTCATTTCAATCTCTGGTTTTATGCAGCACCCCAACTCACCTTTCCCCTTAAGCAAGCATAAGTTGGTTTTCTAAATTTGAGACCCTGTTCTGTTTTGTAATCCAGTTCCTGTGTAGCCAAGTTTACATTCCGTGTATTAGTGATATCTTATGATGTTTCTTTTTCTGTGTGACTTATTTCAGTTAGAATCATCATACCTGAATCCACTCATTATGCTGCTACGGGCCTGATGACATAGATTTCATTGCTGAGTGATATTGCATTGTACGTAAGTACCACAACTTCTTTATCCATTTTTCACTTTCTGTGATATTCAACTTGTACCGTAAACGATGTTCTTGTAAACAGAGCCGTCCCAAACTTTGGGGTGGCTGTGTCTTTTTGATTTTAATTTCCCTAAGCTATAGGACCATAAGTGGAAGTGCCCTAGGCTGTGTTGCTTTGTTTTTTAGATGTTTCAGGAAACACCATACACCTCTCCCGAGTGGCTGTTGGCAATTTACATCCCGCCCATCAGCATAACAAGGCTCCCAGTTCTCCATGGCCTGTCCTGCCTTCTGGATTTTACACTTTTTTCAGATGGCCCTTTTGACCGGGGGGAAGTGAGACTTCATTGTAGTGCAGATTTCCTTTGCAAGCTTGCTTGGTTGGCCAAAAAGGGCGTATGCGTTTTTTCCTGAATATATTCAGGAAAAAACGCATACGCCCTTTTTGGCCAAGTGCATCATTGTGGACGTTCTGCCTCTTTTCCTATGCTTTAAATACAATTCCAGTCTACCTCCTGAAATCGGTTTCCTGCAATTCTGCCCCGCTTTCAAGTCCTCTTGGCAGCCTTACTTCAGTATATTTTTGGATGATAGCTGTCATTTATAACTCTGCAGGTTTGTGAATTACAGTGCCCCTGAGCTCCTTTCTTCAACTCGCTTTCTTTTGAGCTGGCCGCAACACCGCAGGATTGCTTCAGGCCCTAATCTGGTTCCGGCATGGCACGCTGAGCCTTTGGTTAATTCCTCTTCCTGGTGGGAAATGAGAGTTAAATTTGCCCGTCCAGACACCTCCAGCTAGTCTCTCATTGGTTCTCCCTATTCCTGTTCATCTTCCTCAGAAATTGCAAATGGGCCAAACAGGAGGGTAAAGGCACTGACTCTCCAAGTCGGGAGAGTGTTAGTAAAGCGTCTGGAATGTTACACCCGAGTACCAGGGGACGAGAATTGAGACATATTGGAACACGTCTCCCGATCACACGGTTGGTCATACTCTGGGTTCCACGTGCATGTTTTAGCTGAAGGAAGAATCCCTTAAACCTGGAGAGTTGAGACCCGTGGAATGGGTACCATGCAATATGACTTCAAAGGGTCTTCATTTGCTCACCGAACCTCTCCAATCCTATCACTGCTGCGTTTATGCCCCTGTACACACGCTTGATTTTCTTTCGGAGACATAGCAATCCATAGGTTTTAAAATTCTTACTAGTCAGGTACATTCTTAGGCGTTTAATATGGGGTGTTGAGTCCATTTCGTTGAGCAAGGAGTAGTTCTTGTGTATTCTATATTTGGCTTAAGGAACTTTATCTGTGCTCATTTCAATCTCTGGTTTTATGCAGCACCCCAACTCACCTTTCCCCTTAAGCAAGCATAAGTTGGTTTTCTAAATTTGAGACCCTGTTCAGTTTTGTAATCCAGTTCCTGTGTAGCCAAGTTTACATCCCGTGTATTAGTGATATCTTATGATGTTTCTTTTTCTGTGTGACTTATTTCAGTTAGAATCATCATACCTGAATCCACTCATTATGCTGCTACGGGCCTGATGACATAGATTTCATTGCTGAGTGATATTGCATTGTACGTAAGTACCACAACTTCTTTATCCATTTTTCACTTTCTGCGATATTGAACTTGTACCGTAAACGAGGTTCTTGTAAACAGAGCCGTCCCAAACATTGGGGTGGCTGTGTCTTTTTGATTTTAATTTCCCTAAGCTATAGGACCATAAGTGGAAGTGCCCTAGGCTCTGTTGCTTTGTTTTTTAGATGTTTCAGGAAACACCATACACCTCTCCCGAGTGGCTGTTGGCAATTTACATCCCGCCCATCAGCATAACAAGGCTCCCAGTTCTCCATGGCCTGTCCTGCCTTTCTGGATTTTACACTTTTTTCAGATGGCCCTTTTGACCGGGGGGAAGTGAGACTTCATTGTAGTGCAGATTTCCTTTGCAAGCTTGCTTGGTTGGCCAAAAAGGGCGTATGCGTTTTTTCCTGAATATATTCAGGAAAAAACGCATACGCCCTTTTTGGCCAAGTGCATCATTGTGGACGTTCTGCCTCTTTTCCTATGCTTTAAATGCAATTCCAGTCTACCTCCTGAAATAGGTTTCCTGCAATTCTGCCCCGCTTTCAAGTCCTCTTGGCAGCCTTACTTCAGTATATTTTTGGACGATAGCTGTCATTTATAACTCTGCAGGTTTGTGAATTACAGTGCCCCTGAGCTCCTTTCTTCAACTTGCTTTCTTGTGAGCTGGCCGCAACACCGCAGGATTGCTTCAGGCCCTAATCTGGTTCCGGGACGGCACGCTGAGCCTTTGGTTAATTCCTCTTCCTGGTGGGAAATGAGAGTTAAATTTGCCCGTCCAGACACCTCCAGCTAGTCTCTCATTGGTTCTCCCTATTCCTGTTCATCTTCCGCAGAAATTGCAAATGGGCCAAACAGGAGGTTAAAGGCACTGACTCTCCAAGTCGGGAGAGTGTTAGTAAAGCGTCTGGAATGTTGCACCCGAGTACCAGGGGACGAGAACTGAGGCATATTGGAACACGTCTCCCGATCCCATGGTTGATCATACTCTGGGTTCCACGTGCATGTTTTAGCTGAAGGAAGAATCCCTTAAACCAGGAGAGTTGAGACCCGTGGAATGGGTACCATGCAATATGACTTCAAAGGGTCTTCATTTGCTCACGAACCTCTCCAATCCTATCAGTGCTGCGTTTATGCCCCTGTACACATGCTTGATTTTCTTTCAGAGACATAGCAATCCATAGGTTTTAAGATACTTACTAGTCAGGTACATTCTTAGGCGTTTAATATGGGGTGTTGAGTCCATTTCGTTGAGCAAGGAGTAGCTCTTGTCTATTCCATATTTGGCTTAAGGAACTTTATCTGTGCTCATTTCAATCTCTGGTTTTATGCAGCACCCCAACTCACTTTTTCGCTTAAGCAAGCATAAGTTGGTTTTCTAAATTTGAGACCCTGTTCTGATTTGTAATCCAGTTCCTGTGTAGCCAAGTTTACATTCCGTGTATTAGTGATATCTTATGATGTTTCTTTTTCTGTGTGACTTATTTCAGTTAGAATCATCATACCTGAATCCATTCATTATACTGCTACGGGCCTGATGACATAGATTTCATTGCTGAGTGATATTGCATTGTACGTAAGTACCACAACTTCTTTATCCATATTTCACTTTCTGCGCTATTGAACTTGTACCGTAAACGAGCTTCTTGTAAACAGAGCCGTCCCAAACTTTGGGGTGGCTGTGTCTTCTTGATTTTTTTTCCCTAAGCTATAGGACCATAAGTGGAAGTGCCTTAGGTTCTGTTGCTTTGTTTTTTAGATGTTTCAGGAAACACCATACACTTCTCCCAAGTGGCTGTTGGCAATTTACATCCCGCCCATCAGCATAACAAGGCTCCCAGTTCTCCATGGCCTGTCCTGCCTTTCTGGATTTTACACTTTTTTCAGATGGCTCTTTTGACCGGGGGGAAGTGAGACTTCATTGTAGTGCAGATTTCCTTTGCAAGCTTGCTTGGTTGGCCAAAAAGGGCGTATGCGTTTTTTCCTGAATATATTCAGGAAAAAACGCATACGCCCTTTTTGGCCAAGTGCATCATTGTGGACGTTCTGCCTCTTTTCCTATGCTTTAAATGCAATTCCAGTCTACCTCCTGAAATCGGTTTCCTGCAATTCTGCCCCGCTTTCAAGTCCTCTTGGCAGCCTTACTTCAGTATATTTTTGGATGATAGCTGTCATTTATAACTCTGCAGGTTTGTGAATTACACTGCCCCTGAGCTCCTTTCTTCAACTCGCTTTCTTGTGAGCTGGCCGCAACACCGCAGGATTGCTTCAGGCCCTAATCTGGTTCCGGCACGGCACGCTGAGCCTTTGGTTAATTCCTCTTCCTGGTGGGAAATGAGAGTTAAATTTGCCCGTCCAGACACCTCCAGCTAGTCTCTCATTGGTTCTCCCTATTCCTGTTCATCTTCCTCAGAAATTGCAAATGGGCCAAACAGGAGGTTAAAGGCACTGACTCTTCAAGTCGGGAGAGTGTTAGTAAAGCGTCTGGAATGTTACACCCGAGTACCAGGGGACGAGAATTGAGACATATTGGAACACGTCTCCCGATCACACGGTTGATCATACTCTGGGTTCCACGTGCATGTTTTAGCTGAAGGAAGAATCCCTTAAACCTGGAGAGTTGAGACCCGTGGAATGGGTACCATGCAATATGACTTCAAAGGGTCTTCATTTGCTCACCGAACCTCTCCAATCCTATCACTGCTGCGTTTATGCCCCTGTACACACGCTTGATTTTCTTTCAGAGACATAGCAATCCATAGGTTTTAAGATACTTACTAGTCAGGTACATTCTTAGGCGTTTAATATGGGGTGTTGAGTCCATTTCGTTGAGCAAGGAGTAGTTCTTGTCTATTCCATATTTGGCTTAAGGAACTTTATCTGTGCTCATTTCAATCTCTGGTTTTATGCAGCACCCCAACTCACCTTTCCCCTTAAGCAAGCATAAGTTGGTTTTCTAAATTTGAGACCCTGTTCTGTTTTGTAATCCAGTTCCTGTGTAGCCAAGTTTACATTCGGTGTATTAGTGATATCTTATGATGTTTCTTTTTCTGTGTGACTTATTTCAGTTAGAATCATCATACCTGAATCCACTCATTATGCTGCTATGGGCCTGATGACATAGATTTCATTGCTGAGTGATATTGCATTGTACGTAAGTACCACAACTTCTTTATCCATTTTTCACTTCCTGTGATATTCAACTTGTACCGTAAAGGATGTTCTTGTAAACAGAGCCGTCCCAAACTTTGGGGTGGCTGTGTCTTTTTGATTTTAATTTCCCTAAGCTATAGGACCATAAGTGGAAGTGCCCTAGGCTCTGTTGCTTTGTTTTATAGATGTTTCAGGAAACACCATACACCTCTCCCGAGTGGCTGTTGGCAATTTACATCCCGCCCATCAGCATAACAAGGCTCCCAGTTCTCCATGGCCTGTCCTGCCTTTCTGGATTTTACACTTTTTTCAGATGGCCCTTTTGACCGGGGGGAAGTGAGACTTCATTGTAGTGCAGATTTCCTTTGCAAGCTTGCTTGGTTGGCCAAAAAGGGCGTATGCGTTTTTTCCTGAATATATTCAGGAAAAAACGCATACGCCCTTTTTGGCCAAGTGCATCATTGTAGACGTTCTGCCTCTTTTCCTATGCTTTAAATGCAATTCCAGTCTACCTCCTGAAATCGGTTTCCTGCAATTCTGCCCCGCTTTCAAGTCCTCTTGGCAGCCTTACTTCAGTATATTTTTGGACGATAGCTGTCATTTATAAGTCTGCAGGTTTGTGAATTACAGTGCCCCTGAGCTCCTTTCTTCAACTCGCTTTCTTGTGAGCTGGCCGCAACACCGCAGGATTGCTTCAGGCCCTAATCTGGTTCCGGCACGGCACGCTGAGCCTTTGGTTAATTCCTCTTCCTGGTGGGAAATGAGAGTTAAATTTGCCCGTCCAGACACCTCCAGCTAGTCTCTCATTGGTTCTCCCTATTCCTGTTCATCTTCCGCAGAAATTGCAAATGGGCCAAACAGGAGGTTAAAGGCACTGACTCTCCAAGTCGGGAGAGTGTTAGTAAAGCGTCTGGAATGTTACACCCGAGTACCAGGGGACGAGAATTGAGACATATTGGAACACGTCTCCAGATCACACGGTTGATCATATTCTGGGTTCCACGTGCATGTTTTAGCTGAAGGAAGAATCCCTTAAACCTGGAGAGTTGAGACCCGTGGAATGGGTACCAAGCAATATGACTTCAAAGGGTCTTCAGTTGCTCACCGAACCTCTCCAATCCTATCACTGCTGCGTTTATGCCCCTGTACACATGCTTGATTCTCTTTCAGAGACATAGCAATCCATAGGTTTTAAGATACTTACTAGTCAGGTACATTCTTAGGCGTTTAATATGGGCTGTTGAGTCCATTTCGTTGAGCAAGGAGTAGTTCTTGTCTATTCCATATTTGGCTTAAGGAACTTTATCTGTGCTCATTTCAATCTCTGGTTTTATGCAGCACCCCAACTCACCTTTCCCCTTAAGCAAGCATAAGTTGGTTTTCTAAATTTGAGACCCTGTTCTGTTTTGTAATCCAGTTCCTGTGTAGCCAAGTTTACATTCCGTGTATTAGTGATATCTTATGATGTTTCTTTTTCTGTGTGACTTATTTCAGTTAGAATCATCATACCTGAATCCACTCATTATGCTGCTATGGGCCTTATGACATAGATTTCATTGCTGAGTGATATTGCATTGTACGTAAGTACCACAACTTCTTTATCCATTTTTCACTTTCTGCGATATTGAACTTGTACCGTAAACGAGGTTCTTGTAAGCAGAGCCGTCCCAAACTTTGGGGTGGCTGTGTCTTTCTGATTTTAATTTCCCAAGCTACAGGACCATAAGTGGAAGTGCCCTAGGCTCTGTTGCTTTGTTTTTTAGATGTTTCAGGAAACACCATACACCTCTCCCGAGTGGCTGTTGGCAATTTACATCCCGCCCATCAGCATAACAAGGCTCCCAGTTCTCCATGGCCTGTCCTGCCTTTCTGGATTTTACACTTTTTTCAGATGGCCCTTTTGACCGGGGGGAAGTGAGACTTCATTGTAGTGCAGATTTCCTTTGCAAGCTTGCTTGGTTGGCCAAAAAGGGCGTATGCGTTTTTTCCTGAATATATTCAGGAAAAAACGCATACGCCCTTTTTGGCCAAGTGCATCATTGTGGACGTTCTGCCTCTTTTCCTATGCTTTAAATGCAATTCCAGTCTACCTCCTGAAATCGGTTTCCTGCAATTCTGCCCCGCTTTCAAGTCCTCTTGGCAGCCTTACTTCAGTATATTTTTGGACGATAGCTGTCATTTATAACTCTGCAGGTTTGTGAATTACAGTGCCCCTGAGCTCCTTTCTTCAACTCGCTTTCTTGTGAGCTGGCCGCAACACCGCAGGATTTCTTCAGGCCCTAATCTGGTTCCGGCACGGCACGCTGAGCCTTTGGTTAATTCCTCTTCCTGGTGGGAAATGAGAGTTAAATTTGCCCGTCCAGACACCTCCAGCTAGTCTCTCATTGGTTCTCCCTATTCCTGTTCATCTTCCGCAGAAATTGCAAATGGGCCAAACAGGAGGTTAAAGGCACTGACTCTCCAAGTTGGGAGAGTGTTAGTAAAGCGTCTGGAATGTTACACCCGAGTACCAGGGGACGAGAATTGAGACATATTGGAACACGTCTCCCGATCCCATGGTTGATCATACTCTGGGTTCCACGTGCATGTTTTAGCTGAAGGAAGAATCCCTTAAACCTGGAGAGTTGAGACCCGTGGAATGGGTACCAAGCAATATGACTTCAAAGGGTCTTCATTTGCTCACTGAACCTCTCCAATCCTATCACTGCTGCGTTTATGCCCCTGTACACATGCTTGATTCTCTTTCGGAGACATAGCAATCCATAGGTTTTAAGATACTTACTAGTCAGGTACATTCTTAGGCGTTTAATATGGGGTGTTGAGTCCATTTCGTTGAGCAAGGAGTAGTTCTTGTCTATTCCATATTTGGCTTAAGGAACTTTATCTGTGCTCATTTCAATCTCTGGTTTTATGCAGCACCCCAACTCACCTTTCCCCTTAAGCAAGCATAAGTTGGTTTTCTAAATTTGAGACCCTGTTCTGTTTTGTAATCCAGTTCCTGTGTAGCCAAGTTTACATTCCGTGTATTAGTGATATCTTATGATGTTTCTTTTTCTGTGTGACTTATTTCAGTTAGAATCATCATACCTGAATCCACTCATTATGCTGCTATGGGCCTGATGACATAGATTTCATTGCTGAGTGATATTGCATTGTACGTAAGTACCACAACTTCTTTATCCATTTTTCACTTTCTGCGATATTGAACTTGTACCGTAAACGAGGTTCTTGTAAACAGAGCCGTCCCAAACTTTGGGGTGGCTGTGTCTTTCTGATTTTAATTTCCCAAGCTACAGGACCATAAGTGGAAGTGCCCTAGGCTCTGTTGCTTTGTTTTTTAGATGTTTCAGGAAACACCATACACCTCTCCCGAGTGGCTGTTGGCAATTTACATCCCGCCCATCAGCATAACAAGGCTCCCAGTTCTCCATGGCCTGTCCTGCCTTTCTGGATTTTACACTTTTTTCAGATGGCCCTTTTGACCGGGGGGAAGTGAGACTTCATTGTAGTGCAGATTTCCTTTGCAAGCTTGCTTGGTTGGCCAAAAAGGGCGTATGCGTTTTTTCCTGAATATATTCAGGAAAAAACGCATACGCCCTTTTTGGCCAAGTGCATCATTGTAGACGTTCTGCCTCTTTTCCTATGCTTTAAATGCAATTCCAGTCTACCTCCTGAAATCGGTTTCCTGCAATTCTGCCCCGCTTTCAAGTCCTCTTGGCAGCCTTACTTCAGTATATTTTTGGACGATAGCTGTCATTTATAACTCTGCAGGTTTGTGAATTACAGTGCCCCTGAGCTCCTTTCTTCAACTCGCTTTCTTGTGAGCTGGCCGCAACACCGCAGGATTGCTTCAGGCCCTAATCTGGTTCCGGCACGGCACGCTGAGCCTTTGGTTAATTCCTCTTCCTGGTGGGAAATGAGAGTTAAATTTGCCCGTCCAGACACCTCCAGCTAGTCTCTCATTGGTTCTCCCTATTCCTGTTCATCTTCCGCAGAAATTGCAAATGGGCCAAACAGGAGGTTAAAGGCACTGACTCTCCAAGTTGGGAGAGTGTTAGTAAAGCGTCTGGAATGTTGCACCCGAGTACCAGAGGACGAGAACTGAGACATATTGGAACACGTCTCCCGATCACATGGTTGATCATATTCTGGGTTCCACGTGCATGTTTTAGCTGAAGGAAGAATCCCTTAAACCTGGAGAGTTGAGACCCGTGGAATGGGTACCAAGCAATATGACTTCAAAGGTTCTTCATTTGCTCACCGAACCTCTCCAATCCTATCACTGCTGCGTTTATGCCCCTGTACACATGCTTGATTCTCTTTCAGAGACATAGCAATCCATAGGTTTTAAGATACTTACTAGTCAGGTACATTCTTAGGCGTTTAATATGGGCTGTTGAGTCCATTTCGTTGAGCAAGGAGTAGTTCTTGTCTATTCCATATTTGGCTTAAGGAACTTTATCTGTGCTCATTTCAATCTCTGGTTTTATGCAGCACCCCAACTCACCTTTCCCCTTAAGCAAGCATAAGTTGGTTTTCTAAATTTGAGACCCTGTTCTGTTTTGTAATCCAGTTCCTGTGTAGCCAAGTTTACATTCCGTGTATTAGTGATATCTTATGATGTTTCTTTTTCTGTGTGACTTATTTCAGTTAGAATCATCATACCTGAATCCACTCATTATGCTGCTATGGGCCTGATGACATAGATTTCATTGCTGAGTGATATTGCATTGTACGTAAGTATCACAACTTCTTTATCCATTTTTCACTTTCTGCGATATTGAACTTGTACCGTAAACGAGGTTCTTGTAAACAGAGCCGTCCCAAACTTTGGGGTGGCTGTGTCTTTCTGATTTTAATTTCCCAAGCTACAGGACCATAAGTGGAAGTGCCCTAGGCTCTGTTGCTTTGTTTTTTAGATGTTTCAGGAAACACCATACACCTCTCCCGAGTGGCTGTTGGCAATTTACATCCCGCCCATCAGCATAACAAGGCTCCCAGTTCTCCATGGCCTGTCCTGCCTTTCTGGATTTTACACTTTTTTCAGATGGCCCTTTTGAGCGGGGGGAAGTGAGACTTCATTGTAGTGCAGATTTCCTTTGCAAGCTTGCTTGGTTGGCCAAAAAGGGCGTATGCGTTTTTTCCTGAATATATTCAGGAAAAAACGCATACGCCCTTTTTGGCCAAGTGCATCATTGTGGACGTTCTGCCTCTTTTCCTATGCTTTAAATGCAATTCCAGTCTACCTCCTGAAATCGGTTTCCTGCAATTCTGCCCCGCTTTCAAGTCCTCTTGGCAGCCTTACTTCAGTATATTTTTGGACGATAGCTGTCATTTATAAGTCTGCAGGTTTGTGAATTACAGTGCCCCTGAGCTCCTTTCTTCAACTCGCTTTCTTGTGAGCTGGCCGCAACACCGCAGGATTGCTTCAGGCCCTAATCTGGTTCCGGCACGGCACGCTGAGCCTTTGGTTAATTCCTCTTCCTGGTGGGAAATGAGAGTTAAATTTGCCCGTCCAGACACCTCCAGCTAGTCTCTCATTGGTTCTCCCTATTCCTGTTCATCTTCCTCAGAAATTGCAAATGGGCCAAACAGGAGGTTAAAGGCACTGACTCTCCAAGTCGGGAGAGTGTTAGTAAAGCGTCTGGAATGTTACACCCGAGTACCAGGGGACGAGAATTGAGACATATTGGAACACGTCTCCCGATCACACGGTTGGTCATACTCTGGGTTCCACGTGCATGTTTTAGCTGAAGGAAGAATCCCTTAAACCTGGAGAGTTGAGACCCGTGGAATGGGTACCATGCAATATGACTTCAAAGGGTCTTCATTTGCTCACCGAACCTCTCCAATCCTATCACTGCTGCGTTTATGCCCCTGTACACACGCTTGATTTTCTTTCGGAGACATAGCAATCCATAGGTTTTAAAATTCTTACTAGTCAGGTACATTCTTAGGCGTTTAATATGGGGTGTTGAGTCCATTTCGTTGAGCAAGGATTAGTTCTTGTCTATTCTATATTTGGCTTAAGGAACTTTATCTGTGCTCATTTCAATCTCTGGTTTTATGCAGCACCCCAACTCACCTTTCCCCTTAAGCAAGCATAAGTTGGTTTTCTAAATTTGAGACCCTGTTCTGTTTTGTAATCCAGTTCCTGTGTAGCCAAGTTTACATCCCGTGTATTAGTGATATCTTATGATGTTTCTTTTTCTGTGTGACTTATTTCAGTTAGAATCATCATACCTGAATCCACTCATTATGCTGCTACGGGCCTGATGACATAGATTTCATTGCTGAGTGATATTGCATTGTACGTAAGTACCACAACTTCTTTATCCATTTTTCACTTTCTGCGATATTGAACTTGTACCGTAAACGAGGTTCTTGTAAACAGAGCCGTCCCAAACTTTGGGGTGGCTGTGTCTTTTTGATTTTAATTTCCCTAAGCTATAGGACCATAAGTGGAAGTGCCCTAGGCTCTGTTGCTTTGTTTTTTAGATGTTTCAGGAAACACCATACACCTCTCCCGAGTGGCTGTTGGCAATTTACATCCCGCCCATCAGCATAACAAGGCTCCCAGTTCTCCATGGCCTGTCCTGCCTTTCTGGATTTTACACTTTTTTCAGATGGCCCTTTTGACCGGGGGGTAGTGAGACTTCATTGTAGTGCAGATTTCCTTTGCAAGCTTGCTTGGTTGGCCAAAAAGGGCGTATGCGTTTTTTCCTGAATATATTCAGGAAAAAACGCATACGCCCTTTTTGGCCAAGTGCATCATTGTGGACGTTCTGCCTCTTTTCCTATGCTTTAAATGCAATTCCAGTCTACCTCCTGAAATAGGTTTCCTGCAATTCTGCCCCGCTTTCAAGTCCTCTTGGCAGCCTTACTTCAGTATATTTTTGGACGATAGCTGTCATTTATAACTCTGCAGGTTTGTGAATTACAGTGCCCCTGAGCTCCTTTCTTCAACTCGCTTTCTTGTGAGCTGGCCGCAACACCGCAGGATTGCTTCAGGCCCTAATCTGGTTCCGGGACGGCACGCTGAGCCTTTAGTTAATTCCTCTTCCTGGTGGGAAATGAGAGTTAAATTTGCCCGTCCAGACACCTCCAGCTAGTCTCTCATTGGTTCTCCCTATTCCTGTTCATCTTCCGCAGAAATTGCAAATGGGCCAAACAGGAGGTTAAAGGCACTGACTCTCCAAGTCGGGAGAGTGTTAGTAAAGCGTCTGGAATGTTACACCCGAGTACCAGGGGACGAGAACTGAGACATATTGGAACACGTCTCCCGATCACACGGTTGATCATACTCTGGGTTCCACGTGCATGTTTTAGCTGAAGGAAGAATCCCTTAAACCTGGAGAGTTGAGACCCGTGGAATGGGTACCATGCAATATGACTTCAAAGGGTCTTCATTTGCTCACCGAACCTCTCCAATCCTATCACTGCTGCGTTTATGCCCCTGTACACACGCTTGATTTTCTTTCAGAGACGTAGCAAGCCATAGGTTTTAAGATACTTACTAGTCAGGTACATTCTTAGGCGTTTAATATGGGGTGTTGAGTCCATTTCGCTGAGCAAGGAGTAGTTCTTGTCTATTCCATATTTGGCTTAAGAAACTTTATCTGTGCTCATTTCAATCTCTGGTTTTATGCAGCACCCCAACTCACCTTTCCCCTTAAGCAAGCATAAGTTGGTTTTCTAAATTTGAGACCCTGTTCTGTTTTGTAATCCAGTTCCTGTGTAGCCAAGTTTACATCCCGTGTATTAGTGATATCTTATGATGTTTCTTTTTCTGTGTGACTTATTTCAGTTAGAATCATCATACCTGAATCCACTCATTATGCTGCTACGGGCCTGATGACATAGATTTCATTGCTGAGTGATATTGCATTGTACGTAAGTACCACAACTTCTTTATCCATTTTTCACTTTCTGCGATATTGAACTTGTACCGTAAACGAGGTTCTTGTAAACAGAGCCGTCCCAAACTTTGGGGTGGCTGTGTCTTTTTGATTTTAATTTCCCTAAGCTATAGGACCATAAGTGGAAGTGCCCTAGGCTCTGTTGCTTTGTTTTTTAGATGTTTCAGGAAACACCATACACCTCTCCCGAGTGGCTGTTGGCAATTTACATCCCGCCCATCAGCATAACAAGGCTCCCAGTTCTCCATGGCCTGTCCTGCCTTTCTGGATTTTACACTTTTTTCAGATGGCCCTTTTGACCGGGGGGAAGTGAGACTTCATTGTAGTGCAGATTTCCTTTGCAAGCTTGCTTGGTTGGCCAAAAAGGGCGTATGCGTTTTTTCCTGAATATATTCAGGAAAAAACGCATACGCCCTTTTTGGCCAAGTGCATCATTGTGGACGTTCTGCCTCTTTTCCTATGCTTTAAATGCAATTCCAGTCTACCTCCTGAAATCGGTTTCCTGCAATTCTGCCCCGCTTTCAAGTCCTCTTGGCAGCCTTACTTCAGTATATTTTTGGACGATAGCTGTCAGTTATAACTCTGCAGGTTTGTGAATTACAGTGCCCCTGAGCTCCTTTCTTCAACTCGCTTTCTTGTGAGCTGGCCGCAACACCGCAGGATTGCTTCAGGCCCTAATCTGGTTCCGGCACGGCACGCTGAGCCTTTGGTTAATTCCTCTTCCTGGTGGGAAATGAGAGTTAAATTTGCCCGTCCAGACACCTCCAGCTAGTCTCTCATTGGTTCTCCCTATTCCTGTTCATCTTCCTCAGAAATTGCAAATGGGCCAAACAGGAGGTTAAAGGCACTGACTCTCCAAGTCGGGAGAGTGTTAGTAAAGCGTCTGGAATGTTACACCCGAGTACCAGGGGACGAGAATTGAGACATATTGGAACACGTCTCCCGATCACACGGTTGATCATACTCTGGGTTCCACGTGCATGTTTTAGCTGAAGGAAGAATCCCTTAAACCTGGAGAGTTGAGACCCGTGGAATGGGTACCATGCAATATGACTTCAAAGGGTCTTCATTTGCTCACCGAACCTCTCCAATCCTATCACTGCTGCGTTTATGCCCCTGTACACACGCTTGATTTTCTTTCAGAGACATAGCAATCCATAGGTTTTAAGATACTTACTAGTCAGGTACATTCTTAGGCGTTTAATATGGGCTGTTGAGTCCATTTCGTTGAGCAAGGAGTAGTTCTTGTCTATTCCATATTTGGCTTAAGGAACTTTATCTGTGCTCATTTCAATCTCTGGTTTTATGCAGCACCCCAACTCACCTTTCCCCTTAAGCAAGCATAAGTTGGTTTTCTAAATTTGAGACCCTGTTCTGTTTTGTAATCCAGTTCCTGTGTAGCCAAGTTTACATTCCGTGTATTAGTGATATCTTATGATGTTTCTTTTTCTGTGTGACTTATTTCAGTTAGAATCATCATACCTGAATCCACTCATTATGCTGCTACGGGCCTGATGACATAGATTTCATTGCTGAGTGATATTGCATTGTACGTAAGTACCACAACTTCTTTATCCATTTTTCACTTTCTGCGCTATTGAACTTGTACCGTAAATGAGGTTCTTGTAAACAGAGCCGTCCCAAACTTTGGGGTGGCTGTGTCTTTTTGATTTTAATTTCCCTAAGCTATAGGACCATAAGTGGAAGTGCCCTAGGCTCTGTTGCTTTGTTTTTTAGATGTTTCAGGAAACACCATACACCTCTCCCGAGTGGCTGTTGGCAATTTACATCCCGCCCATCAGCATAACAAGGCTCCCAGTTCTCCATGGCCTGTCCTGCCTTTCTGGATTTTACACTTTTTTCAGATGGCCCTTTTGACCGGGGGGAAGTGAGACTTCATTGTAGTGCAGATTTCCTTTGCAAGCTTGCTTGGTTGGCCAAAAAGGGCGTATGCGTTTTTTCCTGAATATATTCAGGAAAAAACGCATACGCCCTTTTTGGCCAAGTGCATCATTGTGGACGTTCTGCCTCTTTTCCTATGCTTTAAATGCAATTCCAGTCTACCTCCTGAAATCGGTTTCCTGCAATTCTGCCCCGCTTTCAAGTCCTCTTGGCAGCCTTACTTCAGTATATTTTTGGACGATAGCTGTCATTTATAACTCTGCAGGTTTGTGAATTACAGTGCCCATGAGCTCCTTTCTTCAACTCGCTTTCTTGTGAGCTGGCCGCAACACTGCAGGATTGCTTCAGGCCCTAATCTGGTTCCGGCACGGCACGCTGAGCCTTTGGTTAATTCCTCTTCCTCGTGGGAAATGAGAGTTAAATTTGCCCGTCCAGACACCTCCAGCTAGTCTCTCATTGGTTCTCCCTATTCCTGTTCATCTTCCTCAGAAATTGCAAATGGGCCAAACAGGAGGTTAAAGGCACTGACTCTCCAAGTCGGGAGAGTGTTAGTAAAGCGTCTGGAATGTTACACCCGAGTACCAGGGGACGAGAACTGAGACATATTGGAACACGTCTCCCGATCACACGGTTGATCATACTCTGGGTTCCACGTGCATGTTTTAGCTGAAGGAAGAATCCCTTAAACCTGGAGAGTTGAGACCCGTGGAATGGGTACCATGCAATATGACTTCAAAGGGTCTTCATTTGCTCACCGAACCTCTCCAATCCTATCACTGCTGCGTTTATGCCCCTGTACACACGCTTGATTTTCTTTCAGAGACGTAGCAAGCCATAGGTTTTAAGATACTTACTAGTCAGGTACATTCTTAGGCGTTTAATATGGGGTGTTGAGTCCATTTCGCTGAGCAAGGAGTAGTTCTTGTCTATTCCATATTTGGCTTAAGAAACTTTATCTGTGCTCATTTCAATCTCTGGTTTTATGCAGCACCCCAACTCACCTTTCCCCTTAAGCAAGCATAAGTTGGTTTTCTAAATTTGAGACCCTGTTCTGTTTTGTAATCCAGTTCCTGTGTAGCCAAGTTTACATCCCGTGTATTAGTGATATCTTATGATGTTTCTTTTTCTGTGTGACTTATTTCAGTTAGAATCATCATACCTGAATCCACTCATTATGCTGCTACGGGCCTGATGACATAGATTTCATTGCTGAGTGATATTGCATTGTACGTAAGTACCACAACTTCTTTATCCATTTTTCACTTTCTGCGATATTGAACTTGTACCGTAAACGAGGTTCTTGTAAACAGAGCCGTCCCAAACTTTGGGGTGGCTGTGTCTTTTTGATTTTAATTTCCCTAAGCTATAGGACCATAAGTGGAAGTGCCCTAGGCTCTGTTGCTTTGTTTTTTAGATGTTTCAGGAAACACCATACACCTCTCCCGAGTGGCTGTTGGCAATTTACATCCCGCCCATCAGCATAACAAGGCTCCAAGTTCTCCATGGCCTGTCCTGCCTTTCTGGATTTTACACTTTTTTCAGATGGCCCTTTTGACCGGGGGGAAGTGAGACTTCATTGTAGTGCAGATTTCCTTTGCAAGCTTGCTTGGTTGGCCAAAAAGAGCGTATGAGTTTTTTCCTGAATATATTCAGGAAAAAACGCATACGCCCTTTTTGGCCAAGTGCATCATTGTGGACGTTCTGCCTCTTTTCCTATGCTTTAAATGCAATTCCAGTCTACCTCCTGAAATCGGTTTCCTGCAATTCTGCCCCGCTTTCAAGTCCTCTTGGCAGCCTTACTTCAGTATATTTTTGGACGATAGCTGTCAGTTATAACTCTGCAGGTTTGTGAATTACAGTGCCCCTGAGCTCCTTTCTTCAACTCGCTTTCTTGTGAGCTGGCCGCAACACCGCAGGATTGCTTCAGGCCCTAATCTGGTTCCGGCACGGCACGCTGAGCCTTTGGTTAATTCCTCTTCCTGGTGGGAAATGAGAGTTAAATTTGCCCGTCCAGACACCTCCAGCTAGTCTCTCATTGGTTCTCCCTATTCCTGTTCATCTTCCTCAGAAATTGCAAATGGGCCAAACAGGAGGTTAAAGGCACTGACTCTCCAAGTCGGGAGAGTGTTAGTAAAGCGTCTGGAATGTTACACCCGAGTACCAGGGGACGAGAATTGAGACATATTGGAACACGTCTCCCGATCACACGGTTGATCATACTCTGGGTTCCACGTGCATGTTTTAGCTGAAGGAAGAATCCCTTAAACCTGGAGAGTTGAGACCCGTGGAATGGGTACCATGCAATATGACTTCAAAGGGTCTTCATTTGCTCACCGAACCTCTCCAATCCTATCACTGCTGCGTTTATGCCCCTGTACACACGCTTGATTTTCTTTCAGAGACATAGCAATCCATAGGTTTTAAGATACTTACTAGTCAGGTACATTCTTAGGCGTTTAATATGGGCTGTTGAGTCCATTTCGTTGAGCAAGGAGTAGTTCTTGTCTATTCCATATTTGGCTTAAGGAACTTTATCTGTGCTCATTTCAATCTCTGGTTTTATGCAGCACCCCAACTCACCTTTCCCCTTAAGCAAGCATAAGTTGGTTTTCTAAATTTGAGACCCTGTTCTGTTTTGTAATCCAGTTCCTGTGTAGCCAAGTTTACATTCCGTGTATTAGTGATATCTTATGATGTTTCTTTTTCTGTGTGACTTATTTCAGTTAGAATCATCATACCTGAATCCACTCATTATGCTGCTACGGGCCTGATGACATAGATTTCATTGCTGAGTGATATTGCATTGTACGTAAGTACCACAACTTCTTTATCCATTTTTCACTTTCTGCGCTATTGAACTTGTACCGTAAATGAGGTTCTTGTAAACAGAGCCGTCCCAAACTTTGGGGTGGCTGTGTCTTTTTGATTTTAATTTCCCTAAGCTATAGGACCATAAGTGGAAGTGCCCTAGGCTCTGTTGCTTTGTTTTTTAGATGTTTCAGGAAACACCATACACCTCTCCCGAGTGGCTGTTGGCAATTTACATCCCGCCCATCAGCATAACAAGGCTCCCAGTTCTCCATGGCCTGTCCTGCCTTTCTGGATTTTACACTTTTTTCAGATGGCCCTTTTGACCGGGGGGAAGTGAGACTTCATTGTAGTGCAGATTTCCTTTGCAAGCTTGCTTGGTTGGCCAAAAAGGGCGTATGCGTTTTTTCCTGAATATATTCAGGAAAAAACGCATACGCCCTTTTTGGCCAAGTGCATCATTGTGGACGTTCTGCCTCTTTTCCTATGCTTTAAATGCAATTCCAGTCTACCTCCTGAAATCGGTTTCCTGCAATTCTGCCCCGCTTTCAAGTCCTCTTGGCAGCCTTACTTCAGTATATTTTTGGACGATAGCTGTCATTTATAACTCTGCAGGTTTGTGAATTACAGTGCCCATGAGCTCCTTTCTTCAACTCGCTTTCTTGTGAGCTGGCCGCAACACTGCAGGATTGCTTCAGGCCCTAATCTGGTTCCGGCACGGCACGCTGAGCCTTTGGTTAATTCCTCTTCCTCGTGGGAAATGAGAGTTAAATTTGCCCGTCCAGACACCTCCACCTAGTCTCTCATTGGTTCTCCCTATTCCTGTTCATCTTCCTCAGAAATTGCAAATGGGCCAAACAGGAGGTTAAAGACACTGACTCTCCAAGTCGGGAGAGTGTTAGTAAAGCATCTGGAATGTTGCACCTGAGTACCAGGGGACGAGAACTGAGACATATTGGAACATGTCTCCCGATCACACTGTTGATTATACTCTGGGTTCCACGTGCATGTTTTACCTGAAGACAGAATCCCTTAAACCTGGAGAGTTGAGACCCGTGGAATGGGTACCATGCAATATGACTTCAAAGGGTCTTCATTTGCTCACCGAACCTCTCCAATCCTATCACTGCTGCGTTTATGCCCCTGTACACACGCTTGACTTTCTTTCGGAGACATAGCAATCCATAGGTTTTAAAATTCTTACTAGTCAGGTACATTCTTAGGCCTTTAATATGGGGTGTTGAGTCCATTTCGTTGAGCAAGGAGTAGTTCTTCTCTATTCTATATTTGGCTTAAGGAACTTTATCTGTGCTCATTTCAATCTCTGGTTTTATGCAGCACCCCAACTCACCTTTCCCCTTAAGCAAGCATAAGTTGGTTTTCTAAATTTGAGACCCTGTTCTGTTTTGTAATCCAGTTCCTGTGTAGCCAAGTTTACATCCCGTGTATTAGTGATATCTTATGATGTTTCTTTTTCTGTGTGACTTATTTCAGTTAGAATCATCATACCTGAATCCACTCATTATGCTGCTACGGGCCTGATGACATAGATTTCATTGCTGAGTGATATTGCATTGTACGTAAGTACCACAACTTCTTTATCCATTTTTCACTTTCTGCGATATTGAACTTGTACCGTAAACGAGTTTCTTGTAAACAGAGCCGTCCCAAACATTGGGGTGGCTGTGTCTTTTTTATTTTAATTTCCCTAAGCTATAGGACCATAAGTGGAAGTGCCCTAGGCTCTGTTGCTTTGTTTTTTAGATGTTTCAGGAAACACCATACACCTCTCCCGAGTGGCTGTTGGCAATTTACATCCCGCCCATCAGCATAACAAGGCTCCCAGTTCTCCATGGCCTGTCCTGCCTTTCTGGATTTTACACTTTTTTCAGATGGCCCTTTTGACCGGGGGGAAGTGAGACTTCATTGTAGTGCAGATTTCCTTTGCAAGCTTGCTTGGTTGGCCAAAAAGGGCGTATGCGTTTTTTCCTGAATATATTCAGGAAAAAACGCATACGCCCTTTTTGGCCAAGTGCATCATTGTGGACGTTCTGCCTCTTTTCCTATGCTTTAAATGCAATTCCAGTCTACCTCCTGAAATAGGTTTCCTGCAATTCTGCCCCGCTTTCAAGTCCTCTTGGCAGCCTTACTTCAGTATATTTTTGGACGATAGCTGTCATTTATAACTCTGCAGGTTTGTGAATTACAGTGCCCCTGAGCTCCTTTCTTCAACTCGCTTTCTTGTGAGCTGGCCGCAACACCGCAGGATTGCTTCAGGCCCTAATCTGGTTCCGGCACGGCACGCTGAGCCTTTGGTTAATTACTCTTCCTGGTGGGAAATGAGAGTTAAATTTGCCCGTCCAGACACCTCCAGCTAGTCTCTCATTGGTTCTCCCTATTCCTGTTCATCTTCCTCAGAAATTGCAAATGGGCCAAACAGGAGGTTAAAGGCACTGACTCTCCAAGTCGGGAGAGTGTTAGTAAAGCGTCTGGAATGTTACACCCGAGTACCAGGGGACGAGAATTGAGACATATTGGAACACGTCTCCCGATCACACGGTTGATCATACTCTGGGTTCCACGTGCATGTTTTAGCTGAAGGAAGAATCCTTTAAACCTGGAGAGTTGAGACCCGTGGAATGGGTACCATGCAATATGACTTCAAAGGGTCTTCATTTGCTCACCAAACCTCTCCAATCCTATCACTGCTGCGTTTATGCCCCTGTACACACGCTTGATTTTCTTTCAGAGACATAGCAATCCATAGGTTTTAAGATACTTACTAGTCAGGTACATTCTTAGGCGTTTAATATGGGCTGTTGAGTCCATTTCGTTGAGCAAGGAGTAGTTCTTGTCTATTCCATATTTGGCTTAAGGAACTTTATCTGTGCTCATTTCAATCTCTGGTTTTATGCAGCACCCCAACTCACCTTTCCCCTTAAGCAAGCATAAGTTGGTTTTCTAAATTTGAGACCCTGTTCTGTTTTGTAATCCAGTTCCTGTGTAGCCAAGTTTACATTCGTGTATTAGTGATATCTTATGATGTTTCTTTTTCTGTGTGACTTATTTCAGTTAGAATCATCATACCTGAATCCACTCATTATGCTGCTACGGGCCTGATGACATAGATTTCATTGCTGAGTGATATTGCATTGTACGTAAGTACCACAACTTCTTTATCCATTTTTCACTTTCTGCGCTATTGAACTTGTACCGTAAATGAGGTTCTTGTAAACAGAGCCGTCCCAAACTTTGGGGTGGCTGTGTCTTTTTGATTTTAATTTCCCTAAGCTATAGGACCATAAGTGGAAGTGCCCTAGGCTGTGTTGCTTTGTTTTTTAGATGTTTCAGGAAACACCATACACCTCTCCCGAGTGGCTGTTGGCAATTTACATCCCGCCCATCAGCATAACAAGGCTCCCAGTTCTCCATGGCCTGTCCTGCCTTTCTGGATTTTACACTTTTTTCAGATGGCCCTTTTGACCGGGGGGAAGTGAGACTTCATTGTAGTGCAGATTTCCTTTGCAAGCTTGCTTGGTTGGCCAAAAAGGGCGTATGCGTTTTTTCCTGAATATATTCAGGAAAAAACGCATACGCCCTTTTTGGCCAAGTGCATCATTGTGGACGTTCTGCCTCTTTTCCTATGCTTTAAATGCAATTCCAGTCTACCTCCTGAAATCGGTTTCCTGCAATTCTGCCCCGCTTTCAAGTCCTCTTGGCAGCCTTACTTCAGTATATTTTTGGACGATAGCTGTCATTTATAACTCTGCAGGTTTGTGAATTACAGTGCCCATGAGCTCCTTTCTTCAACTCGCTTTCTTGTGAGCTGGCCGCAACACTGCAGGATTGCTTCAGGCCCTAATCTGGTTCCGGCACGGCACGCTGAGCCTTTGGTTAATTCCTCTTCCTCGTGGGAAATGAGAGTTAAATTTGCCCGTCCAGACACCTCCACCTAGTCTCTCATTGGTTCTCCCTATTCCTGTTCATCTTCCTCAGAAATTGCAAATGGGCCAAACAGGAGGTTAAAGGCACTGACTCTCCAAGTCGGGAGAGTGTTAGTAAAGCATCTGGAATGTTGCACCTGAGTACCAGGGGACGAGAACTGAGACATATTGGAACATGTCTCCCGATCACACTGTTGATCATACTCTGGGTTCCACGTGCATGTTTTAGCTGAAGGAAGAATCCCTTAAACCTGGAGAGTTGAGACCCGTGGAATGGGTACCAAACAATATGACTTCAAAGGGTCTTCATTTGCTCACCGAACCTCTCCAATCCTATCACTGCTGCGTTTATGCCCCTGTACACATGCTTGATTCTCTTTCAGAGACATAGCAATCCATAGGTTTTAAGATACTTACTAGTCAGGTACATTCTTAGGTGTTTAATATGGGCTGTTGAGTCCATTTCGTTGAGCAAGGAGTAGTTCTTGTCTATTCCATATTTGGCTTAAGGAACTTTATCTGTGCTCATTTCAATCTCTGGTTTTATGCAGCACCCCAACTCACCTTTCCCCTTAAGCAAGCATAAGTTGGTTTTCTAAATTTGAGACCCTGTTCTGTTTTGTAATCCAGTTCCTGTGTAGCCAAGTTTACATTCCGTGTATTAGTAATATCTTATGATGTTTCTTTTTCTGTGTGACTTATTTCAGTTAGAATCATCATACCTGAATCCACTCATTATGCTGCTATGAGCCTGATGACATAGATTTCATTGCTGAGTGATATTGCATTGTACGTAAGTACCACAACTTCTTTATCCATTTTTCACTTTCTGCGATATTGAACTTGTACCGTAAACGAGGTTCTTGTAAACAGAGCCGTCCCAAACTTTGGGGTGGCTGTGTCTTTCTGATTTTAATTTCCCAAGCTACAGGACCATAAGTGGAAGTGCCCTAGGCTCTGTTGCTTTGTTTTTTAGATGTTTCAGGAAACACCATACACCTCTCCCGAGTGGCTGTTGGCAATTTACATCCCGCCCATCAGCATAACAAGGCTCCCAGTTCTCCATGGCCTGTCCTGCCTTTCTGGATTTTACACTTTTTTCAGATGGCCCTTTTGACCGGGGGGAAGTGAGACTTCATTGTAGTGCAGATTTCCTTTGCAAGCTTGCTTGGTTGGCCAAAAAGGGCGTATGCGTTTTTTCCTGAATATATTCAGGAAAAAACGCATACGCCCTTTTTGGCCAAGTGCATCATTGTGGACGTTCTGCCTCTTTTCCTATGCTTTAAATGCAATTCCAGTCTACCTCCTGAAATCGGTTTCCTGCAATTCTGCCCCGCTTTCAAGTCCTCTTGGCAGCCTTACTTCAGTATATTTTTGGACGATAGCTGTCATTTATAAGTCTGCAGGTTTGTGAATTACAGTGCCCCTGAGCTCCTTTCTTCAACTCGCTTTCTTGTGAGCTGGCCGCAACACCGCAGGATTGCTTCAGGCCCTAATCTGGTTCCGTCACGGCACGCTGAGCCTTTGGTTAATTCCTCTTCCTGGTGGGAAATGAGAGTTAAATTTGCCCGTCCAGACACCTCCAGCTAGTCTCTCATTGGTTCTCCCTATTCCTGTTCATCTTCCTCAGAAATTGCAAATGGGCCAAACAGGAGGTTAAAGGCACTGACTCTCCAAGTCGGGAGAGTGTTTGTAAAGCGTCTGGAATGTTACATCCGAGTACCAGGGGACGAGAACCGAGACATATTGGAACACGTCTCCCGATCACACGGTTGATCATACTCTGGGTTCCACATGCATGTTTTAGCTGAAGGAAGAATCCCTTAAACCTGGAGAGTTGAGACCCGTGGAATGGGTACCATGCAATATGACTTCAAAGGGTCTTCATTTGCTCACCGAACCTCTCCAATCCTATCACTGCTGCGTTTATGCCCCTGTACACACGCTTGATTTTCTTTCAGAGACATAGCAATCCATAGGTTTTAAGATACTTACTAGTCAGGTACATTCTTAGGCGTTTAATATGGGGTGTTGAGTCCATTTCGTTGAGCAAGGAGTAGTTCTTGTCTATTCCATATTTGGCTTAAGGAACTTTATCTGTGCTCATTTCAATCTCTGGTTTTATGCAGCACCCCAACTCACCTTTCCCCTTAAGCAAGCATAAGTTGGTTTCCTAAATTTGAGACCCTGTTCTGTTTTGTAATCCAGTTCCTGTGTAGCCAAGTTTACATTCCGTGTATTAATGATATCTTATGATGTTTCTTTTTCTGTGTGACTTATTTCAGTTAGAATCATCATACCTGAATCCACTCATTATGCTGCTACGGGCCTGATGACATAGATTTCATTGCTGAGTGATATTGCATTGTACGTAAGTACCACAACTTCTTTATCCATTTTTCACTTTCTGTGATATTGAACTTGTACCGTAAACGAGGTTCTTGTAAACAGAGCCGTCCCAAACTTTGGGGCGGCTGTGTCTTTTTGATTTTAATTTCCCTAAGCTATAGGACCATAAGTGGAAGTGCCCTAGGCTCTGTTGCTTTGTTTTTTAGATGTTTCAGGAAACACCATACACCTCTCCCGAGTGGTTGTTGGCAATTTACATCCGGCCCATCAGCATAACAAGGCTCCCAGTTCTCCATGGCCTGTCCTGCCTTTCTGGATTTTACACTTTTTTCAGATGGCCCTTTTGAGCGGGGGGAAGTGAGACTTCATTGTAGTGCAGATTTCCTTTGCAAGCTTGCTTGGTTGGCCAAAAAGGGCGTATGCGTTTTTTCCTGAATATATTCAGGAAAAAACGCATACGCTCTTTTTGGCCAAGTGCATCATTGTGGACGTTCTGCCTCTTTTCCTATGCTTTAAATGCAATTCCAGTCTACCTCCTGAAATCGGTTTCCTGCAATTCTGCCCCGCTTTCAAGTCCTCTTGGCAGCCTTACTTCAGTATATTTTTGGACGATAGCTGTCATTTATAACTCTGCAGGTTTGTGAATTACAGTGCCCATGAGCTCCTTTCTTCAACTCGCTTTCTTGTGAGCTGGCCGCAACACTGCAGGATTGCTTCAGGCCCTAATCTGGTTCTGGCACGGCACGCTGAGCCTTTGGTTAATTCCTCTTCCTGGTGGGAAATGAGAGTTAAATTTGCCCGTCCAGACACCTCCAGCTAGTCTCTCATTGGTTCTCCCTATTCCTGTTCATCTTCCGCAGAAATTGCAAATGGGCCAAACAGGAGGTTAAAGGCACTGACTCTCCAAGTCGGGAGAGTGTTAGTAAAGCGTCTGGAATGTTACACCCGAGTACCAGGGGACGAGAACTGAGACATATTGGAACACGTCTCCCGATCACACGGTTGATCATACTCTGGGTTCCACGTGCATGTTTTAGCTGAAGGAAGAATCCCTTAAACCTGGAGAGTTGAGACCCGTGGAATGG